>NC_142131.1:47435000-47742500 GCF_024610735.1 Ursus americanus | reverse complement strand
GGCATCATGATACATACTGTTGGCATATTACTCTATTTTATTAGCACGACCGCTGTGGGAAGAATGTATGGTGATTTCCATCTTACAGATGATGACTGACACGTGGCCAGAGTCCTAGTCCCTTTCCTGGAGACCGACAGTATGGTGTTAAGATCAGAAACTCCAGAGTCAATGAGAACGTGGTTAAAAATGTGACTGCCACATAGCAGCTCTAGCCTGTGGGTAAGTCATTTCAGCTCTGAAGTAAAGTTCCTCATCTGTAAAATGGGGATGACAAGAGTACACACGCACCCCACAGGACTGCGAAAGATGGTGTTTGTAACGTGCCCAGCAGAAAGCCTGGCACACAGTATATGTCTAATGAATGTCTGCAATAGTGTTAGCTCTTAGAGCACACTGGCCATCAGGTGGTGGGCTGCCCGAATCCATAAGGAGTAGGATGGGAAAAGAACTTGAGTTTGAAACGACAGAACCACTCACACACAACCTAACCTTGATGGCTCGCAGAAGCTTTCTCCAAATCACATCACTCAGTATAGCGCCACCTTTGTTTTGATAATAAGGTTGCCCTCAGATTTTTCTATATAGAACCCTGAGTTAGGAGGAAAGAAGGAGGCAAAGAAAGAACTTAACAAAATCAGAGAACCTTCGCCTTGGAGCGGACCTTTCAGGTCATCATCGTGCCAATGGCCCTGAAGCCCAGGTGGTGTTCAGGACTGTGTGGGACAGAACTGAGAGGCACAGGAAGAGCCCTTGGCTCTGCTCCTGCTCACTCCGAGTCAGCGAGCTGGGCAGGATTCAAGCCGTTCCCAGAGTCTGATCATCAGCCGGGTTGGGTAAACCATGACCTAGTTCCATGTATCCTTTCTGCTCCACCTTCCCCCAAAACAACGTGGAGAACTCACCTGTGCCCAAGGCACTAGCAGCTTCTACAGTTTCTTGACAGGTTGTCCTCTAGTTCCTGCTGACTTAGAGTGTGGTTTACATTGAATATTCAGATGAATAAACCAGATATTCGATTTTGATATGAGAGGAAGGAGAGTAAAAACATGAATTCAAGTCCAAACACTACCACTTACCAGCTGTGTGACCTCAGGCACATTGCTTAAACCCTCTTACTTCTGGTCCCACATCTCTAAAATGAGGTTTATCTCAGTCCTTCCATAAAAGCTTTATCGCAAAGATTAAATCAGCCAATATATGTACAATGTCCCTAGAACACAGCAAATCCTCAATAAATGTTGGCTGCTCTTATTATTATTCCAACAGAATTAGTTCCTTTGCCTAACACTGAACACAACTAACACTGTCTCACCGAACATTAGCCACAGAGCAGGACAGAGACATCCCGGACCCTCACCCCCAAGAGGTGAAACACATCAAAATGCAGAGGCTTGTCGGGGAGGGTCATGCCTAAGGTTCCTGTGGAGTGCCTTCCGATCCCATAACCAAAACCCCATGACACAGACAGATACAATCAGATAATGATGGCAATCAATAATGATAACAGAAATTATTATTTATTTTCATAAACACAGACTATGTGCGTCCCGCTGAGTTACACATATCACATGCCAGCATTCTCTTGAGGGGCAGTCAATCAACGGGAAATCTCAATATCCACCCGCCGAGGCAGGAGCGGGAGGGATGGAGCGAAGGTTGAGAAATTACCCACACCAGAGTGACACATTCACAAAGTTAATCTAATCCAGGGGGCCATCCGGGTGCCATTGCAAGCCTGTGAATATGGAACAGGCTTGATTGATTTTTCACTGCAGTAGCTAAACACTTTGTTGTTTTTTGCAACAAATACAAGGAAAGGAAAGATGAAACTGTAAAAGGATTGGATATTAAGTCCCCGGCACAGCAATAAATCACAAAATGAAATCTAGAAAAATTAAAAATGGGTAGGAGAAGGCTATATCTGTGTCCTAAGAGGCCTCGGGTATCAAAGCATAAAAGCCAAAATTAAAACCCGGGCAGGGCTGGCCGATCCCGACACACCCAGTAATCTGCCCTGAAGCTGGCCTGGGGTTCCCTATCCTCCACGGGCACCACAGAGGCAGCAAGAAAGCATAAGGTTGTGTCTAGACAGAAAGTATCTGCCTCTCAGAGCCTCAGTTTCCCCCTTTTATAATGGGGATAATTACGTCCATACCATTAGAAAGAGGAAAATATCAATTCATGTCCTACTAGCCTCCCAGGATCCGTGGGAGCATCAGATAAGATCCCCAGCGTGAAAGATCATCTATCCTTCAAGATGCATCTTGGAAACTCCTTCCTAGTCCTGCACCTCCTTCCCTTCTGTTCTTCCTCTGATATGGCAGACGTCTGTGCTGGTCTTGGGACACTTATCCTATCCAGTGTTTCTCAATGGTGGCCCAGGGACCGCATGCACCAAAATCAACTGGGGGTTTTCCCGGAGGGGTCATGTCAAAGATGTCACTGGGTGCAACTCAGACCTTCTACGCCAGAATCCCTAGCGAGAAGGGGCTGTTCTCGACAGAGCATCCCAGGTGCCCATGAGGTACCCTGAGGTTTAAGAACATCTGCTTCCATTAATTTCTTCTTGCAGGCACTTGCATCTTGTTCCCTCCTACCTCTTGACGAAAGGGAGTGCTTTTCACTCATCTGTGGGAGATCCACTTGGCAGTACAAACCTAGCCCAGTGCCTGACACACAGGAGGCACTCACTAAATAGGATAGAAATACATTTAAAAGTTCTCCGTGTCAGAGGCTATCACCCTTGCCGTTGTCTCAATCAGGGGCCACACAATACATCGTCCTGTGTAATGGTAAAGGGCAGGACCTCTGGGATCAGACAGACCTGGGCTCCATTCTGGGCTTTGTCATTTATTATTTGTGGGGCCTTAAGCCAGTAGTTACCTCCCTGAGCCTCTGTTTACACATCCCGTAAAACAGGCATGATGCCCAAGTCACATGATTGCGATGAAGAAAGAACTGTAAAACCTACATTACACACTGCTGTGCCCTAGGAGAGGCTGAACACATGGAGTTGCTTAACTTAACCCCCTGGTCTGTGTGATCAGGTCTTTAGAAAACAGATCAGGTAGTTAGACTAGCTGTTTCACGGAAAGGATCACTTTTCAGGAAAAGAGCTAGTCTGTTTCATCAACCTTACTAACCCCATGGCCTGTGAGCAATAAGCCCCAAGACGACCCCTTCTGAGTTCAGAGCTGGCAAACGATCATGCTGACGGGCCATGGTGTCTCAGGTGGCAGCGAGGGGGGTATCCAAACAGTCACTGATGACATTTGCAAACATCAGGGTCACTCAACGTGGAAAAATGTTAGTGTAGAACGTCACGTGAGTGTGTCCTGAGGCTGAGAGGAAGACAGAGGCAGTCAGCAGCAGAAGGCTCGTATATAAAACAGGTCATGTCATCTTTCTAAAAACCAGTGCATCTACTCTGTGCCTGGCCTGTGACAGAAAAGCCGTTGCAGCCCTCACTCCTTGCTCCTCCTGCTCTCACCAAAGTCAAGCTCATGCATTAAGAAAGCTCTGCCGAAGAATTTCCAGGAACAAAGACTGAAATTCCCTTGCTCTCTGATCATGAATTCGTGTCTCCTTAGAAGCAGAAGCTATAAGGAATCATAATGAAAACTTGGGGGCAGGGAGACTAGGCCTGCATCCCAGTTCCGCCATTTGCGAGCCATGAGATCTTGGTTAAAATCCCTGCCCTCACTAAGACTCTGTTTCCACTTCTGCGTAATGCATTCATTTGACAAATACATGACCTACTAGGTGCTGTGCGTTCTTCTAGGTACTGGGGCTACGGGAGGAAACCCAGCATGGCTCCTGCTTTCTTGGAGGCTACGTTTAAGTGGAGGTGGAGGGGCAGCAGAAAATGGACAGATGATAGCTCGGGTAAGGATACAAGCTAGCAAAAAAGGGGCAGGGTAAGGCCACCGAAAGTGAAGGGGAAGATCTGAGGGTGTGAGTTTCCCTAGGGAATACTAGGAGAGCTTCTCTGAGGAAGGCAGGCTTTGGATGATCCAGAGAAGTAAGAGAACGTACCTGGCAGAGTTACTGTTAGAACTACATAAGGATATGAAATCCAGCGTCTGGCATAGAGTAAGCACCTAATAAACATGGCTGCTGCTGCTATTATTATTATTATTTATATTAGCTGTAAGGAATATCTAGGTAAAATCCATTAGAAAACTGGAACTCATTACAGCCCCTTCATTTCTGGGGGCGGTAATGGCAAGTCACAGCGTGGGAGATCACACCTTCTGAAATCTACATTTATAACGTTAAAAAACAAATTCCAATCTGGCCTAGGTTCCCAGGGCACTGGCAGCCAACCATAATGAGGCAAATAATAACTCCAGGCTCCTCCTGCAGGGAGAAATATGCTAAGTGTGATTTCTCACCACCCAGCTCCCATCCTAGGCTGATGAAGTTACTAGAACTATGAGTTTCTGTTTCTTAGAAAGGGCTCAAGGGCCGCTTACATCTTGGTATTGGGAGGCTGGGCAGGAAGGCCAGGGGAATCTTGCTAAGTGGAACTACAGAAGACCTTGGGGTCATTGATCCTGCACGTTGAGGTCAGGGATCTGAAAACCCTCCGTGTATGAATGTGGGGGTAAGAGAGAAAGTAGAGAGGGCGGGGAGAGAGAGAGGCACCCTGATCTGGAAATAATAATGGCACTAATTAGTAAGACAGCCATTTCCAATCCTCCAATGTACATGTCCAAGGGTAAGAGCCATAGCTCTTGGTTTTTAGTCCCAGCTCTGGAATCACCAGTTGGCAGGCACTGGGCAAGTTATTACTCTCTCTGAGTCTGCACCAGGTTTAAGGGCTCAGGTCCCACAGCAAAGGAGATCACGATTTGATTCTTAGTCCTACATGATCCTGGGCATATTACTTAACCTCTCTGAGCCTCATCTGTGCAACGGGTATTTAACAGCAAACTGTACCTCAGGTGGTAGGTAAGGCAGATACAGCGTGCAGCATGGTGCATGGGATATAATAAATGCTCAATAAATACTAGACACCAGCATTTGCACTGGCCTCCCCACTGGCTGTTCTGAAGATGAATCAAGGGATTAGGTAAAAAAAAAAAAGACTTGGGGATATGAATGGCACTTTACAGCTATAAGGTGTTATTATTAAATTATCATTACGATGATTGCTTTGAATGCTATATACTGAGCAGGCAATATGGTTTTCATAGAAGTGCTTCTCATAGCCTCTCTGGGTAATGAGTGACTGGATTTAAAAGGCTATCGCTTCCATGAAAAAAGAAAAAAAAAATCCACATTCTTGCTTTGAAAAGCTGAGCCTCCTAGCACTGAAACAGAACAGGTTCATTACTCAGGGAGGATTAATTAGCTGTCGGGTATTATTAAATGTTCTCACTCTCAAGATCCACACAGAACTGGAAACTATGAGAAGTGAGCAAGGGGTAATGGTAAGACGGGGGGCAGGGGGCGGGGGGCGGGAAGCCACAAATGCTGGCAATGCAAATTTCCAGAGAGGAGCATGTTAGTAAATTACAGTCTGATTAATATCATGTCAGCTCCTTCTCTGTTTGGAGTCATTGTACTGAATCTGTGGTCTTCAGGGTTGCTTGTTTTTTGTTTTTGTTTTTCCTTCTTCTACCACTGGGATCAAAACGGAAAGGAGGCTGGCCTTTGCAGCACTGTCATCCAAAGAATGCCGCAGTGTGGTTGATTACCTTGAAACACAGGATATTTGAAAGCCTAGGAAAGTAGATGGGGTGAAATAAAAAAATACGGGTATTTACAATATTATAGCAAATGTGTTTCTCAAGTTGATGTAGTAACTATTGAAATGATTGAAAAGTAGCAGAGGCTCATAAAAAGTGATAGCTCGAGGGAGCCTTAGAGATGATCAAATCCAGTGACCACAGACCCACCAGGGGCCTGTGTTAAACATGCAGATTTCGCTGGATCTCCTCCATCGGCTGAAGGGAATCACTGGGGCTGGATCCTGGGAATCTGCATGTGGACCTCGCCCCGTGGATGCAAACGCACAGACTATTCAGTCCTCTGTGTGGCAGCTCGGAAACTAAGCTTGGAGAGAAGAAATGTGATCTGCTGGCCCAGGGTCACACAGCTGGTTAAGACAGGAGCAAGGACCACAATGGGGGTTTTCTCACTTGTAGCCACAACTTCCTTCCATGTTTGATGGGTACCAAGTCCACTTCAGCACCTCTGCTCTAATGGAAACATACACAGAGGCCTTCTCTTCATCACGGGGGCAACATCCCTGAGCGGCCAACCACAGACGTATGAAATCCCATAGGATGCCAGGGACACCAAGAATTCATGGTGGGCACTACAGACGGCATCTGAGAAAGTCCGCCCACAGAGCAAACAAGGACAAGGTGACATCTGGGCAGAAGGTCATGGTGTGAATTTCCCAGTGGCACCTAAACCATGTGTTTTTCCCATGGGATTGCAAAGTTCCAAGGGTCCCGAGACCGTCTTAACCCTTTTGGAGAGCTGGCAGATGGCCTACCACTCACTAGGTGTCAGTGAATGGCTTGTAGACTGAGTATAACAGTATAAAAAGTACACGAAAAGGAAAAGAATGTGAACTTTCTCGTATCAGTAGGGAGTAATAACAGCTATGATAATGATCATGATGAAGATAATATCAAACCAACAGCAGGGAACAAACATTAACGAGTGCTTTCTGTGAGTGAGACACTACAAGGCTAAGCACTTCCTCACACACAAACTAGCACGGCTTCCTCACAAAGATCCCAGGAAGCAGTGAATCCTTGTAATGATGCGTGTGGGACGTGGGAGGCACAAGGACTTTAATTAATATGTCCAAGGTCCCCAGGTGGAAAGCAATGGAGCCACAATGCTAACCTGGGACCGACTAACGCGATGTCCGTACTCTTTACTACTCGCCCTCGGGTCTGCCGAACCTCACAGACCTTAGAGCATCGGCCCAGCCTGATACGGAAGACGCGCATGGCAGCTCTTCCGGCTGAAGGCATAGGCTGACAAGAGGAAGCAGAGCCGTCAAAGCTCATTGGCTCAGAAGCAGCGCAACCGAAGACCAAGTACCTGTGAGGACTGGGTAAACACCTGACAGCCTAGCCCTGTGGCCAGCAATGAGCCCGTGTTCGCAAAGCACCTGCTGGGGGCATCGGGTGTGGGGTGGCTCAGTCAGTTGAGTGTCCGACTCTTGGTTTCAACTTAGGTCATGACCTCAGGGTCATGAGACCGAGCCTGCATTGGGATCGGCACTTAGCGGGGAATGTGCTTGAGATTCTCCCCCTCTCCCTCTGCATTTCCCCCTGCTAGCGCGCGCTCTCTCTCTCAAATAAATAAAATCTTTAAAACCAAGCACCTGCTGAATAAAGAGAGGAACAAATGAATTCATGAACAAATAAACAAGCGAGCTCATCAGGCCCACGCTCATCATTCAATTCCCGTATCTGCTTCTAAACCTACAGTGACAACCTCTTTTCCCCACAGGCACTGCCCGGTGTCCCTTCTCAGTTTCTGGTCTTCAGTAGAGCAGCTGGTATCTGAAAGCACGTATTTGACACAGTTTTGGAAGTCCCTTGGGGCTAGGACTGGTCTCAACACGTGTCCGCTTTACCACTCGTTAAACACATCCAAAACTAAACTCACCGCCGAGTCCTGAACCACTTTAACCTGTATCCAGAGAGCCTTCTCTTAAAAGTTTCCTTTTAGAAATCCATTTTTAACACCACTTTCCTAAGAGACCTTTCCTGGTCTCCCAGAGCCAAATATAATTTCTTCCTCCTTTGATCAAACTGTAACACGCTGACACCCCCTGCATTGACCTCACTCTATTTAGTGCCATAAGCATTTTTATAGACCTACAAAATCTTTTCTTTACCAGACTGTGCATTTCTAGAAGGCGGGGAGGGAGCAACTCAGACTAAGAGCAGACATCACGTATTGAGGACCGGCCACGGAAGGAAGGCTTTCCACCCCCAGCACATTTTTAGCCAAGTATGAAGTTCAGTGTTTTACGCTGAGCAAGTATTAGGTTCACTGTCTTACAGACAGAGAAACTAAAAGTAACTCGTATGACCAAAGTTCAAAAGGATTAAATGACCATGTGAGATTCTGATGAGGGGCAGAATTCAAACTCAGGCCCATTAGGTTCACAAGTTCCTGTTCTGAATCACAAGATCCCAATTAGCCACGTGGGTAGTCCCATCTCCTGCACCTTGAGGACAAAAGACGCTCAGAACATTTTCGATAATGGGAACAGACAGAGGCTGGGGCTATAGGAAGACATGGTGGTGGCCGCATGGGCCAGTCCTAGGGGAACAAAGCAACGACACGCGTTTGCGGTGGTCAGAGCTCAGACCCATCCCGCTCCTCCCTCTGCACATCTCGGCTTCATATCCTTCACTCACACACGAGAGCTGCAACCTGGAGCAGTACCCAGCCTGCGGCCGCACCGACAAGCCCTTCCTCG
Organism: Ursus americanus; assembly: GCF_024610735.1. Lineage (NCBI taxonomy): Eukaryota > Metazoa > Chordata > Mammalia > Carnivora > Ursidae > Ursus > Ursus americanus. Next base: position 47,734,033 of record NC_142131.1, on the reverse strand, counting down.
CCCCGGTGGCCAGGAGAAGTGAAAGACAGGGGCCAAAGCTGCCCCCAGGCTCACCCTCAAGGTTGTGATGGTGGCAGGATCCCGGAGCCGGCCCTCCTCATCTTTCAGATTGTAACCTTCTGGCCTCTTATCACGCTCGCTGACTTTCCACAGCTTCACAGTTTTATCTGTGGAAGGCAACCAGAGGACATCAAAAGTACAGTGAAAACCAGTTGTCAAGGAGTATGGTGTGTGGGGGTGGGGCGGGGGGGAGCAGGGGAAGGTGGAGGTGAGGATGGAAAGGAACTGCTGTTCACGTCAAGGATTTGGGGCATAAATCTTACGTCATCTGGAGGCAGAGCTCATGCTTCAAAACAAAACCATATATTGTGGCCAGACCAATGGTTTTCCTGACAGTGGCCTATGAAATCCAGAGCTTATATATTATTTCAGTTCATTCAATAAAAATATTTATGGAACAGTGAATAAGAGCAGTCACATATACAGAATTAGCTGTGTCACCATGCTATCAGCACTTGTCATGAGAAATTTATTTAATGCGCACCATAACCCTGAGAGGTAGGTATCCCTATTTCAGTGTCCCACCCCAGCAAGCACGGTCCTGTGACCTGGAAGGCCCTGAATGACCCGTACTTCCTCACCCTTTCTGGTCTCACCTTCTGCCCCCTGTGCCCCATGCTCCAGCCACGGGGCTTCTGTACTGCCCCCCCCACCCTGGGACACGTTATCTCCACTCCTGCCATGGGCGTCCCACTAGCTGTGCCTTTTGCTGGAAAGCCCTTGACCCTCTTATTCACGTGACATATTCCTTCACTTTGCTCTGTCTGTGCCCACCTCCAGAGGGGCCTTTCCCATCCAACCTGCATCAAAATGTCCTCCCCATTCTCTCGCCTGCTCCTCCGGCTTCAGTGTTTCCTCTCACCACTCCTCACTATGGGACAATGTCTTTGTTACGTCTCCCTCACAAGAACATGCACTCGCTGGAGGCAGGGAGTCTGTCTTGCCCAGCACTACACATCTGGCACCGACAACAGTGCCTGGGGCACAGCGGGTGTTCTGTAACCATCAGGTGCATGAACGAACGACTCCCATCTATACAGTGCACCTTGCTGCCAATACTCAGAGATATAAAATGGTAAGAACATTCACCCAAACACTCCTTTGCCCTTGCAGTCTCCTTGGAATCCCCAGCTGGAAACTTTCTCCCCTGTGTACTGTTCCAGCACTTTACATCACTGGCTGATACCTGTCGTTCTCCATGGCAATAAAGCAGGGCAAGATCTCCAATGTGTACAGGGGTGAGGCAGGCCGGGGGAACGAGTGAGAGCGTCTGAGGGCTCTGGGAGGCAGGAGATGGCATGCCCCACCTGCAGGCTTTCGATCCCATTTCTTAAGGAAACATGTTTGGGCCAATCAGATCATATGTGTGGGCCACGTGCCTTTGCAGGCTTTCCTGCATGGGTCCTGCATTATTTGTATTCGCTCTAGCTTTTCTCGTGGAAGGCAGGGGCTCAAATACCATCTTCCTCTGTATCTTCCTCTGTGCCTGCACGGGGTAGGCTTGGGAACCAGACAAGCTTGGGCCACACCCTTACTCCCACTCCAGCCAGCCACGTGGCCCAAGGACAGGGGTTCCCAGGTAGTAGGTGCCTAGTTTCTTCAAGTGACAAAAGGGAGCATCCGATTTATCAGGAGAAAGAGTACAGAATGCCCAGCTCAATGGGAACTTCAGAGAAACAACAAATGACTTTTTAGTGTAAGTATGTCCCCAGTACTTAAACCTTACAAATAAAGGCACTTAACTTCTCTGTGCCTTGGTTTCCTTATTTGTCAATTGGGGCTAACACTGCCTTCCCCACGGGGCTCTCGGGAGGTTGAAATGGAATACTGTACAGACACTGTTGAACACAGGGGTGGCCTGCTAACAATGGTTGACAAAGGGCGGCTGTTACTAGAATTTGCAAAGGGGGCAACTGTTCTCTGATAATAACATGTTGCTCTGACAGCGATAGGTTCACCCGCGGTGATGTCAGCACATCCCATTTCCTCTGTAATACTGTGGGGAGAATAGCTGCCCCTCTCCCAGCCTCTAGTAGGGTTCCCTTTCTCCTTCACCCCCTCATCTCCCTTCTCCATGTCTCCTTGGCCTAAGGCCTGGCCCTCAGAGGTCTGAAATGCACCCCATCCTGAAGTGGGCTTTCAGCAACCCTTTGGCTACTTTAATAGGTCAGTGCCTCTGTCTTCTATTATCTGGGGACAACCCCAGCTGGTCACGTGCGCTGGCAGACCCAGCCGGGCTGCTTAGTGTAAGATGTGTGCGCCCCTACTGGCTTGTACTGGGACAGAAGGCAAGGAAGCCATTCCCAGACACTGAGTTGAATTCTGCACTTCCTACCTATACGCCAACAGTCCTCTGCTCCTACCCTCTCCGGACACCCTCCTGCTGCATGCACTGCATTGTAGGGTGAGAAAACGAAGCAGAGGCCCTGTCTTATACAGTCCCTGGATGAGGGACGGCTCAGCTGTGACTCAGAACAACACAAATCAGTGACGTTTAACACCAAATATTTTCTATTGCTTGGCTGTGGAATATATCCTGTACCATTCGAAGGCAATGCTCCTCTTCTATTTTTATTATGTAGCAATACCTTGCTACACAGGGAGATCGAGAAACCACAGGTGGAACATAAAGAGTGAGAATCAACTATAATCCCTCTAGTCAGGGACAATCCTTGTTAACATTTTGCAGACATACTTGCAGTATTTCTACTCTGCATTTTTTGGGGAGTGGCGTGCAAACCTATAGTATCACTGCATATACCATTTTGTATTTTCTCATTTTATTTCCTTCTTTTACTACACAAGTGGTAAATATAATTGCAAAAAATGAAAATGAACCAGAAAGTAAAAACAAACAACAAAAAACATTTCCCTCAATTCCACTAGACAAAGAAAACTACTAGGAAAGTTTTGTATACATCCTTTCATTATATTTGTGTGTGCAATTATATTACTTTTTAATACGTGTAATATACTATGCATAGTTTATAATATGCTTTTTTCCTAACCATATCTACCCATACTAACATCTACCCCTATAAATATATAATTTATAATAAGAATTTGTTAATAATTAAAGGTCAAATAATGGGAGATTTATTAATATATTATAGGAAACTCATACAAGGGCATGCTATGCAGTCATTGAAATGTGATGATATTTTAGAAGGATATTTAACAACTAGGAAGATACTCCTGTTGTTAAGTGTTATATTATTAAGTAAAAAAAATCTTGTTGCAGAACAGCTTACAGAATAATCCCGTTTTCGTTAAGAAGCAAAAAGATTTATCTGTTTATCCATGTCTCTGCTTTTTTCTTTAAAAGCCATTAATACCAGTTCTCTCCGGGTGTAAACACTGTGTTATTTTCATTTTGCTTCCCTGTTTTTTTCTAATTTTTTTTTATGATGAGCACATACTACTTTCATGGCATGTAAAAAAAAAAAAAAATCAAGTACACCTTTCCCTCTCATCATAAGAATTAAGGCAGAAGTAGAAAGCTAGGTAAAGCAACGTGTTTTCACCTGGCAAGTAATTTCAAAGTCTAGATTCACAATGGAATGTTGGTTTTATTTTTCATGAAAAATGATAAAGTTGAAAATATATGCTAGCAGAACATAAAAACTGCACCCAATTGTAATGAGATAAGCACTTTTTTTTTTTTTTTTTAAAGATAATTGATGGCGAATTCAATCCAATTCCCCATGGCTGGGTTGCCTGGAGTCATTCTCGACTTTATTATCACACAATTTTTCTTGACTTAGTATCTTGAAGCTTTGTGGATAAAAAAGTCTAAGGAACATGTGGCTGTTACTATGAGTAATGACTTTTTCTTTTTTCTGGCTGGCTCTCTGAGTAGTTTATCATTACTTGTGGCAGCTTTTGAACACAATCTTATCATCTATCTTCATTTTCTCTTTTGTACAGTAATTCCAATTGTCTTTCATTAATTTTTGCATGTTAACCTATTTGGCTTAAGGGGAATTCTCAACCTCAATATTAGTACAAAAAAGAAAATTGCTTAAGAACATGGGGATTTTTCTTCTAAGAATCATTTTGAGATGCTGTTGGCATATGAAATAGGATCCCAAATGGGAAGATAATATCCTTGTTAATCAAAAAACTATTTAAAAACTCAATTAACAGAACATTATGCTATATAATTAATCTTCATTGCATTTCAATGATTTCCATCCCATCCCCCCCACAAAGCAGTTAATAAGTCTTTGGATTTCATAGCAATAATCAATAGGGTAAATTTTGCAATATAAAGTAAGCTAGCCATAGCAGATAATCAGACACTTTTCCTCTGCCTGAAATAATTAAGTCAACATCATCAGAAGTCTCTTTTATTCTAAAGGGTTGGAAAGGCAGAGCCTTTAAGTAAAACTTCACCAGCAAAAAAAAGGAAGAAGAAGAAACATTCATGTAGTCTGGCTTTCAAGAAATGAGGGCTGAAAAAAGTAAAGCGAACAATACACAGAGTTCTGAGAAAGAATTAAATTACTGAAAATCTGCAAAAACAGATGAGTGGAGATCTGGTCATGTTGAGATAAGCCATGCTTGAATAGCCCCAAACTGGCTATTTCAGAAGCGCCAGTGTTTAGATTTGTACACTGGCTTTATAATCAAGGGAGATTGGATTCATATGTGTTAACCCCCCCCCCTTTTTAGAAGGGTAAAATACAATTCATTGTAAAAACTTAGAAAGGAAAAAATGATAAAAGGAGCAAATCTACAAGACACTCAACATGCACAACCCAAAATTAATCATAGTAAATCTTGCGCTGTGTTTCCTGTCTTCAAAACACTAATATATGTCTGATCATATTACATACATGTGAGCAAGACCTTGTCAGTGTTGGGGATAGGGAAAAAGCAAATTCCTGGCTTCTTGACTTGTATTTTAATGTATATTCCTCCTAGGCAGATTCACACATAGGATGAAATGAAGCGCTCTCCGGCTTCTTTGCCTGATAGAGGGTTTTCAATTTTTATACACTAATCCTCTTAATTGTTACGCTATTCAATTAGCACCCTTTAGTATATGATTTTATTCTGAATTGTTCTGAGCATAGATGGCTTCTTTCAGCAAGGGTATTATGAATCTTAAGGGTAGGTCATTCCACTGTATAAAGGTTTACCAAATTAATACAGAATTTGGCTTTCTATTCAACCCCCTACGTCCTCTCTCTCTGACCTATTTCTATCAACTCCCCTTAAACAACAAACGGTATAGGAAGAGTATGGAGGGGCAGAGAGAGAAAGAAATCGCTTCTTGGTCTATTCTTTGGTAGGTACCCCCTCTCTTCTTGACCTGTGCTCCTGGACGAGAACTTGTTGTTGTAAGAGAGACAGAGCCATCTACTTTACAAACCCCCAAATATACTCAGGGATTAATAATTTCTATTCAGTATGCCAAACTCATAGGGATGGCACATTGAGTTTTCTGAAATGGGTTCCCAGAGTAACACCTAGTGAATCTTAAGAAAGGAAATCAGATTCTAAAAACACCTGGAAATCATCTGCATTATCAAAAATATGGATAACGGGTCTCGTGTAATTCGGTCATAAATCTGTTATTTTTAAAAAGGGTAAGTGCTCTGTACTGAGGGCCTACCCTGGGCCAAGCACTCTGGTAGACATCTTGCAAATACAGTTTGGAAGATTTTCAACAGCTGGCAAGGTAAAAAGAAAAACTGAGCCCAAGAGAGATTGAAATAGAGTTTGCTGATTGTGTCGCTTCAAATACCAAATGGGCAAAGTCACCTGCACGTACCATTAGTAGACAGAAGGAAGTAGGCTGCGTTCTGCTGAGGGAGCCATCTTATTTTATTGATTTTTTCTTCTATTTCTAAACTCTTCAGGTAATCGAACTCGGGTTCATGGCTCTGGAATGTGCTGTAAACATTGTATTCACCCCTACGATGAACCTGATTTTTACTCTGTGAGAAAGGAAAAAAACACACACAAAAGATGAAATCACATAAGCCAACTGCAAATTCACCAATTCCTTCTTTTTTGGGGCAGAGTCATTGGGGTGGGATGGGCAGGCCACGTCAGTGTAGAATGAGGGCAGAATCGTGGCAACAAGTTTATCTTAGCTTACTGCCTCCCCAACATTTGATCACGTACCCCTGTTGGTCAATACTGGGACTTCCAATATACAAGTAATTATTTATAAATTATATGCATGAACTTCTGTACTAATACATGGTGTACATAACATACACATAGAAATAGATACTAAAATAGGACAATTTAAAAATACATATAAACAGAAATTCTAATCTTTTCTTCCTACATCCTAATGGATGTTTCAGACACCTTTAGGAGTAAGACATCTCACATCGATGCCCACACTGATGTCTATTAATCCCTCACAAAGACTCCAAAGCTATGGGATCTGCACATTTTGCTGGCCTTTTAAAGTCTCACCAGACCCTCAGAGAACGTCTGAGAGGTCAGCAGTGCCGGGAAATGGACAGAAGAGGCTCAGAGGTATTAAAATGACCTCTCCAAGTTCACACAGCTTATACACAGCAGATTTGGGCATCAGATCCCTCCCTCCCCCCATTTTCTTCTGGCACAAATGACAAAACAGATATGAGCACAGAGATGCTGGGGGAGACCCTGGGAGGACTGTCAGACTCTACACCCCCCCTTCCCCCCAGCTCCATCTCTCACAGTGGGAACAGTAGGACCTACATAAAGGATGTGAGAACGAAACTTAAAGGAAAGGATCTGCAGCAGGGGGCAAGGGTAAGAAGAAGGGTGGAGAGGACAAAGCAGGTGTTAAAGAAAGAGGAGAAGGGAAAACAGAAAAGGGAGTTTTTATTTTAGGTGTTTTAGGACCTTATTACCAAGAGCTTCCAGATTCAGGCTTTGGAAAACTGTGATCACATATTCCAATTCAGGTCTTACTGAACATGTGTCGTAGAGGCTCGACTCTGAAGAAAAGGCTCAATGAAAAGAAACATCTTTCTGGATGGATATTGAACATTCAAACCAAGTCTCCACTGACTCAATCTGATGGGTGACGGTGTTGGTGGCCGGTGTTGAGCATATGTGTGAGGGTCCTATGAGCAAAGTCTCCAGGAACGTGGCTCCCGAGAGGTCACTCACACAAGATGGAAGCCAGCCTGACCTAGATGTTGTCACCCGGCTTTGTTTCTCAGGCTTTGGGTTCATTCCTACCTGAAGCAGCACCCCAAAGTGGAACATCCACCGTGTGCTCCTCTCCTCGATGTCTATTTTTTATTGAACGAACCACCCTCCTTTGGAAAACGTGTCCCCCTTCCTCCTCCTACTGACTCAGGCTTCCCCAACATGTCCGGCAAAGGAAACAGGTGAAACCTATAAATAGCTAACGATGATGATGACGACGGGCAACATGCTGCCTTGGGTAACTGATGTTAAATAGTGGCTTCTTTATCATCACTATGGGCCTAATTGGATTTTCTTTTAAAATGGAAGGAGATTTGAAAATCAGTTTTAAAAGGACTTGAAAAGCAGGACTGATATCCTGCTTACTACGGAGACAGCCAGTCCACCTTAACAATAAATTTATAAGAGTGCTGATTTGCTACCATCCAAATCAGACTGTCAAGTGTGTGCAGTATGTGCCAGACCAATTAGCACCAGGCAGCTCTGGAAAAGCAGGAAAAATTCCAGGTCACGAAGAGCTATTAGTTCCTACTTGCCAACCACATTTTTGTGTTTCCAGGGCCAATGGAATAGGCCGGGTGCCTGATTTAATGCTGAACACTTGAATTTATACAGAACCCCGAGGGATCATGATGCCTTTATAGAAATTAATTGCAAATAATGTGCAATTACCAAATATATCACCTCTAAATGAGGCTTTCCTTTTTTTGAGGGGAGGGGGAACATAAATGGCTTTGAGGCATGAAGCAGGCTTTCAATTGCTAGGGAAGTCTCTTGTGAAACCTTCCTCCTGCACTGGGCGCCCCCCACCCCCCTTGCACTGGGCTTGGTGAATCTCCCAGGCAGGCGGTAACAGATGGGAGAGGTCCTAGAACACACATGGGCCTCCTGGAAGCTCCAGGACCATGCCAGGGGAGGCCAAGGAAATCAGATTGGGCCGTAATTCTGTTCTGACAAAACAGAGGCAGACATCAAAAAACTCAATTTATATGAAAAAGCGACACAGTTTCTAGTGGAACCCAAGTCTCAGGCGGAAACGGGCTTTTTGAGATTCAATTCGCTGGAAGTTGGAACTCCTATCAGAATGCGCACAGCCCTGAGCTCCAGGGGCCCGTGCAGCACCTACAGTAAAGCGCCGGCCGCATGCATTTCTGAGATGTCACTTTCTGGGATTTCGCTCCCTTTGGTGGGGTGAACTATCACTTTCTTCTCTACTCACCCCAGGTGTCCTTTTCACATCTGTTGGCAAAGAGCTATTTTTTTCCCCCTCCTACGTATTCTGCAGGGGCACCCGAAATCGGGAGCCTTAATTTCAATGGCTGGAAGAGAAATCCCACTCAGAAAGGAGTTCTCTGCTCAACAAGCACCCATGGAATTTCGCAGGTCAGATGGGAAGTGAGGTCATTTTGAATGTGCAACACCCAGGTTGGGAAAGATTAGGCCATGCCCGGAAAAGGCTCTATTATCAAGTGCTTTCAGGAGCCTGAATGTGGAACTGTTGATGTTAATGACTTTTTGGCAGTTTTTAGTTTGCTAGCAAAGCAGCAAGGTTAAGGGCGACACATGAGGATTAAGGAACAGTAGGAGGCCTCCTTTAAAAAGAGAAGAAAATGGGCATTTTGCATTCACTGCCACTTACCTCCTGCTCTCGTTGAAATATTACAACCCGACCCCCCTTGTCCCCTGTCGCTAGTAATTCTCCCGTGTGGTTGAATTCTACCGTAGAGATAATGTCAGCTGAAAAGGAGAAGACAAAGGCAATTAAAGTAACTGCACACTTACTTTGAAACGATAGATAATAGATACACTTTTCTGTGCATTGAAGGGCTCTGGGCTTTGTCTCTGCAGTGGAATTTACAAGGATTCGAGGCTCTGTATTTTAAGTGCCACAAGAAGTGGCATTTGAGAAAGTCAATTTCCTAGATGCCCACACTGCAGGGTAGGCTCTTAGAACATCTGGAGAGAACAAAAGGGAAAAGCACATGCAGACCCTTTTGTTTGGGGCAAGAGAAAATGCATTTCTTTAATGGCTCCAGGAAATGGCTTTTTTTTTTTTTTTTAAAGAATTTTTACCAACCACAGACCTTTTACCCACCCAGGACCTTTTGCACTCTCCTTCCTTCTACACAGAGAAACTTCCCCAAACAGGTTTCAGGTGTGGCTGTTCAGACATGGGCTGAGGATTGTGACCTGTGACGCACCAGGGCTGGGGCGGGGGCGGGGGAGGCTTGAAGATCCCACATGGAAAAGGGAAGGGGCAGGAAGATATCACTGGGATGCTAGGAGGCAGGAATTCAGGAGGGACCCCACAAATGCTCCAGCTTGACCCATGCTCACTTTCTTGGTGAGCCCAACACACCCTTCTGGAAGAGCAAGGCCTTATTCCAACCCCAGGAGCGAGGTGCTGAGAAACAGGGTCACGAGGTCAGAGGGCAATTTGTACTCTGCATTTCAGAACGAAGAAATACGCAGGCGCCAGGAACTCAGATCACAGATAATTGCTGAAGGAATGCCAGCCTGCCAGGTCTTTCTTCAACCCTGGTTACCCCGGAGGAACACGGACAGGTAAATTACCTATGATTGGATTTATTAGGGCTATTTTTAGAAAAAATGTCAGAGGTTAATTCCTCTGCAATTATTCCCCTGCAGGGCTCCAACAATTGCTACCGAGAGTGCAAATGAGTTTAAAAAAAGAAAAAGAGGCAGGGGAATTATGACAATGGCCTTTGACAGAGGAACATTCTGAAGATTATGTCCGTGTGAGGAAAGCAAAGGGGAAACAGTGAGGTGGAAAACTAAGGCAATTATCCCTGAATAATTCAAATCTCAAATCTCACTTTAATATCATCATTTCAGGATTTTCTTTGTATGCCTGATTTATTCAGGTAAGTAGTGTAAAATTCTCCACTTTGCATGTAACTGTCCTGTTCCTGTATATGAAAATGCTTCCAATGGTCATTCTTTGTGCAGAAGTAAAAAGAGTAAGTACAAGCCACAGCTACTTTCAAGCAGAGCACATTTAAAAGAACAATTCATGGTTTCCTGTTTTGGCCTCTTAGACGGCAGACCCTAGGGGCAGCAAATTCAAAGTCCAGCAGAGCCATGAGATGCCAGGGCGTGAAGTAAACCAGGTGAAGTAAAAAGCCTGTGGCTCCTCTTAAGGGTAAGTGGCTACTCAGCTTACCCCAACTGTGGATATGAAATATTTCACGTGTTGCTAGATTTTTTTTTTTAAGAAGCTGGAAATCCAGATTTTATGCAAAATCTCTTCAATTTTATACATTGTCAACTGTTTTTTTTTTTTCAAAGCCATGATATTAAAAAAAATAATCTTGTCTGTGGGCTGAATATGTTTTGTGAGTCATGAGTTTATGACTTCTGGTCTACCAAGTCTTTCTTCAGAAAAGGCCACCCCATTCCTTACTGGTGATCTCAACTAGAAATCTAGTCTGTCCACTCAGGAAGACTCCTCCAAATGAATGTGACTTCAAGGATACACAATCGAAGCTGTGTGGCTACTCAGGTCCTGATGTAAGTTCAGTAGCCCATTTCGGTAACAAGTGCCCATTTCGGAGGAAGCAAGGCTGGGAAGCCGGCACCACAAGTGAATTATTAGATCACTTTCCTTTGTTAGAGTTTATGTATCTTAGCAAAGCACTTTCACGTAAAGAGGAGACAAGGAGGCTGTTCAGTGTTTGCAGCAGGCTCAGAATGCCCTGAGACAAGCACTTGAGCGCTAGGATACACTTCTAACACTAGTTCCTGCTTCTGACTTTCAGGGAGGGATTAGCAATGGGGTTATTCACGAAGCTTCCTGACTTGCGCAGAACCTAAAGCGGATGTGGCTGTTTCTTCTCACATCAGCTTCTATGAGGTACCTCAGGTTGAGGCGAATCTCTCAAAGTGCTGACGACATAAACACTGCCCAGAAGGAAAGAGCGGTGGGGAGGCTGGGGGTACAGGTTACCAGAGTCACGCTTATATCTTTGGGGCCAACAACGGGCTAAAATGCAGTCTACACCTCTCCTCTTAACAGCAATGTTGACACAGACTCCAGAGTTCTAGTAGGTACACTGGCACCAAAAGATGGGCCTTCCCTTTTAGTGAAGTCGGGTATCAGAAGGACGAGTTAAGTACCTTTTCCAAGGTCAGTTCCTGGCTCAGTTTCCAAGGAAATGTTACTCCAAGGGAAACAAAATTCACCCTCCCAGAGATGACATACACATTTGTCCTTTTGCCCAGACTCTCTGCAAAAACGTCTTCACTCTCCCTTTCGGGGGTACACAGGTCAAATCAAGGTGGGACTCAAGCTCACAGCTGAGCCACATGATCCAAGCTAGTGTTACTAGAACTCTGCATTATGAGGGATCCAGGCATGGTCCCCACTAATAAAAACGTCCCATTTTCCAAGTGTTATAATTATTTGTGCTATGCCTCTCACAAGAACTTGTAAGAGAAAGGGTGATGGGCATGGCAGGATTCTCAAATTCTTTAGTTCTCTTGCCAAGACCTTAGCTTTATTTTAAACCTGCCACTCACTTGGTCTGTATATTAGGTTGTTTATATCCAGCTATTGTCTACCTCCCTTCAGAGCGCAGGCCACTGTAGCTCGAGTTAATACCTGTTTTGAACTTTCATGCTTCCCGACTCATTTATCATTGCTAAGCCAGTATGTGTAACCAGAATACACTGCCCCATCCATCTCTGCAGATCTTCATCTATGACTGTTTAATAATTGATGCAAACCTCATGAATCACCCCACATTCCAATTTCAAGATACTCAAACTTCTGATACAAATACTCTTGTTTGCAACAGGCTCTCGGTAGAGCAGTTGAAGTCAGAAAAGCCACGCTGCTCGAGATAAAATAACTCTTGTTGAGTATAGAGAGGACATGGCGATAACAATCAACTAGCAAGCCTATGACAATAACTTCATCTAAAATTATGGTCAAAAGAAATCAATTGATCAAGTTCAACATGACTCTCACCTTTAAACGATATGTGTACATGACAACTCATTCTATCAAATGCTAAGCCGAATCACACCACTGTTATTAAAAAAAACTACAAACTGGAGCATTTTCCCTCTACTCCATACAGATGTGGATAAAGTGCCTGTTTTTGACTAAAAACAAAAACCAGAGGCCAAATAGAGTTATGGAGGTCAAATGTAGTTAACATGATTTTTTAAAAGGAAACCCTGGGAGGTAGGACGTTTGCCCTGTTCCACATTTATTTGTTCTGATTTAATTTCCACAAGATGGTGGCCTGGTAACCCCATTTCCAGTTCAATAGGCACAGCTAAGACTGAGTTTTTCTCTTCTAAAATCAATCTCTGCATCTTACAAAGGTTCCAGACTAGTAAATTCATACATAAAGTCTCCATTTACCTGAATAATAAAAACTGACTTGGCCATTATATGCCTGTGATTAGGCTGAAGAAATGCCCTAGTCTCTCACCGTCCCATGGTAGGCTGGAGTCTACACAACGCCTGGGCTGAGCACAACTATTAGATGATGTACGATCCAAAGAGCAGGGTGACTGTTTCGATAAAATGAGGGCTCAGTTTAAACCTGGAGGGGACCTAAACCCAAATCCTCTGGTGGGACAAGGTCTTACTGACCAGGTCAGGAGCACTGGCCTCTCTGCATCAATCACAGAGATTCAAATGAGAAGGTAATGCAATTTAGCCTTCAGAGCCCATTAAATGTTTTATCTTTCATCTAAGAAACATTTGGGAGGTAATGCTATAAAGTCATTTACTCTACTTATATCAGCTGGCCACTTCTGCCCACTCAATACTTGGCTTTCTTCCAGGTGGTAAGTTGGGCTCTAGGCAGATTTGTCTGCTTCTTTAGCGAGGATGGGGTCAAGCCAAGAGGGAAAATAGGTGTCACAGTGGATGACAATGGTGAAATACGGGTAGTTATTGGAAAGTTGTGTTAAGAAGGGTTTAGGAGGTCACGTGCAGACTTCCTGAAGTGCTCTAATTGGCAATGGGTCCTGCGTTGCACGGTAAGGGACAGGGGGCAATGTGTATACCCTTTGTGGTCACTGCATAGGGGTTTGTAGCTAGGCTGGCAGTGACTTTGTGGCTCATGAAATAAACAGGGGAGTCTTAGGCTCCCAGAGGGAATGAAAATTACTTCTTCCATCTACATAAAACTGTGGCCTCCTTCTTGGGTTCTGGTTCATGGCCCAAAGTCGGCATTCATTTTCTTGGATGAGGTTTTCTCTGGTAGGTTTTGATACATGAAATAGTGTGTTTGAGTATGGTTTCCCTCAAAATAGGGGGATAAAAAGAGGTCTTGTTATGGCCAAACTGAATATGCCCAAGTACCACTACTGGAATTGGGTCAAAATGGCCTAGTTGTTGAAAAATTTTAATATATTGTAAAATTAAAAAAAAGATCAGGCAATAGAACAGTTGGTGTAATTAATGCAATTTTAAAAGTGTATTCTCTTTTAAAAATATATGTTTTTAACTGGTAAAGCAATATACACTTATTAAAACTTCCATTACTACCGAGATGATGCTTAAAATATTAAATGAAATTTCTCTTACAATCTGTCTCCCTGGAAAATAATAATTAACTCCTATAAGCACAAGCATACAAATAGTCACAGGCCAAAGTCTGCCAGCCCAAGTCTAAAATGATGTTTTAGGGTAGGATGTGAATGATAAACTTATTTTCTTATAGTCTTTTTCTAATTTTTCAGGATTTTCTAATTTTTTAAGATCACAACCATCCATCTTGAGCAATTTTTAACTTGTAAACAACTTTAATTGGTTTTCAAACTGAATACAAGATTTTAGCAACTATCTCAGTGATTTTGTAGACTTCTTAAACATTTCTTTTTTAAATTCCCAGATAGTAAAATTCACTCTTCGTGCCATACACTTTCATGGCTTTGGATCAATGCATACAGAAGTGTATCCACCACCCTGAACCATGATACAGAGGAGTTTCCAAATGTTAAAAACACTATGTAAGTACAGAAGCTTCGTACAATCGGGCTCTACAGGTATGGCTCAGCTGGAAACCAATGCTCCCTTCTCACTAGTCAGGGTCAAAGATTTTATTTTTCATCTTACTGTTAATATCACTGTTGAAAATTGTCTTTTTAGAGTGGCAGGAAACTAAACTCATCCACATGCCTTTGTTAGCCTGCATCACGAACTAGGTGTATGCATGAGGTTTTCTGCTCGTGGATTCAAAGTTTTCTTTGTAATGAAACAGGACTATGTGTCAGGCCTTCGTACAGTAGTAGCATTAGCTGCTTTACTTGGTACTATTTCTCACATTCCTGTAGCTCAGTCCTCGTGACAGAAGTAGTAAATATCAAGTGCTGAGCAGTGAAAACAAGTGGGTCTAATTTTGCTCACCAATTTTGTTTATTGGCAAGAGCTGCCCAGGGAGAAGGATTCTGATATCATAGCTGGGCTTGGTGGGAGAGTGTCGAGATCAATTGGTCACGTCTGGCATGGGTACCGGAATAGCCAGTACACATGCCATGTACTTGCTATCCTGAACTTTCTGTGTATAATATACACTCTCTGACTGATCCAGACTTGATTCCTTTGTCACCCGACCAATGTCTGGTATTTAGATACTGAATCCTTTTCCTTTCATTGGAATGTAATTAATTCTGCGCATATTGGTTTTAACTTCCATCTGGTGCTGGTATTCCTCCTACATGAAAGAAAGCAGGTAGAAGGGTCCAATAGTACCTGTTCCCGAGATCTTTTCACAAGTGCTGCTTCCTATGGAACTGTAAGCACAGTGCTGGAAAATGGGCATTGTTTCAGTGTCAGCCCGCCCATGAAGACCAAGCCTCTTAAGGGCAAGTAATGTGTTGTGACAGATACTCTCGGTTAGCTTCTCCTACCCAGTGCCTTTCTTCCTTGCCTGTTTCCCACTACAGTGGCTGAAAAATCCAGATTCTTGCTTCCCCGCCTCCCTTGTGTCTAGGGGTGGCCATGGGACTGAAATATGGCCTGTGAGGCACACAGGCAAGTCTGCTAGGGGGCAAGGAGGCAGAGATTCTGGGATAAAGTTTTTCTCCCTGAATAAAAGGAAGGAAGCAAGTGAGGAGTGGCCTTCTGGCTACACTGACATACTCCTTGGATACTCCTTTTTTTTTTTTTAAGATTTGAGAGAGAGAGAGCGCGCAGCATAAGTCGGGGGGAGAGGGAGAGAGAGAATTTCAAGCAGACTTCACTGAGTGTGGAGCCCAATGTGGGGCTTGATCTCACAACCCTGAGATCATGACCTGAGGCAAAACCAAGAGTCGGATGCTCAACCAGGTGAGCCACCCAGGCGCCCCCATACTACTGCTTTCACGTGTGATCTTATGTGGCCATGATACCTGAAGCTGTGGCAGCCATCATGTGACCATGAGGTGACAAGCCAAGAGGCTGAATATGACAGATGGGAGAAAGAGGCAATGTCCCTGGCGACATCACTGACTCACAAAAACCTACCTCAGAAAGAGCCTATGTCTGAACTTGTTAGACAATACATACCAAGTGGTTTAAGCCACTGCTAGATAGATTTTCTGTTATTTGCATCTAAAGGCTATGAATATTAGACATGTCATTCCATCTTTGTTTTCCTCATAGCACTTTGCACAGGGCCAGACTATTAACATAAGTCGAATTGGGAAAAAAAAATGTTCTTTGTCCTGCAATCTCTGTGCACCAACTCTCACACACACATTTTCATGTCACTTTATCACTTGACCAGTGTTCCTTCATACTTGCTTAGTTCCCAGCATTGAGGTGCTTTGTTTCTCCCCCTTCCCCTGTGTGGAAATGGTACATTACTTGTTCGACGATTCAAATATGAAAGCAGCTTATTGAGATAGAAGCATCCCCCAATTTATCATGGTGTCCGTCATAAAGTTATGACTTCAAAGGGACCGAATCATGCTCTCTGTAGAAGCCAAGTTCTCCCGGTAAGTCTGGGGAGCCCACCAAGCTTGCTGAGCTGTGAAAATCCAGATGGTGGGAAGCTGGTGTGTAACAAATGCCATGCACACAGCTTCCCCACACTGACCTAATCCCCAACACGAACCAGGTATGGGACGACCCAGGACATGTGGGTTGATGGAGACTGCCTTTCATTCAAAATAAGTTCCTACCACACAGAAGCTGAGAAGAAAGAATGTTCCTGCCATTGGGACAAAACCTGCCCAAAGGGCAAAGTAGTTTTAAAAATTCTAAGTCTTCCAAATACAGAAAAACCCAGTGGGAAATTGGTAGCAGTCCAGGCTTGCCTACAAGCCTGCATGGTTTCTAGCGGAATCTGCCATCAAGGTATCTACCATCTGTTACCCACTCTTTCAGAAAGCAGAGGAGTAATTAACTGCTCGAGCAATGCAAACTCTGTCAATCATTCAGATCTATTATCGACAACATGGGTCATCTAGCATGGACCCCAAAGTTAGTGGGACTCTGGGTCCAAAATAAGAAAGTTAATCACGACTGTGGGTCTGTATAGATTTGGGGCCAGCATTGTGCTGCCCAAACACACATCATGTGGAGTCTGTTTGGCATGTTTTTGGTCAAAAATTTTGCTATGCCAGAGGCTCTCAAGTCAGAAAGATAAGGCACCTGCCTTAGTGGGAGCTAAACGCCCGCATATTTGTGTGTTCACTCTAATTTCATTTATTTAGCGAAGCCTTGTATGACTCCTCCCAAAACCCAGACAGCCTCCTTTACTTGGCTGCTCCACTGCTCCCCATTCTTCTCCTTCATAACAGTTCTCACCACTTACCATGAGCACTTCCAACAGTAATAGGACCATTTTAAATGTCTTTCTCAGTCTCTGAACTGTGAACTCCATAAGGAACTTAAGCTTAGTGTCTTAACATATGACAGATGCTTCTGCATTTTTTTCTTTAATCAATAACTGAATGAGAGCTACAGAGAATCAACACCAACGTGGGCCACATATAGAGAATAATCCTAAACAAAGTGTCAACAAACAAAACACTTATGCTGGAGGAATCTGAGAAACATATTTTAAGGGGTGTGAGACAATGGAATGCTTTTATTTTGGAATGAATATTTTATGACTTTAGAGCCACGAAGATTGATCAGTAAAGACCAGGTTTCATCCTAAAAAGCCTTTGTCATACTGGCAGGATTTAAGAGTCCTATGAATCACAGGAAGAGAAAGCACCAAATGGGTAGGTGAAGAGAGGGTATAGGGAGAGGGCATGGAGGTAGCAATGACACACCCGAAGTGGATTTGGAGTAAATAGGTCTGAAATGCAAGGAATCTATTTGGCGAACAGCTACTATTCTATACCATATGGGTGCCAGGGATATGCTATAAACAAAAACCATCTTATCTTTACCTTTAAGAAGCTTTCAGCCTAGAGGACTGGGAAACAGTGGTAAACAGGGTTAAGGTTAAAAAAAAAAAAATGTTGGAAAAGAGGTTTTTCAAACACCCTATAATGGAAGTCTTTGAGCCAGAGAGTAAGAACCCTATGTTTGACCTTGAAGGCAAGAGGAAGTCACTACTAAAACTTAAGGTAACTCACATGTCATCCATATGCCTGTATTCAAGAACTCTCCTAGGGGTGCCTGGGTGGCTCAGTTGGTTAGATGGCTGCCTTCAGCTCAGATCATGATACAAGAGTCCTGGGATCAAGCCCCACATTGGGGGGGGGGGGTCCTGCATTGTGGGGGGTCTACCACTCCCTCTGCCCCTCCCCCCACTCATATGCGTGCGCTCTCTCTCTAATAAAATCTTAAAAAAAAAAAAGAAATCTGAATTTTCTTTATAGGACAAATTGAACAATAAATACAATATATCTGTATGCTAAATTCTAGATGGGCCCAAAAAATGAAAGAAGAATGTAGTAGGACCATATCTGGATTTTTCCTCCTAAAACATAAAGTTTCTACATCAAACACAATAAAGATGCTAACAGTTTACAAGGTATTATACAATGATGATTTTTCAATGGTTTTAGCAAAGAAAATAGAAAGTATTGGAACCAAATGGGCCATTTACAGTTCTATGAATCAGTATTTTTCTTTCTCTTGTATCCTCTCTCTCCTCTTCCTATACCCCTCCCTCCATTCTTCCGTCTCTCTCTCTCTCTCCCCCTGGCTAGGAATTGTGGTGTTTTAAAGATTATATAAAAATATTACTCTCAAGGCACCTGGCTGGCTCAGTCATTAGAGCATGCGACTCTTGATCTCAGGGTTGTAAGTCTGAGCTCCACGTTGGGTGTAGAGATTACTTAAAAATAAAATCTTAAAAAAATATATTACTCTCGAGGCACCTGTGGCTCAGTTGGTTTAGTGTCTGACTCTTGATTTTGGCTCAGGTCATGATCTCAGGGTTGTGAGATTGAGCCCCACATTAGGCTCTGTGCTGGGCGTGGAGCTTGCTTAAGATTCTCTCTCCTTCTCCCTCTGCCCTTCCCCCCTCTAAAAAAAAATACTGTCTCTTGGATGCCTGTATTTTAAAACACTGGATACAAAACTTTACACATAGTAGGCAAACAGTAAAAGATAGCATAAATAAACTAGTGTTGATTTCCATCACCAGCATGACCCTAAACTTTAATATTCTTCAGGCAAAGGCACTATAGTACTTCCTTCCTGCTTTTTTATGTCCACTGAAAACTGGATATTTTAAAAATCCATTATATTTGATTCCATGTTCACGTGGCAATTTAGATATCAACAGAATATAAAATGTAGAAAAATCAAGAAATACTAAATGTTGATAGATTTATTCTAATTCCATCTATTCACTCAAAAAATACTCAGTGACCACATGTATTATGTGTCCAACACTACTCTAGGTATTGAGTATACATCAATTAATAAAATAGATAAAATATTTGTCTTTATGGCACTTATGTTCTACTGTGGAGAAAAAACAAGAGTCAGTGAGTATAATAAATTGCATCATATGTCATGTACTTTGGGAAACAAACATGGCTGGGTAAGGGAGATTAAGAGTTCTGGAGGCAGGTGGGAGGCTTAGATTTGAGATAAGGTGATTGTGATAGGGCTCCCTGAGCAGACTTGAAAGAGTGAGGGAGATCACGATGTGGGTATCTGAAGGAAGATGCTTTCTTCTGACAGGGAACAGACAGGGAGAAGATCCTCAGAGAGAAACATGCATGTGTCAGCAAACCTGTGTAGCCGGAGCCATACAAACAAGGGAAAACTGAGGTCAGACAAATGAGAGGTTCAGGTCACGGAGAGCTTTGTAGATCACAGCAAGCACTCTGGTTTTTACTAAAAGTGAAATGGGCACAGCAATGGGTAAATGGTAAATTCTGTGTTATGTTCCTTTGATCACAATTTTTTAAGAAGTGAGAAAAAATGGAAAGGAAGGCCGTTGGAAGGGACAGAGCAGAAGAGTGAGACGGTCTGATGTGCTACAAGTATCACTGGGAATGGACTGCGGAGGGCTGAAGGAGCCTCAGGAAGGGGGTGGCCATAATCCAGGTGAGAGGTGAGGTGGCTCAGACCGAGGTGCTGGCAGTCAGGGTGGAGAGCGGTAGTCAGATTCTGGATTCACACTGAGTCGACTACACAGGATTTGCAGATGGACTGGTTACAGGTATGAAAGACAGGATTCAGGATGATTCCAGGATTTCTGCCCTCAGCAGCTGGCATGATGGAGTTGCCTTCACTGAGATGGGAAGTTTGTGGGTGAAGCAGGCATTTTGGGGGAAGACCAGATACTCCGTTTCAGGCGTGTGAAGTATGAGGGGTTTATAAGTAAAGATACTGAGTAGATAATTGGAGGAAGGGGTCTGAGTTGGGGATATAAACTTAACATTCCAGATGATATTTAAAGCCATGGGACTGGATGAGATCTCAGGGAGTGACTGTATTAAATGAGAGGAAGGCCAAGGGCTGAACTTTGAGGCACTCCCAACATCTAAAAGGTTGGGAGAAGAAAATGAATCAGGAAGAGAGAAGAAGGAACAGCCGGTGAGAGAGGAGGAAAATCAAAAAAGCTGAGTGTCAAGAATGCCGGTGGGGAGAGTGATCGATCATGCCAAACACCGCTGATCTGCAAGGTAAAACCCTTCAACTGACCTTTGGATTTGAACCACAGAAGTCACTTTTGACTTTGTCAAGTGTGGTTTCTGTGGCTAAGTGGGGGTCGGTTTGGTGGAACCATGGAATGTGTTTCAGAGTGAATGGGAGGAGGGGAATGAGAGGAAGTGACTATGGACACTTTTATTCAAGGAGTTTTGCTGAGAAGCCTAGAAAAAGATGAGGCAGAAGATGGTGAGGGAAGTCAAGTCATCAGACCATTGTTTGTTTGTTTTTAATCACAGAAACAACAGCATGTGTATATGCTGATGAGAAAGTTTCAGCAGCTAGGGAAAAATGAATGGTGAAGAAGAGAGAAGGTGGAACTGCTGACTGAATGAGTGAATGAATGACTGCATGAATAAACAAGTCAGTGTACCCAGGACTGGTCCACCACTGAGAGGTGAAATCAAATCTTCCCAGGTTCAATTCCTATCCATAGCCAGAAGATGGTTACAAAGAAAAATGCCATGGAAACCCCATCTTTATAGAAGGTTTAACAGGATTCTCCAAGCATTTAGTATTCTAAGAATTTCTCCCAAAGACCAACATATCAGATGTCCATGCCATCACCCTGAATCAAAGAAAAACCTCTTGGTTTTCTTTCTGTTTCTTCTTCCCTTCCTGCTCGTCCTTCTCTCCTCTTTCCCTCTTTTTCTTCTTTCCTTCCTTCCCTTTTTCTCTTTTTCCTTTTTCCATCTCTCCCTCCTTACTTTTTCTTCCGAGGCCAGCGGTAGGAAGGACTCTGTTCCTTCTGCTGCTATGCAGCTCTAGGTCCAATACCTCCTGTAGACAGACCGGATGGAAGGCTGCTCACCTTCGTACACTTTAAAATGGTAAGTCTACTACAGATCACTCCCACATGGGTAGCCTGACCTCCTCATGGCCTTTCTTGGGTAACTTTCACCATCATTCCTAATATCGCATAGAAAGATACAAGTCTGTCAGAGGGGAAAGGAAAAAACCCACACTCTCATCTGGCCCTGTGGAAGATTTATAGACACTCTGCAAATAGCCAGACCCAGGTGATGGTGCCAGGAACTTTCCAAGTGATTTGTAGATCTCCCTGCCAGGAAGTCAGTCTTCAATGGAAAACTCTTCTAGCTGAACATTCCTTTATTACAGCGTGGCTGCAGGGAGAGGATCACAACTGTCATGCAAAGATTCACTGAAATTAACTAGCTATTCGCCTGGCCTCGAGATAGTTCAGGCTCAGAAAAATACCACTATCGCAGTTCTTCTTTGAAACAGTGATTTACTGAGCTGGCCTACTGAGTGCCAGGCATAGTACTAGACCCTTCACCTAACCTCTCTTCTTCAATCTGTATTATCAGGCTCATTACCAAACACCTCCTCTGGCCAGGATCTATGCTTTGTGTTTTATATGATGTCATTTAAGTGTCACTCAGACTCCACAATTTCAGTCTCTGCCTCCATTTTTCAGTTGGGGAAATGGCTCAGAGAACAGAAATAACTTGTCCACGTCTGGAAGGCTCATAGGGGAGCTGGGATTGGTACCCAGCTCTAGTCCTAGAGCCCACGTTTGCCACCTGCCTCCTGCGTCCTGCTTCTTCTCCCTCTGCCTTCTATTGCTTCTTGTCGCCCCTCCGTTTTGTGGGTCATTTATTTTTTTCCCAATCCTTTCTTCATCTTTTACTCATAGTTACTTACGGGCTTTATTTCTTAACATGGCAGAGTGGATCTTCTGAGTACAGCCTTAACTTTCCCACCTAGCTTCTGTACTCCTGTCACTTCAGCAACTCTAACTCTCGGATCCTCCGCAAATACAGTCTGTGCTGGCCACTAGTGAAGCAATTTCATTTTTCCCAAGACATTCTTTCCATTACTTGTGCCCGCTAACGCATATGCCCCTGAGGCCAAGATCTTTTTCGCTATTTTAGTCCAGGGACACACAGCCTAGGGACTGGCACTTTGGAGGTTTGCACAAAACACGTGTTTAGTGGCTGAATGAAAAAACGAACACACAAATCTTTCAAGGCCAACTCAAATGCCAACTACTCCATGAAGTCTTCTGTGAGCTCCCCTGATTGGAACATAATCCCTTCCTCCATACAGCTCCCCCCAAGTCTCTGGACTACTCACGTATACTTATACAGCTATTCCCACTTATGCAGCTGCATAACTGAGAAGGTATTTGCTCTCTTTCCTTAATGAAATGTATTTCATTAAGGGCACAGTTCCTAGTTTTACTCATCTTTGGCTCTACCAATAAATTCCATGTAAAAATTTGCTAACTTAGCATCTTCTCATTGGGCATGACTCATGTTGGATTATGGTACAAATATTAATAGAATGTTTCCGTATCGTGTGTGTGTGTGTGTGTGTGATGTTTCTTTAACTAGATGATAGGTTCCCTGAAGACAGAATCCTATTTCTTTAATAGATAACATCTTTATCAGCATCTAAGATCTCGAGCATAGATGATATAAATAGTCCATACCTGGAGCTCTAATATTCTCATGGGGAAAAATGACTGTTGGCCTATGTAATGCATATCACAGTTCTCCCCTAAAAAGAGAGTCACACATGCTCCATTTCTGTCTACAGCTTATTATTATTGTTTTAAATGGTTCAGGACTACAGGTTCATGGCCTGGGACATCTCTGAAATAAACCCAATACTTGAGAAATCAAGAGCCAAGTCCATTTTCAGAAGCATTTCCCCTAAGCACAGCAGATGTAGAGGAGTGGAAATGGGAACATATTTCCATGTCTTTAAGTACTCTACTTTTGGGGACATTTCAAATACTGATTCCAACAACCTAAGTTATTGCCTTTGGGCAGTATGGAAAAGCTTAGGGCACGAAAAAGCCAGTAACTGTTAAATGCAGTAGCAAAATTCCTTTTTATCCAACACATGCCATAGCAGGTTCTTAGCCTTGATTGTGATGCATTGATTATTTCCTGCAAAGTCCATGGGAAGAAATTAAACATCAATATTTTATCAGGTCATGGAAGAAATAAAACCGTTAAATACTCAAGATACAGACTTAACACTGGCCACAACCTCAAATCTTCACCTGAAATTAAATCAAAAGTAAAATGTACCAGAAGCCATTTTAAGGAAACCAGTGGAAAATACAACCTTTTGGTAATTTATCATTAAGGAAACGGGAACTGGCCTTTTCCTGCCACTCAAACCTCATCTTTATTTATTTATTTATTTAAAAAGATTTTATTTATTTATTCAACAGGATAGAGACAGCCAGCGAGAGAGGGAACACAAGCAGGGGAAGTGGGAGAGGAAGAAGCAGGTTCATAGAAGAGGAGCCTGATGTGGGGCTCGATCCCATAACGCCGGGATCACGCCCTGAGCCGAAGGCAGACGCTTAACCGCTGTGCCACCCAGGCGCCCCTCAAACCTCATCTTAAACCATCTCCCTGACCCCCTCATCTCGCTACATTCTAGCCCCGCCACTTTGCTTTCAGGATCTCATAAATGCCATCCTTCCTCCCACTCTGGGGTCTGCAAACATGCTGCTCTCTCTGCCTGCACTACACTCCCTCCCTCCTCCCTTCTCCTTGGCTAGCATCCATTAATTTTTTAAATTTCAGCTTAACCAGCACTTCCCGAGACAGAGCTTTTCTGACAGCCTGTGTTAGAGTCACTCTATACTGCTCTATACCACCCTATCCTTCCCCTTGAAAGCATCTACCAGAATTCCTCATTATAGATTTGTTTGGGTGTTTACTGTTAATGTCTGTCTCCCCTATAAAGTTCACCAGGGCAGGGATCATAACTGATTTTTTACCATGCTATTCCTGGCCGGCAGCCCCATCTTTGACACAGAATCGATGTTCAATTGAAGTACGGTTTTTCTAGAATATTTGTTAATACTTATTACCTCATCACCTGGGTTCATATCTCTAATATTGTTCTTACATGCATGCATGCACACATACACCAGACACACGTTAGATTTTCAGTTGAATTGGGTGTAGCAGACCTGGACAATCGTGACAATTTAAAAACCAAATAAACATCCCTCATTCTCTTTAAGATCTTCATTTGCCTTATTCTCCTAAGCTAATCATATACATGAAAACTCATGCACCGTAAAATGTATACACACCCTTCTGATTCTTAAATTCTAGCCCTGTCTAAACCAGTCTCCACCCTGTTCAGTTTTCAGGAAGAAAGAACAGAACACCAGAGACTGGGTGGGAAGATCTTTCTGTGCCAAGAAGTCTGACCTAGTAAACTATTTCAGTCAGACACGCAGTTTGAATTGGATTGCCCGATTGCTGAGAAGGGCTTTCCGGATCAGACAGTTCATTAGTGGCTGAGACAGTTTCTAGGACCTGTCGGTCTTCACTCGGCATGCCTGCCGTTAGCAAAGTGACAGAGTGAAGGCTATTTGAATGACAGGTGCCGGTGGGTCACACGGAATAACGGGTGAAAGAACAGGCTACCCAGAGGCACCAGCCACACCCTTCGGCTCAGGATCCCCGAAGTGCACACGGCTGAAAACGAGGTTTGGTGTCAATGGAAAACTATTTGCTGAGCACCTTCTCTGTGCCTAATCCAGGCCGTGGCTTTGAGAAGCAATTCTGCGAGGTGGCCAACAGCAGTCTCCCAGCCCCAGTGTCAATCCTAGCATCGCTGGGCAGAATTCTTCACTTCTTTCTCCCCTCCATTTACCTAATCTGTACAATGGGGGTGGTATTATACTGAAGCTGAAATAAGTAAATTTAAGCAAGGCACTTAGCATGGACCCACATAAGCAGTAAGTAAGAGTTAGAGTAATGCTTTACCCAAAAGTAATATAATAAGTGGAGGACAGCCTCACTTTAGATGTCAGAGAGACCCCCATTCAGCTTTGCCATTTATAACAGACGTGCCTTTGGACAAGGAACCTCAATTCTCTGACTCTCAGTTTCATTATGTGTAAAATCAAATGATACTGGTACCGCTTTGGTACCGAGTGTTAGGGGCACTAACTAAGGATGGTAAGGAGCTGAGCACGAGGCTAAGCACGCCGTAGGCCATCGATAAATAGGATCATATGTTACTTCTCCACGTGGATCACTACCTTGGATCCCAGAGAAGCAGAGCAAGGCCCCACACTCTGCATCACAGGACCAGACAGTCCAGAGAACACCAACCGCGGTGCACGGTCGTATGTGGCCAGTGGGGTTGTTTTCTCAGACACCGCAACGTTCACCTACACGAAGAGCTCCAATTTGTAGAATGAGATGCTTACATTTAGAAATTATGAACTTGTGTATAAACAATGCAGATTTTCAGTTTCTTTAGAAATCAACAGGTTGGTCCCACTGGACTGGCATTCCCACACAGCCGCACCTGGCGTGTGCTGGGGAGTGGCCGCCTCCTTTACAAGGGCGCGAGGTCTTGAAGTGACCTCATCTCCCACCACTCCCTACTGTTCCCCAACCTTGAGGCCAACTGTCAGCTCCCCTTTGGCCTCCAAAGGTTGTTCTCTACTGCTCTGCCTTCATTTTTGATGTCACTTGGCTTCTGTAGGCATTTGAGTTAGCAGTCGTTGGTCTTGGGTGTGTGTGGGCACCCTCTGGAAACGGATACCTCCGAGCGGCTACAAAGGAGGAAGCAACCCCTTTCTCCATGGAGCCTGAGGCCATTCGTCTACGCTGGCAAACCAAAGTGAGAATGAGTCAATTCCGCGGCTTAAAGGCTGGCCTCTCCACGAAGAACAGCCTCCCATCCAAAAGTCGGCCCCATAAATTCACAATTTACTCACCCCGAGTCTTCTCCAGTTCCATTTAGACTGAGGGTAAAAGATATGGGACAAAGGTTAGGGGTGCTATACAATAATGTTTTAGAGCTGAATTTTCTAAAATATATCCTATGGGTTGTCAGTCCCTCAAGATTCTGATCTGTGGGTGAAAAAAGTCCAAACACTGTTGGGAAATAGCTCACACTTTATGTCACATCTTGGGGACTCATCTGGGCAAATCAGTAACTCAGAAATCTATACTTAATAAGTTCGTCCACAACTCATTCATTTAACAGATATTTACTGAGCACGTACTATGTGCCAGAAACTCTTCTTGATGCTGGGGATTTAGCGCTGATAAACAAGAACACTGAACTCAGGTAACTTATTCTAGCGTGGAATAAGGAAGGATGCTTCACTCTGTTTTAACATTTATGACTATACAATGCTCCTGGGAAATACTGCTATATGCATAGTGCAGAGGACTTGCAGAACTTCCAGAGGCCCTTTATGATAAAAGCATGGTGGAGATTTTTTCCCCTATTGATGCATAACAAAGTAATACCACTCCAGAACCCTTCTCATTCAGAGAAATGCACAGTTTATGTCTTGAGAAGTCACTGAACCCACTAAGGTAAACTTACGTGGGAAGAACCACAGGCTCACCGGGGGTCACAGGTGTGGCCAAGGTTTTTTTGAGAATATCACACAAAGGGTTAACTTGACTTTCACCTCCAAAGTGGAGTGTTTTTCTCTGCATCTAATATGACCCAGTTGGAAATGTATTTGTTTTTCACTGTTTAATCTTCTGCATCACCCACTGTTGATTAGATTTAATTAATTTATGTTTCTAATGAATTTAGAAACTCACAGTGCTGCAGCAGGAAAATTTTCAGACAGCATCTGGCCACCAAATGGATTGATTACCTTGTCTGCAAAAGTCTTTCAAACATCTGGGGCCTGATTTTGTGAAACATCCAGAAGGTCTTTCAGACGTAAGCAACGCCCATTGAGGGGAGAGAGAAGGTCCTAGAACTAGGTAGGCTTGCTTTGATTTGTAAATCTGGATTCTGGCACTCCCCCAACATGAAATCACAATTTGCTGCTCACTGGCACAGTTTCAATGGTGCCAAATAGACTGAGCTGAATCTATTTTGTTTGACATAATCAGAATCTACCAGGCCCGAGCCCAGGCTGCCACCCTGCGAACCCCTTTGGCACTTCCTTCCATGAGGAGGCTCCCGCTGATCATTAAGATGAAACATTTATAGAAAACATTTAGAGAGAAGCACTTTGCTCTCATTCATTCAACAAACATTATCGGGGGCCCACTGTGTCTGGCACTGAGCCACTGCTCCTCTTCGTTAGCTGCTCTTGGCAACAACCCTGCAAGGTAGGCAAACACTGCTCTCCCATTTTCACAGATATGATCAAGTACTATAAAAAACTAACAATTACTAACACTAATATATCAACACTCCTAATAGGGGATACATAGCCAGACACGCACACACACACACACTGGACACGACATGAAGCACTTTATATGCACTAGCTCACTTAGCCCTCACAATAAAACCATGAGGTAGATGTCCTTATCATCCCCATTTTATAGATAAGAGTACTGAGGCACAGGGAGCTTATGTGACTAGCCCAAAGTAACCCAGCAGCCTTTGGCAGAGCCCTAGAACATAGGGAGTCTACTTGTGCTCTGAACCACTTCGCATTACTGGGTCTGCAGAACATTTTTGGAAGACCTACTATGTGTCAGACACCGCCCTGGGGGGTCTGCTGCATTATATTTTCATCAGTCACATCCTATGTAGTGGGTATTACTGTTTCCAAACAGGGAAGCTGAAGCCCAGAAACATGAACTTATCGAGGTCACAAGGAGAGTCAGTAATAGGACTAAGCCTTCATTCAGGTCTGCAGGTCTACAAAGGCCACGTTTGTCCCAGACAAGAGGAAAAGCGGTGGTGTGAACCCCACAGCGAGCTCAAGGCTGTGCAAGGAAGCCTGCTGGGCAAGTCAGAGCAGTCGAGTGGCCTGAGATCAGCACAGCCTAGACCACTCCAGAAAAATGGAGATAAAGAATGTACGAAGCCTAAGAAAGTCGCTTCATCTTGAAGAGGGAGGTAAAGGATGCTGCAAGTCTCATTGCCTGACTGGTTTTTCTGGCTCAACCTCAAAGAGAAATGACGGACAACTTGGTGGGCTGCTTCCAATAAAAGCAACAACGAAAAGGTGTGCCACACTAAGCATCTGAAACATTCCGAACGATAGATACTGACTGCTGCACAATCAGGCAGCCAGGATTACATGCTGGTGTTGAAAAGACCTGGTGTGACGTGGTTCCTGTGACAGAGTAGCATTTACTAGGTCTGGCTACTTCTCTCACTTGACAAGCCCCTTGTCTGCAACCATCCTCCTCTTGCCCAAGCCCCTACGACAACACGGCCACCTGTCTTCTTTGTTCCTTTGTACCCGCTCCTTCTCTACTTGGACCCATTTCTATCTCAATCCCCACCTTGGTCTGGCTCACCTCTGTTTGTCCTCGAGCCTCATTTTGGGCATCTCTTCCTCCGGGAAGCCCTCTGTGACTTCCTTATTCCGAGTTAGGGGCCCATTTGAAATATAGCCTGTGCTTCCTCCTATTTCAGCACTTGCTACAAGGGAAAGTATGTCTTGGTTTGGTGGTCTTCTCACTGAGAGTGTGTGTGTGTTGGTTACTACGATAAGTGTAAGGGTATAGTACACAGTAGGTGTCCAACACCTACTGAACGGCATGGATGGATGGAGGGACTGTGAACCTTATAACGCCTTCTTGGCTGGGCTCCCTCTTTGAAATCTCTCACCTACATGTTCCATGCTACATCCTAGAAGTCATTAATCTGGTTTTTAAACCTCTAACATGTCATTTGCTTTTTTATTACTTGCCTTGAACACTCAGGTGGAAGTCAGACAGTGATACCTCAGGGATGGGGAGGAGTTCAGTTGAAGAGGACATGGAGTCCCAAAAGTGTCCTACACCTTGATCTTGGTAATGGTGACGTGCATGTATAGGGATGTAAAAATCTTTGAGCTAAATATGAGTAAACAATGCACTCTACTCTACGTAATTAATACTTTAGTATAAAGAAACAGATCCCTTGAAAGCTCACTGTGTTGACAGGATCATATTTGGACCTCTTTGCTCCAGAGTTCAAGGTTCTTCACTCATGGCCCACTTGTCAACTTCCTTGTTCAAACTTCCTTCACTAAAACACATGCCCTAATCATCACACAGGTCCCCAGACTCTTGTCACTCACTCCCACCTCTATGCTTAAAATCACGTGTCTTACCTAATTGTTCATTTCTCTTCCTTTCTTTTGACCTTTTGGTAGCTCCTCCCATTCTGGAAGGACCAGGACGAATCTCCCTTCATGAACCTCATTAATCTCTCTTTTCTCTGAACCTTTAACTACTTTGTCCAGTTATTCATACACAACATTTTCTGAAGATTGTAAGCAACTTGAAGGAAGAGACTTTATCTTACTTCTAATTTTTATATTTAGTATAGTACCTGGTCCAATGGTGGATTTTTTTTTAAAGATTTTATTTATTTATTTAATAGAGATAGAGACAGCCAGCAAGAGAGGGAACACAAGCAGGGGGAGTGGGAGAGGAAGAAACAGGCTCCCAGCGGAGCAGGGAGCCCAATGCAGGGCTCGATCCCAGGACCCTGGGATCACGCCCTGAGCTGAAGGCAGACACTTAGTGACTGAGCCACCCAGGCACCCCACCAACAGTGGATTTTAAATATGTACTTGTTATGAATACACTGAGGGCCTATTTATGTGCTCAGAACCTCAGCAGTTAATAGCTCTATAGAGCTTAAAAAGACAGGTTGTCTGTGTCCCCTAGGATGAAACCTTAGTGTTAGTTGTTAAAACCATGGACTTAGGATTCACACACGGTTTCAAATCCAGGTTTTGAAATGCACTGGCTCTGTGATCAAGTATACTGAGCTGTTGTCACGAAATCTCTGCTTCTTCATCTGTGTAATGGGGACTTTCTCATTAGGGTTGTTGTGAGAATTACATAGCAACATAAGGATTTTATTAGTGAACACTTACTGAATTAGTCATTTTTAGACTCAATTCGAACAATCCTACCCAAATAAAAGTCCATGCTCTTCCTAGTGTCAGGCAATGCATTCAGAGCAGTGACTGACTTACAGGAAACATTGAATACATGGCAGACATTATTAGCAGAGCTATTAAATGGAGATGCATAGTTTCAGGGAGGAAAACCTATGGACTGGAAAAACTGGAGAAGGCGAGAAAAGTGGGTGCATTGTGAGATGCATACATGTGCACATAAACACAGAATGAGTTTAATCCAAAAGAAATTCCTTTGGGAAATTCCATCATATCCCATTATCATGGTCCCAAAGGCAAGAGCTGGCCTCTGATCTTTACATATTTAATATCTTTGAAAAAATTCTGAAACCATAACCATCCTGACATAGTACACAAAGGCAAGTATACGTGGGAGTTATATGCAAAATTGTTGCACTTTACTTCTGGCTCCCGGAATTCTTTAATCATCGTAATTCCTTGTGCTTCTCTGCCAACTTTTGACCTTAGGCTAGCTCTTTGATTGCTCAGTAGGATCTGACAGCAAGGAAGGGAGAACAGTGAGGAACATGTTCTCGGTGCGCTCTTACACACTCACTGGAAAGACAACAGTTTAATAATTCTAATTCATATATACTTCTACTCATGCAATCAATAATTCACGGCAATTCCTCCACAGCATTTTAGTGACAAGAGAAAGAGCAGGGTATTTCTTCTCTTGCCTTCGCCTGCCTTTCTTCACTTCGTCGTGCCTGGAGCCTGGAGAGTACAGAATCTCAAGAAAACAGTTTCCATGGTGATTCTTTCCTTTGAGTACCCGACTGTATTTCGCTCTTTCTGGAGTGAATTAATGCTTTTTATTTCTTTCATGCTAAATATATTGAAGATTAGATTTGAGTTCCTCTGCAGTGATACAGTTTTATCAAGAAAATAGAAAGTAAAAACACAGCATGAAGAAACTATATCTTTCGCCACTAGACTCTCAGAAAGAAAAAAAAAAAAAAGACATTTCAGGGAGAGAAATAACCAGTCACAGGGAAATGGACACAGGTGTCTGGAAGCTTGGATATGCATGTGTGCATCTCAATGTTAGAAAGCGTGTCTTGAGAGGAAATGATCTTAATTCCTCCACATGTTGAAGGTGATATAAGTTGACCACAAAACACTGAGTTACAGGAAATAACCTGATTTTTAATGTACTACCCTCTTCTCAGAAAATACAAGAGTGCGCAGAACAAGGAAATCTTCAAACCCATAATACCTTCCCTACTCTATTCTTTATAGAGGAGAGTCTTGCTTTCTACCAAAGCTAAGTAACTGGCCTTTCTTACTTTTCAAAATGGTTCTCTCATCTATGGAACATAAGAACTAGGAAGATCGGTAGGGGAAGAAAGGGATAAAGAAAGGGGGGGTAATCAGAAGGGGGAATGAAACATGAGAGACTATGGACTATGAGAAACAAACTGAGGGCTACAGAGGGGAGGGGGGTGGGGGAATGGGATAGGCCGGTGATGGGTAGTAAGGAGGGCACATATTGCATGGTGCACTGGGTGTTATACACAACTAATGAATCATCGAGCCTTACATCGAAAACCGGGGATGTACTGTATGGTGACTAACATAATATAATAAAAAATCATTATAAAAAAAAAAACAAAAACACCAAAAATGGTTAGGGGACTCTCCTAGGACTCCCAAGGCACTCTGAATTTCCTGCCAGAGAACCCATCCCACTGGTAATTAACATGTACTGTATGGCTTCCCCACCAGACCCTAAAAGGGCAGGGCCTGTGTCTTCCCCACTCACTCCCTTGTGCCTAGCACAGCACACAGAGGACAAGGAAAATGAGGACAAGGAAACTATGAAAGGGTAACTCTGACGCACTGAGGTCTCCCTTGCAAAACTTCAACAGGCTGCTACGTCAGAGGAGGAGGAAATCGTGTATAAATGAGAAACCAATCTCACCTACAGCTACTGGTTTCATGGTCTCTCCTCGATCTTGAGGCAATTGGGAATTAAAGAGAAGAATCGGGGTTGGGGTGCGGTGGTGGGCATAGAGGAGTACCGCCCAATGAGGCTTCCTTCTCCACCATTACACACCCACCCAACATGGTCTGGAGTTAAGTCATCCCTAGGCACCAAATAACCAGGAGAAAACTGTGATTTTTGCCAATTTGAGCCAACTAGTAAGCATCCATACCAAATTAGGTGGTGTCTCAGGTACAGCGGGGGACAGAACTGAGCACAAGAATTTTTGTCCCCAGAAAGTTCAGAGTTCAAGAAAGATATTTTGGGGGATCCCTTAGAAGGGGGTGTGGCCAAGTACAAACACAGACACCCCTGATTACCAGAAACAGTGCCAACAACTACTATTTACTCATCAGTATGTTAGGTACTCTTTTAAGCACCATATATGCAGGAACTCACTTGATCTTCGCAACACATCTACAACTTGGTAGTATTATTTTAATTAACACAGAAAGAAACTGAGGTTGAGGAAAGCTAGGTCACTTGCCTAACATCCTAAAGCCACTCAGTAGTGGAGGCAAGCTTCAAACCTGGACAGTGTGGTCCTTGAGTCAGTGTCTTAACAACTACACGGTTCTGAATCTCAGGCTCCTGGGGTCTCACTTAGGAAAACTATGAGGGGTTTCCCATAGTCTCCACTGCTGTGTAAATTACCCCAAGTCCATTCTGTTCGTAAATCCTGGGCAATCCACAGGATGCCTAGATGGCTATATAAAATTCTAGATTCCAAAAGGAAAAGCATGTTCTGTGGCTAAGGAGCTGTGTGAACAGAGTGACTTACGTGTCCTAACTCTAACATACACTACGGCTCTGGTTCAGAGAGATGTTTCCACAAGGCACTAAGTGCCGAAGGACTGGGAGCTAGGTTTCGTCCTAGAGACACACTCCAGTTGTGAGGCCGCTCTGCAAAGGGGCCCCATTGGAACTCATTTTCTTAAGCACCTTTGAGGAGATACAAGATTCACTAACTGTATACTAAATTTCACTCGAGAGAAAACAGTGGCAAGAGTAAGCTCTCAGTGTATTAGCTCAGAGACACTTCCCTTCGTTGCAGAGTGTGGATCCCCTCATCTATGGTCAACACACTCATTAAAGAAAAAAGGGCAGGAAGGAAGTGTATGAAGCCTCAAAGTACAAGATTCTAAGGCTTTAAGTTATGCTTTTGCCTCTTTAAGATAAATCTCTCAGTTTTCTGTAATGGGCGTGTATCATTTTGACTGTTACAAAATAAGTCACTTAAAAAAAATGCAATGACTCCCAACAAAAGGAAAACAAAGATGGAGGAGAGAGACATTGATTTAATGACTGCCCTCTTTTAGATTCAGAATTAGGAAGGAAAAAAAAGGTTTCACCTCCAGCACTATCTGTCCTACTGCATGACTCCCATACATGGAATATTTTGAAATGAGACGTTAGTCATTAACAAGAATTATTACTTACTAGACCGTGAAAAGTAGAAGTGTGTTTGTTTTCACCAAGGCACAGAATGGGGCTCAGAGATCATGTTCTTCCCGCGCCCCGTATCTCAGAGTTAACCGATCCCTTAGCACTGCTCTCCCACCCTTCCCAAGCGGACCAAGTCATGCTCCAACATGTGTGTCAGATCAACTTTCATCATTAGAAAGAACAGCCTGAAGAGTCACGGGGAGTCTGATCGGGAAACGTAGGCGGAGAAAGTCTCCGCATTTTCAGAAGAAACTGATGAGGTCTTCGAGGCACTTAGTGGAAAGGGGAAGGGAGAAAGCTCGAGGCGCCTGCAAGGTGTGAGTTTGGAGAGAAAAACACAGATTAGATGTGTCTTCCTGCCGGAGCTACATGTGGCACGCCAGCTGGCTCCTTTTCCAATTGCCTCTTTATTAGCGAATCCAACAATCATATTTTGCTAATCTTCTCATAAATAAAATATCATACATATCACAAAAGCATCCCTGATGGCAGACTGCGCTCCAAGTCATCTAGAGTGGATGAAGGGAAACCAGGGCACGTGCAGGTACACATCATTATTGCAATTACTGGCATTGTAAATGTCTGCAAAACCGGCGGTACGGCTGGGGCCTTGACGTTCAGAGCATCCCCAGGAACACAGTCTGCTGCTGGGACTTTGCAGGGTCTTATGGAATCTGTATAGGGGCCCTCTTTTTATAGTACTTGGCAGAAAAAGAAAATTATTTTGCCAGAGACTTTATACCATACTCTATCTGTTGCTAAATAATTAGCATCTTAGATAGCAGAGAGAAGGTCAACTTGCATTTCTGAATATTCTCCTCTCCCTCTTCATTTTCCCTGGCCTCCCAGAGAGGATAACTGAGTAATTAAGAGCTCCGGCTTTGAAGTCAGACCGTTCTGGGGTCAAAGCCCAGTTCTGCCACATATTAACTCTAAGATCCTGGGAGTGTCAGTCACTCTTATTCCCAATTTCCTCCTCGGTAAACAGTGAAGAAAATCTTGCCTGTTTTATAGCTTAGTTGTGAGGATTCAATGAGATAATGCAAATAAAGGAGCTAGCACCAGGCTTGGCGTCTGACGAGTCTTTAATAAAGGTTAGAAAGACAGGGCGAAGAAATGGGACATAAGGGACAAAGACATGGGGGGGCAGAGTGGGTACGTTCATTGAGATTTTTTTGTCTTTCCTCCATGAGAAGTTTATCATCTCACAATGGGTTCCAACGCCTCTCTCCATATCATTGGCCAGAGCTTTCTTTTCTCCCCCAAAGTTAGAACCATAAATATCTCCCACTGATGTGATGATTAAGATAAGGTCCAAGGACTCTTTCCTCATATACTGTTTAAAAACAACCCTTTGTGGAGATTTTTGATGGATTGCAGGGATATTTATGACTCAGGCCTCCTGGCAAAGTCCCTGATGCTGACTCATTCATTACCCGGGGAGGGAAGGAGGCAGCTGAAATCATCATTCATTTATTCTGCTGCTCAGTTATGGTGAAAGGTCAGAGGTAAGCCACTCAGCGCAGGGCTCAGTACGAGAATCAGAATTTCAATAACGTCTCTTGACCACGAGAGAAAAAAGAATTTTAACAAACATACACTCATGAAAAGGTTTGCAAAGTCCTGCTTAACAGAAATGCCACAGCAGCGCTAAGTGACAATATTCTGTGTGATGCCTCGGGCTCTCAGCTCCAAACTCACAAAACTCCCACTCCTCTGCAGAGGAAGTGAAAACCAAGTGACAGTTGACAGACAGGAGGATGGACAGAAATAGAAAGGAGGCAGGATTCGGAATTTCCACAGCGACTCAGGCCTTGAAATGAGGAATGAAGAGCAATCTTGCAGAAATGTAAGGGGAAAGAGAAAAGCTTTCTAAAACAAGAATAACAAAATTGATGGTTATTACCCTGTACAACAACAGCATTCTACCACCACCACCATCACACCATAATAACCAGTAAAGACAACATCAATAAAATTTACTAAATATAAGTTCAGGGGGCACCTGCTTGGCTCAGGTCATGATCCCAGGGTCCTGGGATTGAGCCCCGTGTTGGGCTCCCTGCTTGGGGTGAGGGGGTCTGCTTCTCCTTCTCTCTCTGTCTCCACACTGCCCCCGCCACCCCCAGGTTCGTGCTCTCTTGTTCTCTCAAATAAATAAATAAATAATAAAATCTTTAAAAAGAAAAAGAAGTTCAGAAATTCGCAAACCAATAAAAGAGGAAGCACTAAAAATCAACACTTCTTTGAGTACTTTGCGTCAGGGATGGGGCTACAGTCTAAATATATCCTTTCATTTCATCCTCAAGCAGTACTACAAGACTGGTTTCACTTCTACACACACGTACAGCTGGGGAACTTGATCGAGGCTTAGAAAGTTACAGAACTTGTTCATGACCACACAGTTAACCTACGAAAATGGTTTCTAAAGTCCATTTTCTGCTACCGTTGCTTCCGCAAAAGCAGGGTTGTGCTGAGAGCACTGTCCAGTGCCTATAAATTATTGACATATATATACACCATAAAATCATTCTGGAGTATTCCGTATTCCTCTTGGCTCTAAGTATAGGATATGGGAGAAAATGTGGGCCAAATTTGGACTTCCAGGCCACTGTGAACCCTTGACATTGCTTCCTTTACAAATGTGTATCAGTGTTTCATAATCTATAAACTATAGACAAGTAGCAAGTAGTATATTCAGTGCAAGTTACATGGCAACACAAGATAAAATTTATTGTGTTTCCAAAGCACAGGGCTGGGTGCTACAAACAAATATAATGGCATTTATAGGATTGCTGAAGTTTACTTGAGGTCAACAAATATTTTTGCAAGATATGAAACTGGAGGGGGGACAGCTGTCTAGATTCAATGCAGCAGATGTTCCCAACAGAGCCACCTTTGCCCCATATTTTAAATAAAGAAATAACTTCTCTAGAGCCCATCCATCAACATTTGGTTTTCAGCAAGAAACATATGGCCTAATAAAGTACACATACCACGGCTTAAGACCAGAGAGATGAGACGATAGGATACTGAGTCCTTGAATGAAGGCTGTTCTTTCTAAGCGTGGGCTAGAGCTTTAGAGCAAACCTCTGTTGGGCAAGCCTGGAGCTGGCATCCAAGTTGAGAAGGGCAGGCATAGATCTGGGGCGGGGAAAATAAAGCAGGAACATACACACACACACGTGCACGCATGCACCCACACAAACACCATTGTTCTCATACTAGTACAAGCTGTAATTACTATCATGGCTGAATTCTCTTACCAGGGCCCTACCTCAAGGTCTTTGCAACATACTGGTTGGATAGTACTGATCTTCTGTATTGGATTTGGTTTGAATCATGACAACAAATACTAGTAATAGTAGTGGTGCTGGTGGGACTAGCAGTAAAAACAGTACGAGCAGGAGTAACAATAGCTAATGTACATGAGCATTTCTAGGCACTGTTTGAAGTGCTTTATACATAGTACCTCATACTGCTGCTGGGAAGGTAAATGAGTTAGGTACTATTATTATCGCCCTTTTACCAGATGGAGAAATGTATTAATTGCTCTGAATGTAGCATCTCACCTGCTCCTCCAAACTTCCTATGTTGGTACTCCACTAGCCCCATTTTACCGATGAAGAAACTGAGGCACAGAATGGCTACATGCTCAGAGTTCCACAGCTAATAGGGGAAAGAGCTGGAATTCACCCCCGGTTTGCTCGGTTTCAAAGCTCATGTACTTACCTGTCCGGGTCAGTATTCCCTCTGATCCCGTGACCATATCCTACCCTGCCCTCCCAGCCTCCAATCCTTCCTTTTCCCACTGCCTGTTCTAATGAGACTGAGACACAATGTGTCTTCTTGTTCACTGATAAAAATCAATGCCTGCCTCAAAGGGCTGATGTGACAACTGAAATCCTACAACATATGGAAAGTACCATATTGCAGTACCTCCCATATAAAGCCCCGATACTGATTATCGGAATCAGATCACGGCTCTCACCACCCTCCCTGCTCCCTGCAAAGGGCCTTTCCTTCCCAGGTCCCGAAGGAAGCTGAGGACGTATTTCCAAGGAGGGGAAGTACGAGGGCCAAGGGTTCACATGTGAGAGGTGAACTGAACCAGATGAGAGGCAAGGGAGAGGGGGAGCAGCTTAGGATCTCATTGCTGGGAACCTCATCTTTTTAATTATTTGTATAAATCACTTGACTGTGAAGGCACCACACACCAAAGCCTCTGAGTGTGCCGTTGATAATAAATTGGGTAGCACAATAAATAGTAAGGGAGACCAGGCTGCCAAATGAAGAAGGATTTAGATCATTTAAATCCCAGACTATGGGTTGTCAAATCCAGTTTAATACTGGTAAGTGTGGGATAATAACTCATAGCAAACACTCCTCCCATCCCCAACCCCCCAGCCACAGCCCTTCCAACTACTTCTCTCACCCCTTGCAAACAGAAAGAGCACCCCAAGGGGATTTGCAGAATGAAAAGGGATGGTATATACTGACCAGAAATGAGCCCAAGTTATTACATAATAATCCCAGATGCCTCAGCTTGGGCTTAGAGCAAATACGAACAGCTAACAGAAAGCTGCAAGGTTCGATTAGCTGCAAAAGAGATTCTAAGTCAGAGCAGGTTTTATACTATTAAATTGGATGGGGAAAAGGAGTCTCATGGTTGGATATAGTGGAGAGATGGAAAGGATTAGGGAAACAGAGCCGTGAGCATGGCTGGCTGCTAAGGAGTGGCCTCAGGGCGGAGTCAGCTTGGAGGGCATTAACGTCAAAGCACAAGACAATTTAGTCAACCCTGGCTGTCCTTACGGGACTCAGACCTCCATTCAGAGGCACTGCCTGGAGGGTGACACAAGTAGGATCCTACTTGGTAACACCGGAATCCTAGCAAATGGAATAATTAGTCATTGCGTGATGTGATGATGATGAGTTATTTAATTAATTCAACAAATATTTATTGAACACCAACTATGTGGCAGGCATCGTTCCGGAGCTGAAGATACATCACTATGCAAAACACACGTCACAGCAACAATACCAGCAACTGAGCATTTATACCATGCCACGTGCTTCCCGTGCATTAGAGCCTTCAAGCCTCACAACAATCTAGTGCTTCGGTTACTGTCACGAATTGAACTCCTATGTTGAAGGCCTAACCCACAACTGGATGGCATTTGAAAGTGGGGCCTTTCGGAGGAGATCAAAGTTAGATAAGGTCACGAGGATGGGTCCCTCATGATGGGATTAGTGCCCTCACAGGAAAAGATCCAGACACTGGCACAAAATACAGAGCCCAGAAATAAACCCACACTTCTATGCTCAATTAATCTACAACAAAGGAGACAAGAATATACAAAGAGGAAAATATAGTCTCTTCCATAAATGGTGTTGGGAAAACTGGACAGCCACATGCAAAAGAATGAAACTGGACCACTTTCTTTCACCACACATAAAAATAAATGCAAAATGGGTGAAAGACCTAAATGTGAGACCTGAGCCCATAAAAATCCTAGAAGAGAGTGCAGGCAGTAATTTTTTTGATATCAATCATAGCAACATTTTTCTAGCTATGTCTCCTGAGGCAAGAGAAACAAAACCAAAAATTAACTATTGGGCGGGGCACCTGGGTGGCGCAGTCATTAAGCGTCTGCCTTCGGCTCAGGGCGTGATCCCAGGGTTCTGGGATCGAGCCCCAC
Source organism: Ursus americanus (assembly GCF_024610735.1). NCBI lineage: Eukaryota > Metazoa > Chordata > Mammalia > Carnivora > Ursidae > Ursus > Ursus americanus. Next base: position 47,694,704 of record NC_142131.1, on the reverse strand, counting down.
ATCAGGCTTCTCCACTAGGAGCCTGCTTCTTCCTCTCCCACTCCCCCTGCTTGTGTTCCCTCTCTCGCTGGCTGTCTCTCTCTGTCAAATAAATAAAATCTTAAAAAAAATTAACTATTGGGGCTATATCAACATTAAAAAACTTTTGTATAGGGAAAAAAACCATCAATAAAATGAAAAGACAACCTAACAAATGGGACAAGATGTTTGCAAATGATAGATCTGATAAAGGGTTAATATCCAAAATTATGAAGAACTTATACAACTCAACACCAAAGAAAACAAACAATCTAATTTAAAAATGGGCAGAGGACCTGAATAGACATTCTTCCAAAGACACAGAGATGTCAAACAGATACACGAAAAGATGCTCAATTATCACTAATCATCAGGGAAATACAAATCAAAATCACAATGAGATATCACCACCTACCTGTCAGAACTGCTAGTATCAAAAAGACAAGAAATAACAAGTGTTGGTGAGAATACGGAGAGAAAGGAAGCCTCATACACTGTTGGCGGGAATGCAAACTGGTAGAGCCATTGTAGAAAACAGTGTGGAGGGTTCTCAAAAAATTAAAAATAGTAATATCATACACTCTAATAATCCTGCTACTGAGCATTTGCTCAAAGAAAATGAAAACACTATTTTGAAAAGATACATGCGCCCCTCTGATTACTGCAGCGCTATTTACAATAGCCAACATATTGAAGCAACCCAAGTGTCCACTGATGGATGGATGAAGATGTGGTGTGTACACACACACACACACACACACACACACACACAGATATTATTACTCAGCCACAAAAAAAAAAAAAATGAAATCTTGCTATTTGTAACAACATGGATGGACCCAGAAGGTATTATGCTAAGTGAAATAAGTCACACAGAGAAAGACAAATACCGTATCATTTCACTAACAAGAGGAATCTAAAAAACAAATCAACAAAAACCAAAAAAGCAGAAACAGACCCATAATTACAGAGAACAAACTGGTAGCTGCTGGCTGGGGTGTGAGGGTGCGGGGATGAGCAAAAGGGAGGAAGGGGAGGGGCAGGTGCAGGCTTCCAGTTATGGAATGAATACATCACGGGGATGAAAGGTACAGCATGGGAAATAGAGTCAATGGGACTGTAACGGAGTTGTATGGTGACAGACGGTACCTACACTTGTGGTGAGCATAGCATAATGTTGAGAGTTGTCAAATCACTATGTTAAACACCTGAAACTAATGTAACATTGTAGGTCAACCATACCTCAGTTAAAAAAAAAAAAAAAAAGGAAAAATAAAGTAAAATGACTTAAAAAAAGACACCAAAGAGCTTGCTTTCTCTCTGCCACACAAGGATACAGAGAGAAGGTAGCCATCTGCAAGCCAAGAAGCGAGTCCTCATTGGGGAGGTGAATCAGCCAGCACCTCCGCCTTGGACTTCTCAGCCTTCAGACTGTGAGAAATATTGTTTCTTAAGCCACCCAGTCTATGGTATTTTGTTACGGCAGAGCCTGAGCAGACTTATACAGTTACTATTATCGTCACCAATTTATAAATGAGGACACCGAGGCTCAGAGAGATTAAGTAACCTGCCCAAGATCATGCAGGGAGAATCATCCTGACATCCAAACCTCATCTGTCTAAAGCTCGCTGCTTTTACACTGCTTCCAAATGACGAAGTCAGTTCTAGCAGCCGCTGTGAGAACCAAAGACATCTCTGCCAGCTTTCCTCCATCCAAGCACCGCCCCCTTTCCTACAAGTATAGGTGGGGACATTTCACAAGTGGTCTATGAGCTACAGTGGGTTAGAATGTCGTGGCTCTGGTATAGTCCGGTAACTACTATCGAAAGCACCACGAGGCGATGAAGTCAGGACTGCAGCTTTGCGTTCTCATCCCTGCTCCATCACAACCCCACAGGACACACCTCTGGGTCACTTTTGGCATCCCTAATCGGCTCTTTTTAAAAAAATCAGTAACTTATTTATTCTCAAGCCCAGTACTGCCCAACAGAAGTCATGCGAGCTGCATACATAAGTTTTCTAGCAGCAACATTCAAAAGAAGAATTTAACATTTAACCAAATTTAGTGAAAATATGATTTCAAAATGTAATAAATGGAAAAAGTATTAATGAGCTCTCTGTCTTTTTTCATACTAAATCGTTAAAACCTGGTATGTATTTTATCCTTATAGCCTATCTCAGTTTGGATTAGGCACATTTCAAGGACTCAGTGGGTGGCAGGGCTGACATCCTAGCCAGTGAGCTCCAGCTGCATTCTGAATGTTCATTGTCTCGTCCTGACTATATTATGTTATACTGTTCTTCTACATTATAAGAACTGTGTTTTCTAGTGGCATTTATTGAGTATCTAGTACATGCCAAGAATGTACTGAGCATTTTCATACACATCACACATAGTCCTTCCAGTAGCTCTCCTAGAAAATATTGTTAGCCCCATCTTACAGCAGAAGAAACCAAGGAAAGTGAGTGAAGCCTCCAAGATTATAGGAAATATTTAATGCTGTCTCTTCAACATTTAGCACACTGCCTTTTCTAGAACATGACTCAACAGTATCGATGGAATGAATGGAACTTTACTTACCAAACCTGCAGAAGAGCTGGGATTTGAATCAGGTATGCCTGATTTTTTAAAAAAGATTTTATTTATTTATTTGAGAGAGAGGGAGTTAAAAGCAGACTCTCCACTGAGCAGGGAGCCCGACACAGGGCTCAATCCCAGGACCCCAGGATCATGACCTGAGCCCAAGGCAGATGCTTAACCTACTGAGCCACCCAGGGGCTCAGGTACATCTGATTTTGAAGCTGGTAGGCTTTCACTGATGTCACCTTAATTCTTGCGGGCATGTCACAGCCCCTGACACAACGTGCAGTGATTCCCCAATGCTTGTTAAATATACAAGCCTTTCATCCCTGTCAAATAATTTGTAGATGTGAAACTCTTCATCCAGGTGCTATGACTATTGGTGTCTCCCCCTCCTTTGATAGTATTTGGTTTAACAAATAGTTGTTGGATACCTACTCAGAAGAGTGGATTACGCTCAACCTCACACATGCAAAGTCATCAACACGTGTCTCCCCCCCATCTGGTTAGGAAATCATGCTACGGAAATGTTTAATACAGTGAAGTGCTATTAAGAACCTGAGATTCTCAGAAAGACTGAGCTGGAAGTGACTATAAATACCATTTTATAATCTGTACTACATAATTTGGGAGTAAGTTATATACTATTCAGATTCCCCACAGGGAGCTCTTGTGCTCCCCACATGAGGTTCTTGAAGGAAGGAACTCATGAATTGTTACTCCCCGAAGTATTTTACAGAGTGCTAAGTAAATGATGGGTGACCATCTCTTAAGTCCTGCCTCTGTGTGTACCAAGTAACCAAGAGTCAGATTCCTCACGGACAGAGTGGCTTGGTCAGACACTGTTGAAGTTCTAATTACAGACAGCATTTCCTAGCGAATAAAGAGATAGGAGGGCTCTCCATTCTGACTTATATTTGAAAGCCTTATAACTAATTCTGTTGAGGGCTTTTTATTAAACTGATTAATTAGTAAATTAATTCATTCAAAAATGTATTAACTACTATGCATTAGCCAGTATCACTAGAACTATGAACATGCTAGTCCCTGCCCTTGAGGATATCATGCCTGGTGAGGAATACAGACAGGTAAGGAGGTAAATGTAGTATAGTACGATAGAAACTAAAATAAGGGTAAGTACAGACTACTATGATAACAGGTAGGAGAAGCATCTAACTTGAACTTAAGGGTATCAGGGGAAGCTCCCTGGAGGAAGCACCCAAAGTCTAGTGGTAAAGGACAAATCAGAGTGAGCCTGACCAGGGGCACCTGGGTGGCTCAGTTGGTTAAGGGTCTGCCTTCGGCTCAGGTCATGATCTCAGGTCTTGGAATCGAGGCTCCCTGCTCACCGGGGAAACTGCTTCTTCTTCTCTTTCTCTCCCCTTCCCTCACTCTTGCTCTCTCTCAAATAAATAAATGAATAAAAGCTTAAAAAAAAAAAGTCAGCCTGACCAAAGGGCAAAGCATGGGAGAGGAAAGTATACCAGGCCCATTTGGGGACCCACAGAGCAGGGCCCATTTGGGGACAAACAGAGACTTTAATGTTAAAGGAGCATGAATTGCCAGGGCAGGGCAAAACAAAGAGGTGTGTCCAGATGATACTGGAGAAGTAAGCTTGAGGTTGGTGAGGAAGATCTTCATGGACGACAGCAAGAAGAGAGACATCAGGGTTGAAGAAGTGAGAATGATACTTTAAGAGCATTATACTGCTTGCCTTGTTTCATTATCCCATTCTGGGGCCACTGTTTGTCTATGTACCTCTACCATTATACTGATAGCCTTAAGACAAGGCTCCTATCTTATTTCTCTTTTTATCTCCAGTGCCCCAATACAGTATCTACTGGATAATTGATGCTCAGTACTTATTTTCATGAATGATGTCTGTAGGAATCCTTGGTAGATTGGAGGGGACTCAGACTGCGGAGGATGTATTACCAATGGAGTCCTTAACTTAGATTCCTTGCACCTCCTGAAATTACATGCAAAAATTTGGGTATAGATACGTACAAGTTTTCAGGAGTGAGGGATCATCACTTTCTGAGATTCTCTGAGGGGTAAGACCTCACAATGATAATGAAGCACCGAATAAATGGAGAACCTTGGTTTTAGAGCCTGCCCTGGGTAGGGAAGACCTCTTGGAGGCCAACAGCTCAAGGACAGTTCACACCAAAGGCAGCAAAGTGAAGGGCAGATGCGGATTTCCAAATGGAGAAGATGGAGAAGGGCTAAAAGAGACCAGTTCATCAAAAACTAATGATGTATTATATGTTAGCTTGCTGAACATAATAATAAACAAAACAAAACAAAAAAGACCAGTTCTGTGGTGGGAAGATGATGTGTTCAACAAAAGGGAAAAGAATCTTGGAGATGGTACAGCAATTTCTCTCATGTCTTCTGAGTTAACAATCAATAGCTACCCAGTCCTTGAATAAAATTGTTCTAAGTAGAGCTATAAGGAGCTGTGAAGTTATCACTGCAACAGCCCACTATAAATGAAGCCCTTAGAGGCCCAGAACCCAAAGAAGACAAGGTACTGGTTGTTATTATTGGAAGAGAAAGATCTTGTGGAAGCCACCTCCCTCCCTTTCTCTTCCATGATATTGCGTCCGCAAACTTAAAACAGTATTTTTAAATGACAGAAATTACAACACACACACACACACACAATTTCTTGCTGGATATTCATTAAAATTTTATAATTCTGTCTCAATGGCAGAAAATTGATGTCTTTTTCTTACATCGTCTAACGGTTTGAAAAATAATTAGCATGTTTTGCTTTTATAGGCATCACACATGGGGAAGAATTCCATTTTGAAGGAAGAATGGTAGGATAAAAAATGCAAAAAAAAAAAAAAGATGGTGATGCTGGCCACAAGACAACACAGTACTGTTTCATAGGCCTTGAAGATCATTATCACCAAAGAAACACATTAAAAATGCAGATTCCTAGGTCCAGCTCTGGTTCTACTGAATCAGACTCTTTAAGGAATCCAAAGTGCAAATCTGCAACTTACAAACTCCCCAGGTAGCTCTTATGCTCACCACCGAGATTTTGAAAATACCTAGTTAATAATGGTGAGGCACTCTCAGTAAAGAAGGTTCGAAAATAGCAAGCAATCTTTCTTCTCTATATGTATGTGCCGTAGACGCTATGAGGGCATGGGGCAGAGGTGAGCTTAATACATCCTCTTAACTTTGTGTTTAGTGATTTAGCAAAAGTGATTTTTCCCCCCGCCTTCCAAAACATTTTCATACATTTTTTTTTACATTTAAAAAAAAAATATGCTTCAAATCTGAAGTTGGAGTTAACAGTGGTAGGGGAAGGGAGCCAGTATAAATTATGAGCTGACAATGTTCTATATCCATACAAATCCCTTTCTGAGAAAAGAGGATGAAACCACTAATGGCCTCCTTGTAGACAGCTACTTCCTTACACACCTGGGAATTTTTTGCCCTCTTACCCATCTAGATGCCAGAGGAATCACTAGCTAGGGGTATTATAACAACCCAAGGGGCTGTCTCTCTCAGGTGGTGGTGAGCAATCCCCAGGGCTCTGAGGATCATGTCAGATCAGGAAGGGCTGAGTTTTCTACAGCTGCCAGTCCCGCCTGTGCTGTAAAATTACCTTCCAATAACAAGACTACAATTTTAGGTCACCCAACTTTTAATTTATTCTAAAATGTTCTATTTGATAGACCCTTGTATGTCATCCTAAATTCTTTTGAAACAGAGTGGAGTAAAAATATGCTAGCTCAACAATCCTGTTCTGACAGATCAATATCAGCCTAGTTTCCAAATATAAACGGGTGGACTGAATGCTCTTTCTATGCTTCTAGGTAAGGAACTATTTTTTTGTGGAGGGAGGCTCGTCTGGGTTTGCACTTCACTGGTGATTCTTCATGGAGGTAATGGGATTTCCTTAATCGAGCCCATTAGACTATCTTCTTGTAATTATCTCAGGGGCCAATCTGTCTATGTAATGGGCTCTGGAGGAATCAAACCTTCAGGTTCTTACAAAGGAAAATGTTGTGTACATGTCAGAAGAAAACCGTTTTGAAGAATTACTGGCTAACCATCTCAACAACAGCCGGGGGGACTTTGCTATGATACTGCAGGAAATTGCTGGATTTGGGACTTTATTGCTCCAAAGGGGATTTCTTTTTTCATGGGCGTTTTAATAAATCTAAAATGTGCATGACGCCAGTGGCACGGGGGACTCCACACCATCTGGTGAGGGTTCGGCAGGCTGCTGCCTGCTCAGCGTGGGAGGGTACCAGAATCCGAAGGTTGGAGAGACTGCCGAAACTCTGGATGGCTTTGGGTGTAACTAATGATGAGCTCTGCTGCCTTGGTGGATTGGGCCAGCCAATTGTCTTGGTTCCTTTTATCAGGGCCACCATGTCCTGACATGGCGGACACAATTTTTCAGCCAGTGCTACCAGAAGGTATTCATACTATGTGGTGATATTCCAATCTCCTCATTCTCTTCTTCCGCAAATTTTAGTGTGTAGTATAGAGACAGCAGACCCGTAGTTTAGAGGAGATCATGAAAAGCTAAGAATCAAATGATGATTAACACATAGTAATTGTTATGCATTGATTTGACCCCCTGGAAATTTGTATGTTCAAGTCTTGACCCCCACAATGTGATTTTATTTGAAAACAGGATCATTGTAGATATAATTAGTTAAGATGAGACCTTTAGGGTGGGCCCTAATCCAATATGACTGATATCGTTATAAAAAGGTGAAATTGGGACAGAGAGAGACTCACGCATGGGGAGAACGCCATGTGAATACAGAGGCAGCCACTGGGATGATGCATCTATAAGCCGAGGAACGCCAAAGATTGACAGTCACCAGAAGCTAGCAAACAGGCATGCAGCAGTCTCTCTGTCACAGCCCTCAGAAGTGACCAACCCTGCCAACACCTTGATCTCAGACTTCCAGCCTCCAGAACCATGACACAATAAATTTCTGTTGTCTACACCATGCTTAGACAAAGTTCATGGTACTGTGTGATAGCAGGTCTCATAAATTAACGCAGTCATACACGAACCGGGTTCCATTCTAAGCATTTCGTTTATATTATCTGTGAATCCTTTTCAACAGCAGTCTCTGGTCTGAAGATTGGTGTAACTTATTAATTGGTAGGAAATGAACGGCTGGGTGGCGGAGGAAGAATTCCCTTCCTTTCCTTTTTCCCCACCGACAGTACATTCTAGTGGGGTTTTCAACGTCTCCTGGGCTGCAAGGGCCTGGGGTGTGAAGTAGGAGTCATAGGATCCCTGCATGTGTGACTTTGTTTAAAATGTATAAAACTCTCACATGAGGCTATTAGAAGACATCATGTTTAGGACTCACCCCAGATGTGATGCAGTTGAGGTGATGTTTTCAAAGAACAAAAGGGGAGGCAGCTACTGTGTGCCCAGTGAGTGGGGGGCAGTGTGAATTTTAACCCAGTGACTCACAGGGCATTCTTTACTTTTGGCCTAAATGCCTGCTCCCACAAGCCTAACCTGATGCAAACCTCTCCAAGCGCTAAGGCTCTCCAGTGCTTTAATTTTTTAAAATTTCCTTTCTGATACTGCTTAAAACTTATTTCTGTTCTCTTCCCCATCAGGTTGATTTTCCCATGCTTCATTCCCACAGGCCCTTTGCAGGACAAGGAAGAAAACAGACACCACACGATGAAGCCCAAAGGACAAGGAACTATAAACCACATCATAAGCTAAAATGTGCCCTAAATATGGTCACCAAGCCATCCAGCCAACATGGCTGCCAATCAGTCTGCCTCCATATTGAGTGCTCTGCAGCTGGATTACCAAGATTAAAACCAGTCCCGATGACGTGCAAAAGTGGGCCCGACTGATCTTATCGATTCTTCCCCACTGTGAGGGAATCACAGGTTAGCAGGCAGAAATCAATTCAACTGCATTAAGCTAGGCCAAGTGGAGATTTATTCATATTATGTTTGGGAACAACCTTATAAAAATGGCAAATATTTTTTTTTCTGTAGAGAGATACACGAACTCATTCATAAATAAATACTTATGTATTTACATAAGTAGATACCTGCTTCTTTCTTTTTATAATATTTAAAAATCTGAAACAAAATAGTACAGAACATGAGGCTGTTCTCCCACCTCCAATTGTGATTCTATTTTTTTTTAAATGAAAGACGCTATTTGTGCTGGGATGTCGTTGACTTGGCTGGTTTCACGGCACCCCAGATTTCAGGATGGAATGGTGGAGCAGACACGGATACACGCCAAAAGGGAGTGTATCCCAAAGAGGCAATGGGAGCCATTTGCTCTTGAGGAAATCATCATTTTTGGCTCTTTAGATTAAAGGAACCTGGCCCTAGGCTTCAATGTACCATCGGGAACACAGAATTCATTCTCTTCCCTCCTCCAGTGAGCACACACAGGCTGGGGCTGTAGAGAGCTTTCAGAATGAACAATGGGTGGGAAACACTGCCCTGCCAGCAGTGAGAAATGTGAAATTCCACTCCTACCCTCACACATGTCACCACGGAGCCATCCTGGGTGCTCCGTCAGGACTGGGACAGGAGCCAGGCAATCATTTGTACTCGGGGGCTCTGCCTTAATCTGAAAAAATCATCAGAAGAGCCAAAGAGGGCTTCCTCCTCATTCCTCATCTCTGAGAAATAAAGAGCACCACATTTTACTGCAAGAAACTGTTTGTGGTTGTGATCGAGAATAGCTTAGAGCTCGTTTTTCCTATAGGCAGGCTGTCTATCAACTTCCTCACCTGCCTTGCCTGCTGAGACATTTGTCCTCTGCCTTCCTGACCATTCAGAGCCACTCAGGTTCTTTAAACGCATTGCTGGGCCTCCGGTGGGTGGCCTGTAAAGCAACAAAGGCAGCTGCAGCAAACACACAGTCAGCACCCCAGAGGTCACGCGGTTAAGAGAGCAGGGGTCAAGTTTATACTCAGTTTAGAATAGAAACTGCCCATTCCCAATGCAGTGGAAAAATCAATCATTGAGCAAAACCTTCCAGTCGTTCAGAGCCGGGCACTGCGGCCGCAGGAGGCGTCTGTGTCTTTATAGCACAGCATAAGGTACACTGCCCCAGCTGCCTCGAACTCTAAGACGCACCTTGCGCCCGAGAGCGTGTGTGGAAGGGTGGCTGGGAAGGCTGGGTCCGGGTCTGCCAGCCTGGGTTCTCACCCTAGCTCTACCATGTGGTAACCGTATGCCCTTGAACAAGTGACAGAACCCTCCCCCCGCCCCCAAACCATAGTTTCTTCAAATCTAAAAGGAAACACAAGACGTCAACTAATATTCCATGGTTTTGAGCTTACTCATGCACATAAAAATGGGAATATAAAGGCTGGATTCACAGTGCTATCATGGGAGACCTGCTAAGAAAGTAACTACAGAAGCATTTTTAAGTTGTTAAGTGATGTGCGTTAGTTTTTGCCACATGCACAGGAGAAAACTCTTTAAGGACTTAACTTTGTCATAAGCAGTTTGGTACAATTATTGGTGTCCTGTAACTGATAAGTCACTAAATCTCTCTGAATGTTGGGTTCCCCACCTCAACTGCCTGCCTTCCACAGGAGGAGAAAACCAGGAAAAGGAAGTGTAAATGTGCTCCGAAACCAGAAATTGTCCTAGAAATGCAAGCACTTATTATTTAGAGATCTCGTTTTGACTTTTGGCATTATGATGCACACACTGTTAGTTCTTGGCTCAATGACAGATTTTAATTGGCTTGGCGATGAAAATCTTATAGAGCTATTATGGGCTACACCTGTGATGGCCGTGCAGCGTGTTAATCAAGACAATTAGGCTGGGGACCCAGAGAGCGGCTTTCCACCGCTGTGCATAATCCTCCCCACTTTGAGAGGGAAATTAACAGCTGCTTTATGGTTTTTCATATCATCTCACTTTCTTGGACGGAGATCCCAATCAGAGCCACCTCGATGAAGCGACATCTATCACCGATGCCTGGAATGGCACCACATCTGTGAAGAAATATGAACTCTGACTTTGGGAAGGTTTTTGGGCTGGGAGTAAAAATTAAAAAAATCACATGCGGCACTAGCTGGGTAAAACAGCCCCTGGCGGACAGCCAGAATCAGAAGAAGAAAGTTGGTCTCTTTTAAGTGATCTATTGGAGAGAAAAAAGGAACAGGGAATGAGCAGATCAATTTAGCTCTCAAAGAATTTATTCTCCTGTCTGCAAAAGGAGGCGGCGGCTCCCGGGGCAGTACCACTCTGTACGCTCCCAAGCTTCTCATTAACATCAACTACACAACCCTCCAGAATTTTCTTCCTCCACCCCCCGCCCCCCCGCCTTGCTAGGTTCACCTCTTCTGAGAAGCGTGAGAAATACATTTTGTTGTCTGGAAATCTTTTCACCCCTGGACAAAACAGACTGGGTTGATAATTAGTGATTTAAAAATGGCAAATATAAGTGCTTGTTACGTGGTCATAAGACTGAATTTACATGCACTTACATGGTTAGCTCCTGGAGGGGGGGTAAGGGTGCTAGGCACACAGTTAACACCTGTTCTGCCGATATAGAAAGTGAGGCTCTGGAAGGCTGATCTAACAAATCTATTTCGCAAAGTCTGGACTGAAATTCAGGTCTCCTGACTGCAAGGTTTCCATAACACCATGCTACTTGTTGTCTGTGGAATGGATTTTAATACCCATTACTCAAAGTTTGGGGAGCAGGCCTGACTAATTTCTGTGACCCTGTACCTAGGACTACACTTGTCACCTTCTAGGCATTTATATTAGAATTTAATTTTGAGAGGAGGGGAGCTTCCTGAATTGCTTACTATCTCTGAAATGAGCTGTGCACAACAGAGAGTGCATCTGAAAGACACAGCATGTAAAATGGTCCAGCATCCATTTTTTAAAAAATTTTATTTAAGAGAGAGCGTGCGCGCACACACAAGTCGGGGGGGGGGAGGAGAAGGAAGGGGGGAAGATTCCCCACTGAGGGTGGAGTCCAAAGTGGGGCTCAATCCCAAGGACCCTGAGATCATGACCTGACCGAAGGCAGATACTTAACTGACTGAGCCACCCAGGCACCCCTCCAACATCCATTTATAATCATCTCCTCTGCTTCGGCTGAGTCAGAGGAAATGACTCTTGTTCCCTAAAGACTATTGTCCTGGAGACACAAGTATGTCCAGGAGCAGGTGGCTCGCTCCAATTGGGAAGATCCTGGAGGGTAATGCTTTGTCTGGGTCTCCTCTACTTTGCTTTGGGAAGAGGTCAGGATGAACCATTTTACCTGCAGCGTGCCATCTATGCACCAAAGTGCCCTACGGTATCAAAGCCAACTCATGGGGATGTTGGAAGATGTTTTAAATTTTGAGGGAAAAACAGCAGCATTTCACATCTGTCAGATACTCTAAGAACTAGCATAAGGAAATTCACTATTTCAACATTAGTGTCTATTTTTCCCCTTTGAATAACATCATATTTTTGCCAAGTTGGTTTTGGCAGCTGATATGATTAAGCCCAAGCACTGCATCAGGATCAAGGTGGAACAGACACCAAGGGCGGTCGTGTCCAATCTTATTCTGAGGTTTAAGAGGCTGTGCGGAGTCCAACAGGGGCATATAGTTCACTGTACGTAACTGTAGTTAAGAATGCAATTAAATATGGTTTCTTTCAATTTATGTGTACTCTTTTTTTTTTTTTCCAAACAGTTACTAAATTATTAGGGTGGTCATACTTGTAAGTAGTCTGGACCTAACTAGTTAATCAACAGAAGTTTCTTCTGCGGATTTCTTCCAGCCTACGAGCACCATGAAAGCCATGACTGCAACACTAAGCATTCACGAACTGAGATACACAGGCAATCTCTGGCGAACACCAGCCCTAGTTTACCCTGAGGTGTACCGGGGGGGGGGGGCTGCCTCTGATTCTAACTGCAGGCCAGATGCAGGCTAGCTCTTTTGCACTGTAAATGCATGACCTCACTTAATTCATCTACAAAACAGTGTGAGCATGAGACTTTTATGATCCCCATTTTTTCAGATGAGGAAAAGAAGGTCAGGGGGGGCTAACAAACTGCTCAGCGTCACGTAGCGAGTAAGTGGCAGAGTAGGCATTGAGGTCTAAGGTTGGCTGATTTCCAAGACCTGTGTTGTACTTTAATTAAGCTTCTAATTTTGAGATCACTGTAGATTCACATTTCTTACTTCCTAAGAAATAATACAAAGAGTTCCTATGTACCCTCGCTCAATTCTTCCCAATGGTAACATCCTGTAAAACTATAGTACAATATCACGACTAGATACGGACATCCACACAGAGTCAAGATACAGACCACATTGCCAGTACATCAAGAATCCCTCATGGTGCCTCTTAGAGCTACACACCCACTTCCCTCCCACTCCCATCCTCTCCCTCACCCCTGGCAATCACCAATCTTGTCCTCACCATGTAACCATCTTGAAATGACGTAATCAGAGATACAGAAAACAGATTAGCAATTGCCAGGGGTAAAGGAGAGGTCTATCATACCGTACCTAAGCTTTTGGGGTTGGCTTTTTTACTCAACGTAATCTTCTGTAGATTAATCCAGACTGTTGAGTGTATCAATAGTTCATTCCTTTTTATTACTAAGTCACATCCCATGGTACAGAGGTAGGACCTTTGTTTATCCATTCCCCTCTGAAGAACATCAGAGTTGTTTCCAGCTTTTGGCAATTATAACGCAAAAATAAATGTGTGTAGTTTGTGTGCAGGTCCTAGTGTAAGCCGAGGTGTTCATTTTTGAAAGGTAAATGTCAAGGACTGCAGTTCCTGGTCACATGGCAGTTGCATGTTCAGTTTTTAAAGAAACCGTTAAACTGTTTTCAGAATGGGTGTACCATTTTACACTCTTGTCAATATTACATGGGATCAAGTTTCTCCACATCCTCACCAGCATTTGGTACTGCGACTATTTTTTATTTTAGCCACTCTGATAGGTATGTAGTCTTATCTTCACGTGGTTTTAATTTGCCTCTACCTAAAGGCTAATGATTGAACCCCTTCTGATGTTATTTGCCATCTGTATGTTGTCTTTTGTGAAATGTCTCTTCATATTTTTTTTTGCCCGTTTTCTAACTGGATTATATTTATAATGAGTCTTAAAGGTTCTTCATATATTTTAGAGACCATCTTTGCCTGATTGGTGGTTTCCAAATATTTTCTCCTAGTCTGTAGCTTAACCTTTCATTGTCCTAACAGGGTCTTTTGCAAAGCAAATACCTTTAATTATGATAAGGTTCAATATCAAACTTTCCTTTTATGGATAGTGTTTTGGAGTCAAACATAAGAACTTTTTGCTTTACTAATCCTTAAATTTTTCTGTTACATTTTTTCCTAAAAAGTTTAGAGCTTTACAATTTACGTTGAAGTCTATGACCCACTGAGTTAGTTTTCGTGTAAATGTGAGACTCAGATGGAGGTTCATGTTTTCTATAGATGTCCGGTTGTTCCAGCACCACTGGATGAAAAGGCCATCTCTCCTCCATTAAACTACTTTTGTGCCTTTGTAAAATCAGTGGGTCCTATCTGTGTAGATCTGTTGCTGGATTCTTTATTATGTTTCAGGGATCTATGAGTCTATCCCTCTGTTAATAGTACACAGTCTTGACTACTGTAGCTATATAGTAAGTCTTGAAATTAAATATTTATTCTTCCTACTTTATTAAAATAATTTTTCTAAAAAATTATTTTACTTATTCTAGTTCCTTTGACTTTCTGTATGAATTTTAGAATAATCTTGCCTGTATATACAAAAAATCTTGGTGGAATTTTGACAGGAATTGTACCAAACCTACATATCCATGTGGGGAAAGTTAACATTTTACTGCATTAAGTAGTCAAGGTCTATGCTTTGGAACATCAAGTAACAAACTTGTTTATTTTGGGACCAGGGTCACAAATTTCTTTGCCCAAAAGGGGTCCATGTACAATATGCTATATCATTCCTTTGCCTGCAAATTGGATATAGACTTTTGTTTCCTTCCTACGCGAAAACAATAGCTCAACCCGATGTTAGATGACAAGAAATTGTCTCCAGCATAAAAATGAATAGGGAGTGGTGGAGATGGGGGCTTCCTGGAGAAAGCATGCCCCCCTAGGACCAGGGTACTTGCTACTCGATTCCTCCAGTTGTTGAGAACATGGGAACAGCATTACTATGTCTTTTAAATTTCCAAGAGAAGCCGAAATCCATTTTTTTCCAAACCATATTGAGATACCACCTTACACCGGTTAGAATGGCAAAAATTGACAAGGCAAGAAACAACATATGTTCGAGAGGATGTGGAGAAAGGGGAGCCCTCTTACACTGTTGGTGGGAATGCAAGTTGGTACAGCCACTTTGGAAAACAGTGTGGAGGTTCCTCAAAAAGTTAAAAATAGAGCTACCCTATGACTGAGCAATTGCACTACTGGGTATTTACCCCAAAGATACAGATGCAGTGAAAAGAAGGGTCATATGCACCCCAATGTTCATAGCAGCAATGTCCACAATAGCCAAACTGTAGAAGGAGCCAAGATGCCCTTCAACAGACGAATGGATAAAGAAGATGTGGTCCATATATACAATGGAATATTACTCAGCCATCAGAAAGGATGAATACCCAACATTTGCATCGACATGGATGGGACTGGAGGAGATGATGCTAAGTGAAATAAGTCAAGCAGAGAAGACAATTATCATATGGTTTCACTTATTTGTGGAACATAAGGAATAGCAGGGAGATCATTAGGAGAAGGAAGGGAAAAATGAAGGGAGGGATAACAGAGGGGGAGACCAACCATGAGAGACTATGGACTCCGGGGAACAAACTGAGGGTTTCAGAGGGGAGGGGGGTGGGGGGACGGGCTAGCCCGGTGATAGGTATTAAGGAGGGCATGTATTGCATGGAGCACTGGGTGTTATACGCAAACAAGGAATCATGGAACACTATCTCAAAGGTAATGACATACTGTATGGTGACTAACATAACATAACAAATAAATAAATAAATAATCTAAAATGTTGACAACTACTGTGAATTAAAACAAAACAGGTGAAACACACACCCCGGTGGGCTGGATCCAGAGGACCAGTAGCCTCTCTGTGGTTTCTGAGTTAGAGGAGTCAACAAGAGATGGTCCTCAGCCTCCAGTAGCTGACATGCCAGCAGGACCCAGAGACAGACACCACAGAGCAGTGACTCATGGTCTGGTATCAGTGGGAGATGTAGGAGCACATGGGAGGACGCTTAACTCTGCTCTGGGAGGTCAGGGAGGGCTCTGTGGGGAAGTGAATTTACACAGCAACTCAAAGTAGCTGATTCCATATGTGCTATTTTGTCCATAACATCTCAAGCAAACATTGGTAGGATCAAAGAGCAGTGTAAAGCTCTATTTCTGGGCACCACAGAAGATAATAAAGAGGTCATACAGTTCAATGTTTCTCCAAATGTCATGTTGCTTGTTAGAAGGAATTACAAAGCAAAAACTTTCCAGAGGTGAATAGCCTCTTGATCGTCTTAGAATAATTCCGAGCTTCTTAAAATCACTTACATGGTCTTGTGTGGTCTGACCCCAGGCTGCCTCTTCGGTCTCCTCCTTTATCTCCCCACTCCTGACTTCTGTTTTTCCAGCATATCAAGACTCATGGTCTTTGCATTTTGTCAGTCAGCCATCTATCTACCCATCCACCCATCCATCCACCTACCCATCCATCCATCCATCCATCCATCCATCCATCCATCCATCCATCCATCCAGAAAAAGCGGTCGAGTGCCACTATTCCAGGTATTAGAAATACAAAAGTGAACAAGGCTGATTCATTTCCCACTCTCATGGGGCTTATATTGTAATAACAGAGACAGAAATACACACATAACTTGCCCCCTCTGTTCTGTGGAGTTCTACCAAACAAAGTTACAAAGCTCTGAAGCACAGGAAAGAAGGGTGATAGCCATTTTCAGGAAGAGACAGGGAGGCTTCTGGTTAATATGCGAACGGAACTTGAATTGAGTGATGGAGCAAACCACAAAAGCATGGGGTGGGCAGGGGAGAGCTTTCCAGCAAGAGGAAACCACAAGATCAAAGCACCCACGGTGGGAACGTGCTTGGCCTGTTTGTGGAGGAGCTAGAAGGGCAGTGTGCCTGAAGCAGGAGAGCTGTAGAAAACGGGGTTGCAGAGGAGGCCAGAGGACGTGAGACTCCATAGGCTTTAGTCAGCACTGGGATTTTAGCCTCAGTGTGAGGAGAAGCCACCGAAGGATGCGAACCGGGCAGTGATCTGATCTGACTTATAAGAGCAGACAGTGGTGGAGACTGAAAGCAGTGTAACCTGTCAGGAGGTGATTCCAACACTCCAGGTGACAAGGACGATGGGCCGGACTAGTGTGGCAGCCGTGAGGGCAGGGAGGAGCTGGCCAACTAGGACATTCTGTAGACGGGGGCAACAGGAGTGTAAGAGCAAGGAGTCAGGGATGACTCCAAGGAGTCTGCCGTGAGTAACTCATACCTTTACTAGCGTCAAGACAATTCTGTGCCTGCAACTTCCCAAGGCTGGCTCCTCACCACAGGTCAGGTCTCAGTGTGATGTGCCCTCTTTGGAGACTCTTCCCTGACTACCCCCCAGCCTGTTAGCTGCTCTCAGTTTCATTTTCTTCTGAGGACTTCCGAATACCTGAAATTACTTTATTCATTTTATTCGACTAATTTGTCATCTGGATCCCCCAACAGAGTACAGGTTCTGGGAGAATAAGAATCATACCTAGTTTACTGCTACATCCTCCGTTCTTAATTTGGTGCCTCTGTCAAAGGACATGGTCAATAAATATCTGCCGACTGAGGCTTGGAAGGTGTAAGTCAAGATGAAGTCTCCGGGTTTCTTCAGTGTGAGTGTGTGTGTGTGTGTGTGTGTGTGTGTGTGTGTTTCCAAGCCTTTAGTAAAGCAATTAGTTAATGAACTAAATAATATTGATGATCCAGTCCAGGCTCCGTGCCAGGCTCTGGGGCAACAGAAGCGAGCCTGAAAAGCACAGACCACAGCCCCACAGAGCGCACAGCACCCTGGTGGACGCACAGCAAATAATCTCCCAGACGTGGACTTGCACTGGGCCAAGAATTCAGGAGGGAAGGTACATGGCGTGTGTTCTGGGGATCCAACCTTGCCAGGGAGCTCAGGGAAAGCTTCTGAGATGAGAGGTACAGGAGTGGCCACTGCAGGCCTGAGGGATCTCTGAGCAGGGTAGACGCTGTCACTAATTGCATTTTTATGGAGCTTCTTGTGAGAAAAAAACACATCATGGCAAAAGGTGAACTAGTCCAGCCTTCTCACGCACTAGGGTTCAGCAGGGTTAGGGACCCAGATGGAGATGAGCAGCTGGCTCATGAAAGAACTAGGGTTTTGCATGTATCACGACATTTGTAAAATGGCAATGCTATCTACTTCAAAAGGACTGTTGAGAGAATGAAAGGCGTTAATGTCTATGAAGAGCTGAGCACAGTGCCTGGTATGTAAGACACACAAATTACCTGTAATAATTAAGAGATTTCAAATTCTTGCAGGTATTACTCATATTAACACTCTTCCTACATACACACACCAGACAGCACAGTACCAGACCCACAGTAGGGCCTCAATTAATATAGATTGAATGAGTGAATGATGGTTGCCTCGATGATACCTTATTTTGGATCTGCTCAACCATTCTCATGCAAGACTGGACAGTAAAGAAAGAGAAAGAAATCAGACCAAAACCTTTCCTGTGGTTCCCTTGTCTTAGGGTTGGTATCTGCTGTTAATGATTGATATTATTAATTATTGATCAGGATTAGTAGCTGCAATTAATGATTTTTGCCAGCCAAGGACACTTGGAAGCTTGAACAGAAGGAAGTCAGTCTGGTTATTGGGTTTAAAGGGAGGTTAAGTTATATGGTGGGAGGGCTTAGAGGCTTCTGTGATTTTATGCATCACTAACTAGCAATAAAAAGGCACAGGCAAAGTCCAGAAATAGTTGCTACTAAAATGGCATTTAATTTTGCATTGAAATCCACATGCTGGCTTGTGGATTTCTCAGCTGCTACCATAACAGAGGAAGTCATTTTGAATGAACAATAATCAACCTGGTTCTCCAGGGGCAACTTGTACCTGAGAACCTCTGAGTCCTTTGTAAACAACAGTTAAGCCTCCCTGTCTCCAGAGGGATGAGCTCCTGTATTTTTGTTTAAATCAAGCAGGGTTCAAGGAGAGAGGCTGCAATCATGAGCAAAGTGGGAAAATTCTCAGGCCTCTCCCAAACCCAGACTCGAAAAGGCAAAAATAACCTGCCAGTCCCCTAAGTTATTTGACCTAATGAGGTTCTACCACAAGTCCCCCCAACAGTCCAGTGGGAGAGGCATGAGTGGTTGGAAATAAGAACCGTCATTCTGGAGGGCCATTTGATAGCAACTGTTTTAATAAACAGACGCTTCAACTCGCTAATGCTACTTCGATGCATTTTTACTGAGAAATCCTGGTACATGCGTCCAAGAGGCATGAAGAAAGCACCCTCATTTTTGTGTTATCTATGGGAGTGAAAATATGAGATCGATCTCAAGGGGTATCTGTCCTGAGGAGAATGATTAAATAGCTAGTGGGATAGTATGCAGCTGTTAAAAGAATAAATCAGCACATACATTGAGTCAGTACATATAATCAGTCTATAATAAGACATACCATTACATGAAAAAAGGTAATTGTGGAATCCTATGTGCAGCACGCCATATGTAGTGGTTTTAAAACGTGTCCAGAAATTCTCTGATACTCCTTTAGCAACCGGAGCTTGGTAAGCTTCTCCTTGACTGTGGGCCAGACCTAGTGACTCACTAGTGAATAGAATATGGCAGAAAGGACCCTGCGTCGCTTCCAAGACTAGGTCATGGCTTTTTCCTTAATCTCTTCTGCTCTCTCACTTTCTTATCACTTGTTCTAGATGAAGCTAGCTGTCACATCGTAAGAACACTCAAGGAGCCCCATGGAGAGGCCCGTGTGGCAGCTTCCTGTTCACAGCCAGGGAGGGAAGGTGTCATCCAGACGGCAGCCATCCGAGTGAACCACCAGCAAAGCAGACCCTGCAGCCCCAGTCCAGCCTTCAGATGACTGCCGTCCCCGCTTACATCCTGACTATAGCCTTATGAGAGAGCATAAGCCAGGGCACACCAGCTTAGCCACTTATGGGCTGCTCCCTCTCAGAAAACATTTAAGATAAAAAGCCTTATTTCAAAGCATTAAGTTTCATGGCAGCAATCGACAACTAGCATACCATTTATATAAGCATAACATTTTTCTATGTAATACATACACACATAGAGACAAATGTGTAGAGAAAGGTCTGGAAAGAGATGTGGTAAAGTGACTCCAGGGGCCCCCTCTGAGGAGTGGGGTTAGGAGGGTGTGGGTGAAATTAGCTTCACCTCTTCTGTCTCTATTTTTGTTGTACAGACTTTATAAATGCTACTGGCCGAATTTTTTTTAATACTAAAAGGGAGGAAATATGATTTAAAATTCCACTGCTTTGGAATGTCATGGCAAGTCTGATAAGTCTGAAGCTTGCCTTTGATCATCTCCAAGAAATAAGGTTGCTTAGCAAACTTGTTTAATAATAAGCAAGGTGATTAGTGGGGCTCTTCAACCTCGTTAAGAGAGCCAACTCCTGTCAGTTATTCTTAAAAATCATCTCAGCTTAAGTCATATACATTAAATGATTATTTTCCCCTGTATTTCTTATCAATTAGTAAAGCAGGTCAAAGAGACCTTTATTTGGACAACACCAATTGGTAATATTCTTACTGTCAAAGAGTAGCCAAATTCTCTTGAAAGTGACAAAGTTACCTCCACTGAAAATGCCAAGTTATATATTAATACCTGCTGGTCTTACCAAGCAGTTTAAAATCAAAGGGGTCTTAATTGTCTTAACACATTGTCTGGCCAAGGTTGCACAAAAGGTATTTTTAAAGTAACTTTGTATTGGATTTGTTTTAGGCTTGTGCTAATTTGTTTTTCAACTGCGAGCCTGGGGCTCTGCACCACTTAGTGTAAGTTCTGTGGCAAGGACCCTGATCCTGGTCTCTGGCTAGACTGGCTGCAGGCAAAGAAGCTTCGCGCATTTTCAGTGGAATTGGGTCCAGAGCTTAGTGCAAAATGCCTTCTGGGTGACTGACCAGAAATTCAATCACAGCACATTCATTTCAAAAATCCCTTTCATGTATCATTTAAGAGCAGCCTGCATATTTATATTTGCATATCTCTGGATTTCCGAAACGTGGGAGAAGAATGGATTCCCGTTTAGTGTTTAGGATGATAGGGGAGAATACCCTGGAGGCATCTCCTTTCCTTGGCTACTGGGTAGATGTAGTACTACTGAAACCTTCTGAACCAGCAGTTCCATAACCTAAGCCATCGTCCCAAGGAACTCGAGAACAAGAATATCTAACATTTATAGAGCGTTTTACACTCTACCCAGTTCGTTAGCATTCATTGCCTCATTTAATAGGCTGAGAGGCTCTTAATTATGCTTTTCTGATGAGGGGACGATGATTCTTTCAGTCCCAGCATCTGCACACATTACTCCAGTTTCCCTTTCCTATGGACACCCTGAAGAACTGATGATGCCAGTTCGAGCTTCCCCGGGCTGGGAAACAGTACACCGGAGCAGGTGTGAGATCGATTAATTTCCCCGGGCTGCCGCCTGCTCCAGGTTTCTTTCCATGATCTCCAAAGTCATATGTGGCTCTGCTCTAGGAAGCCAGGAGGGAACTGCCGCAGCGTGAGGGCCAGGCGCCTGCATGCGGAGCTTGGCTCTGTCCTTCTCCAGATGCAGGGTCTCGAGCAGCTTTGTTTCATCGCTTGAATATTTATTATTTATTTTTTTAATGATCTATTTTTTTATTTTTTATTTTTTTAATAATTTTTTATTATGTTAGTCACCACACAGTACATCCCTAGTTTTTGATGTAAAGTTCCATGATTCATTACTTGCGTATAACACCCAGTGCTTGAATATTTAAAATGATTGAACTTTTCAGTTTCCTCATCTGAAAAATCGGGCTAACAATCATGTACCATCCTCATAGGGTTTTCAGGAAAATTAAACGGGTGAGTTCAGACAGAGGGCTTAGGAGAGTGTGTGCGCTCGAGTCAACACTCAGTCACTGTCTCTCCTGCGTCGGTGAGTACGATAAGCTGCGTCACAGGCTGATGGGGCACGAGACACGGTTATCATTCATCCATTCAGGGTATCAGCAGCTCTCTGATGGCACAGTGCCAAGCTCGGAGGATATGCCAGATGTGTCCCTCCCGTCCCTCTCCTCACAAGGCTTACACTCTGGCGGAGGCGGTAGACAAGACCGAAATTAAATAAAGGCTAATGAAGTGGCAGGAGAATCAGAACTGGGGAGTTGAGCTAGAGAGTGAGGGCTAGGGGATGGAAGGGAGCAGAGTATTCTCTGATTTTAGGATGGGAAAAATCCAGTCTTTTGAAACATATGGGGACAGAACTGTCCTGGTGGTGGGAATTGACGAGCGAGGGCCATGTAAGAGGCAAGAGCGAGGCGGGTCTGAGGAATTATGGGACAGGAGGGAGAGAGGTAGGCAGGGCACGCAGGCCATGGTCAAGTGCTGTGGTCCTGTCCTGTGTGTACACGGCAGCCACACAAGGGTGTGAGGCACCTAAGTCACATGGTTCCATATCCATTAGATAACATGTATGACATTTAGTACAAATTTATTATATATAATGGTATCTCATATAATTATCTATTACACACACATACACAGATAGATTTAAAGATAGCACTGGCCCTCGTGCATACTGAGGATTGTGGAATGGAAGGACTAGAGTAGAAACCTAGTAACAGAAGAGACACAGGCCAGCTGAGAAGGACAAAGGGCCAATGGAGTTCTCAGGAAAGATGGAGAGAACTGGAAAAGGGAGCACCACTCGGGGTGACTTTGCAGAGGGCACTGCTTTTAGACGTGCAGGGGTGTCTGGAAAACACAGATGGCTTCACTAATTGTGGTGTATCTTGCAAAGAGGCCATATGGATCTTCCCTGGAGTGTCCCAAATTTAACGTATGGATCTCTGAAAACTGCAGGTCGATGAGACACAGAGGAGGAAATGTCGCACTATCTCTTGCATCCCAAACTACACTGGTACTTAGACTCGCTGGCAGGATCAAACCACAAGGAGTTTTCTAAAATAACCATGCCTTGATCAACACCCAAGTGGAACCCTTTGCCCTGACCTCATCGTAGCTTCGGAGGGCCAAGGAAACTTAAAGAACCTTCTGTTTTCCACAAGGCATCAAGGTCAAAGGAAACCCTCCCACATACTGAAGCTGAGCAAACATAGGCAGAGTGATGTCCACATGGAAGGACGGAGGAAGGACGTGGAACCCCCGGGGAGAGCTGAAGAGACCAGTGCAAACAAAGAGCTTGCATCGTGACACGACTGCTTAGCTTGCTTTGCCCACATCATGGTTCCACTTATGCACTATTTCTGTCTAGTAGGCCACCCCCACCTCTCAATATGAACACCAGGGATGTCAGCATTCTCTAGAATTGCTCATACAAGCATTCTCTTTGGATGAGAGGTTTACAGTGGTCAGATGACCCACATTCCAAACGACTGCCCAAAAGGTTCAGCCTGCCGCAGCAAGACAGCACGCGAACTGGCTTCGGAGGAGATGGGTTCGAGTCATAGCTCTGCCACGGAGCAGCTCTGGGATTCAGGGCAGCAACCCTCGTCCTTTGAATTTCAGTTTCCTCGTCACTAAAACTTACCAATGCCCACGTCAAAGATTTGTCCTGAGGATTAACTATGATGTATGTCCAAGTACTGGATCAGATTGATAAAATACAATACGGTACTTTCATCATCATCAAATAATATCAAATACACAGCATTTTTAAAAGTCCATGGATTTTCACTGGCTGTATTTAATTAGCCAATTAACTGATTAACGAGCTGCACTAAATCTGCACTAAGTTGGTTCCGCTGGAGGCAAAAAAACAAAACAAAACCAAAAAACCGAAACAAACCAAAACCAAAACCCTGGTCTGACTTCGGCTCACTCCGCATCCCCAGCACCCAGCGGAGTAACGCCACCAAGTAGGAGGCACTCAATACACACGTGGTGAATGAACGAAAGACACGAGAATGACAAAAACCGCTATAGGGAACAAATGAACACCCTTGGTTTTAAGGCGGAGATGATCACTCCTGTGGCACGGCTTGGATTCGGAGCAACAGGAAGGCTGGTTGTGCCACAAACTAAAATTTCACGGTGACATCTGAGATGGAACTGGGCCCAACACAGCCTCTACTGCTTCCTAAGCTTGTCCACGTTAGAGCTCTGCTTGCTCCTACACGGAGTGTTTTCAAACGGAATTAAAGCTCCGTGCTTTCCTACTGCCGTCTTTTCGTTCTCTTCCTTAAGCCATCTGCTCTTTTATCTGTCAAAACTTATTGATTTTATTTGAAAACTTTTAATTAGAAGCTTGCAGGCAGTGGCAGAGTTAAGTTCAGAAGTTTCCAGCTTGTCTCACCCTGAGCAGCTGCAGTAAGGCAATAAGGCTCAGGATTTAAAGTCATTACTATCTCCAGGCTGATGTCACTGTCTTTTCCCTGCTCTTGCATTGTTCCAGGAAGTTACATAAGGCTTAGGAGACACCAGACTAATACTGCTTCTTAGAAATGACCTTTCAGGGAATTTTCCTTCTGGGATGAGATGCTGGTAAAGCGAGGATAATAAAGAATGTATTTCCCTTCTACCTCACCTTTTACCTAAAGATGACGGAAAGCTTTAGGAACATTAATTACACCGATCTCTTAACGCTCCAGGAAAAAAAGAATTATCCACTGCAGAAAACCAAAACTGAGTATAAAGGCACCTTACCAACATAATTAGAGTCAGCCAATCACAGAACTGTCCCCACCTTCAACCTCCCTCCACTGTAGGCTTAGGAAGCCCCTACTCGTCCTACAAGACCCTGCTCAGCTCTCACCTCCTCTAGGGAAACCTCCCATACCTCTACTTTCCACGCCCATGAGGTGCACCTCCTTCCGTTCTACTCTCAACATTTTCCGTAAGCAGCTTCCTACAACCGTTATTAAAATGTCTGCGGTTTGTCTTCTTATCTGTCTCCCTAGACTCCAGTTAACTCAGGATATGCACCCTGTTTTTCTCACCAAGGACATGGACAAATTCATTATTTTGGTGTTCTCAGAATCTATCCCATAGTTGGGCATGTAGCAGATGTTCAATACATCTATGTTTAACTGGACAAGATTCCTGTTTTGTTTTGGTAATAGATTTTATTATTTATTTTTAAAGATTTTTTTTTTTAAAGATTTTAAGTAATCTCTACACCCAATGTGGGGCTCGAACTTAGAACCCTGAGATCAAGAGTTACAGTCTCTACTGACTGAGCCAGCCAGGCAACCCTAGATTTTATTTTATTATTTTTTTTAGGGCTGTTTTAGGTTCACAGAAAAATTGATAAGGTACAGAGATTTCCCATTTACCCCCTGCTTCCACACATGCATAGGCTTCCCCACTATCAATAAGCCCCAGGGGAGTAGTACATTTGTTACAATTGATGAACCTATGCTGACACGTCGTTATCACCCAAAGTCCATAGTTTACATTAGGGCTCACTCTTGGTGTCATACAATCTGTGGGTCCGCACAAATGTATAATGACACGCATCCACCAGCGTGGTATCATGCAGACTAGTTTCGCAGCCCTACAGATCCTCGGCTCTGCAGGATTCTCTAACCAGTCATCAAAGCACACTTCCTACAGCCCGGCTAGACAACTCTAAGCTTGTAATTCAGCACCAAATTGATTTCAAAAGAAAAAACAAAAAACCTACAGGACAAGACTTTCTCAACCCAGCCTGTTCTAATTTCTCTATAAAATAAACCAAGTGGCATCCTGAAGAACCGGTGGTTAAATTAAGTGGTCTAGATCACACCAAGCAAAGCAGCTTCTACTCTGTCTTACAAGTGTTTCAGGGCCCTAAAGGATTTAGTGCTACATCTCGTGCCTGGACCAGTAGTTCTCATCCTGTTTTGTACAGCAACACACATTACTGAAGGGTCCATGTGGGCTGCTCTGATTGGCAATCTGTCTTGACTTTCTCTTTGACTCGAGAGAGAGGGAAGAGGGACATCTTTGAGGGGGAAGAATGGTATCACAATTTGGGTCTGCTTTAACCTACATAAGAAAGCATAACATTTGTCAATTCCAGTGCTTTAGCTGCCATTAGTAATTACTGTGTTAAGTCTAGCAGTTACCATGAAGTACCAAGAGTGGGATACAATACCCTATTATGCCTGGCTGGCCTGCTACATGACTCTGAAGACAGTGAGAGCAACCAGCATTCTTAAATAACTTTTGGGTAAAGGTTTTTTTTTTTTTTTTTTTTTTTTTGAAGTTGACAAATCTTTTCTACACTATGAAAAAATTAAATGAGATAATTGCATACAAAGCCTTTAGCACAGCATGTAACACAGAGCAAACACCCAATGAATCCAGCTATTCTGTAATAACATTAATAATTACTATTTATTGAGAGCTTATTATGTGCTAGGAACTATGCCAAATGCATTCTGTTCCTTTTTAATATTCCTGCCAACTCTATAAGGTATTGTTTTATCCCTGTATTACAGTTGCAGTAAATGAAATTTTGTAGTTTTCACTGGGTTGCAACCCATTGTAATTTAGCAGGTGAAGAACAGAGTCTAACTGCCTTCAGAGTCCAATAAACTACCCTGCCACTCTTTAAGGAAATAAGGGGCACTGATTAAGTGTCTATGCCCTACAGTGTGTTTGGCAGGTGCCAGATGGGAGGGAATGAACCCTCAGCCCTCTAGCAAATTAGTCTAGTTGGAAACAGCAGGCAAGATATCCAAGTGGAAGATGAGAAGTGGTAAGACAGTGCATAGTGAACTGTCAATTAAGTATTTAATCTCAATATGCTCTAGGCTTAAGGGAGGAAGAAACTAAGGGGCTGGAGAGATCAGGAAAGACCTCAGAACTTGAGATGGACTTGAAATTGTCTGTACGATCTGCATACTCTGCTGTGATTTGTGAGTGACAATGTATTAGAAGGAATGTATTGGAAGCCCCCGAAGGGGGGGGGCTTTCTAAACTTCACTCCCCTACCCTTAACAGACATACCTAAAGAATTACTGTTGAAGTCTGCCATGGACATTGGTGGCAGTATTTAGGGCATACTAACTGTGAGTGTGGACTGTGCAGTCAGATTATCTGGGCTCAAATTTTGGTCATGCCCAATCTCTCTTTGAACCTGTTTTCCCATCATAAAAAGGGAAATATTAATTATGGTAATAAGAAAATGTACATAAAGTTCCTAGCATAAAGCTCGGTGTGCAGTGAATGTTCAATGCATGATGCTTAATATTAGTAGTACTGCCTTGGCTTGGTGAGGGAGAAAGAGGGTGGGAATCCTGATCGAAGATATAGGTCAGACAACAAACTGCTCTGAACTCTCTGCAAAGAGCTAGTGCTGCACCTGTGGCAGGGAGGGGGCAGACGAGGCGCTGACAAGCAGTATAATTTCAATTTATCTTGGGACCTAAACTTTCCAACCTAAAGACATCTTTGATGGCTCTTCTTAAACAGCTCTGACTCCAAATGGCCACTTAAACATAATGGAATGGTATGATTTCATACAACATGCTCTTGGGACTAGTAGAATTCCTTGAATGGATAAAATATTAAGAAAAAAGTTAATGATGTGGGCTAAAACACAAGAAGAGTTCACTTCAGGCTACTGAACCATCTTTCATATGAGATTTTAAGAAGAGACGGTAAGACTCAACAGTGTGGGATCAATGGTTTGACTATTCCTGAATTCACTCAAATGTTTCGTGGATGCTTCACTTTCTCCATCTACTAAATGTAGATAATACTTGTACTACAGCTCTATATAAAGAGTTGTGAGGATTAAATAAAGGAATGAATACAAAGCATTTAGCACAGTTCCAGGCATTTAGTTAGCACTCAAAGAACATTCAGAACTCATCATTCCAAGTGCTAGGCTAAAATTTGGGGCTACCAAGATGAATGAAATACCCAAGAGCTCTCCTAATAATTTTTAGTAGTTGTCTCTTACATGTCTGCAAACTATTCTGGGACAGAGTTCTGGTCTAATCCACTTTATTCATCCCTACCCAGCAAACAATTAGGCATGGAGTTTGAAGTACAGTATGTACTTAACAGTTGTGACTTGAATGAATGGGTACATGAAACCCAATCCTCGTGTTTAAGAAAGTCCTTGGAGGGAAGAGAGACATGTAGACAAGAAATTATAATGCAGAGTAACTGGTGCAGTCACAGAAGGGCTCTGGGTTCACAGAAGACCTAGGTGAACAGCACCATTATCCAGGAGGCAAACCAGACCAAGTTCAGTTCTGCCCTGTCCCACGTTGGCAGGTAATAAGTAACATGTGTGGAGTACACCGACATCTGACTATAGTCACTTCAAGTTCTTCAGTTGAGCCGCTGTCATTTGGCTAATGTTCCCCACACATCAGTGCAGTGACCTATGACCCTCCTGGCCCCAAGAGCAGCTCTGTGAGCCTGTTTTGTTAGATTTCTGCCCAGAGCACTTGGCCATAACAAAGTGGAGAGGGGAGAAATCAATACAACCTGAACCGAACACTCACTTAAAACATTAGCCTTCAACGCTGGATTCACGCCCTTGTCACTAACATCCAAAGTGCTTTTGCTCCCTGATCTGCTCTGAGTCTAGTAAGCAAACACGAAGGAGGAAGGAGAAATGGCTGCAGGGCACTGGCAGGGAAATGCACTAGGTTGTACATACAAATACACACGGGGAGAGAGTCCCAATGTGGTGGGGCCGAAGGAACACAGCCCGTTTAAATGAGAGCTGGGCACCTTAGGAATGCTTCTCAACCTCTGAGAGCCTCAGTTTTCTTGCTTGGCAAGAGTGGTAAGGTTGTTTTGACAATTCAGGGAGATGAATGCATGTCAAGCACGCAGCACCCAGCCCGACTCCTGGTTGATGTTCAGTACATGGTAGCTTCTGAGAACAGCTTTTTTGCTGCTCATGGGGAAGTGGGCAAGGCCAAATGCAGTGAAAGTCCTTCACTAACTACACGAATCAACGCTATACCAGCAGGCTTTCATAGTTTTGTGTCAGGAATACTTGCGAAACACTTATCATATGCTACCTACTCTGTCAAGGGCTGGGGACCCACAGGTGAGAAAGACAAGGGACCTCCCTTACAAGAACATGAATCGTTTTCACCTAATTCTGAAGACAGACTTAAAGAGGAGAGAATGTACTAGGTGACGGGGTACACAGAGAGGGGCAGCTGGCTCACAGCCTCGTGAGGAAGGGTAGGGAGGGCATTCCAGGTTAAAAGACGACAAAGACAGATGGAAATAATAGGGAGTGTGGGTGTGTGGGGAGCCGGGACCTGAGGCTGCTGCCAGATAACAAAAGCCTTGTGAGCCCATTTTTGAGGGCATGTACCCCGAGAAGGTGTGAACAGTCAGAAGTTTTTACGTAGGGAGGGATTTGCATTGCACACATCTCTTGGGCTTCAGGGTGGAATGGGAAAAGCTACTATTCCATGAATAGTGAGGGTGCTTTCTTCATTCCTTTCCAACCCAAGCAAGTAGACAAGTCTACAGCCTCTTCTGGGTGGTCCACACTGGCAATTACACAAGGATGACTTCTGGACACCTACTCATTCCCTTGTACATAAACTGTTACAAGCAGCCTCGCTCGGTGCTCATGGTCCCCACTCCTTCATCACACATTTGTCTACTTCAGCTACGTCTGCAGGACTGAGTACATTACTCTCCGTTGTCCGTCTCTGCTCAGGAACGCAGAGCTGAATGCGGAGGTCCCAGGCTCCGGCCCTGCTGGTGTCTGCTCAGGTTAAGAGAACTCAAGTCCTCGTAATCTCAGCAGGTCATCGACCATGCCGGCCAGGAGAGGTCTGTCTGTACAGATTCCTCCACTCCTCTAAAGAAAGGGACAATTAAACCACCCAACTGAACATACACATATCTGTCTGCACTCTCCTATCTAAGCCTTCCCAGATCTTCATGGTTATTAATAAAATATTGTTACACTATGTGTAACACCCTTAAGAAATTCATTCTTCTCAGATATAAGAAGAGCTAATGAGGCAAACAATTAACCACGTGGTAGAAAACAGATGTAAACAGGGGCTTCAGAATAAGTAGATTTTATGCAAAGTGTGTCATATATACTAGTTTATAACAAATCTATATCCTTTATTAAGTTCTAAAAAGATACCGATGACTTTATATTTTGTAGAAAATTTAGAATTTTTTTTTTTTTTAGATTTTATTTATTTGAGAGGGATAAAGAAAGAGAGCAAGCGAGAACACAAGAACAAGGGGAGGGAGAAGCAGACTCTCTGCAGAGCAGGGAGCCCGATGTGGGACTCAAACTCAGGACCCTGGGATCATGACCTGAGCCAAAGGCAAACATTTAACTGACTGAGCCACCCAGGTGCCCCTAGTATTAATTTTTAAAAAGGTCACTCAGTTGTAAATAATAGTCATTGTTCACCCACAATGTCCACACTTCTAAATTAAAAGACAGTTTTCACATGATACCTGAACACATTCACATTCCTTAGCTAGAGTGAGCATAGGAAACCCACAACTAGACACTGCGTGTGTGTTCCCACCTAACACTAGGATACTTTTTGGAATTATTCCCATTTTGTTAACAACAGCTTCACAAAGAGGCTTCCCAAGCATAAAAGAGGGAAGATAAATTTATTCTCATTTCTTTATTCCTCTGGGCCTTAAGGTGAGGCCTACACCCAACGGCAGGCCCCAGAACATGGAGAGAACATGAACTTAATGGTATGAGAAATGACCGCCATCCCTTTATGTAGGCCTCTAATGGATTAGTGATGACACGTGTGCAGCCCTAACCTGCAGAGAGTGGTCACATTATGTTCTGCCCAAAGTGACAGCATCAAGATCTTAAATTCTTTCTTCACATCTAGCATGCTGGCTGCTAAGCTTGGATCCAGATTCTTCCCACAGTGCATATATTATTTTTATTTTTTTTTATTTTTATTTTTTTTAAAGATTTTATTTATTTATTTGACAGAGACAGACAGCCAGCGAGAGAGGGAACACAGCAGGGGGAGTGGGAGAGGAAGAAGCAGGCTCATAGCAGAGGAGCCTGATGTGGGACTCGATCCCGGTACGCCAGGATCACACCCTGAGCCGAAGGCAGACGCTTTAACGACTGCGCTACCCAGGCGCCCCCATATATTATTTTTAGAACTTGGTTTCCTCATCAGATTTATAGAGAAGATAGTTAATTTACATTTTGTACCACGGGAAGTGGCTGGAAAAAACTTGATAAAAGCAACTCATTATTCCTCCCCAAGAGCCATCAGGAAGACTTAAATGAAGTCACCGTGACACACAGAACAGCTTTAACCGGAACATTGTTTCTCATGTCCTCCCTTACAAATCCAAGTCACCTTGGCAAAGTGTTGAGATCGGCTCTTCTGGCAGATCTTTTTAGAGTCCTCGTTTGTCATCATCTAGTGATGAAAGAATTAATTTAAAATGGTGGTACCTTAACATGTCCTCTTGAAAGAAAGGGAGTTTTAAGTCACTCATAATGAAATGAGGAAAAGAGAGTGGGCCAGTGGTTTCCTGAAAAGCTCTCATCACCCTTTGGGTAATGTGTGCCTCACTTAAACGTGTACGGCTGTCTCTGATAACGATCAGCTCATGAAGAGTCACTCTATCACACAGCAGTCTCTGACGTATCTGCAGATGATAAAGAAACAACCAGGGATGCCTGGGTGGCTCAGTCGGTTAAGCATCCACGTTCGGCTCAGGACATGAGCCCAGGGTCCTGGGATCAAACCCCACATCGGGCTCTTTGCTCAGTGGGGAGCCTGCTTCTCCCTCTGCCCCTCACCCTGCCCATGCTCTCTCTTTTTCTGACAAATAAATAAAATCTTAAATTAAAAAAAAAAAAAGAATCAAATTTCATTCCAAAATAGAACATTCATGATTGTCTTTTTAGGTTTAAATAGGATGCCTGGAAAAAAAAATAGGAGACCATGTCTCTAAGTTAACATGTGGTTAGAGGAACAAGGGTTTTTCAGAATTATCTCCCTGCACAATTTCACCCCAAGTAAGAAGAGCTGTGACTCAGTCCTTCAAGGAGCAGCAGACAGGGAGGAGGAAAGCAGTCTGGGGCTTTCTGCAGCTGAGAAGAGCCAAGTTAACACTTGACCAAAAGTGAAGTGGAAAACATGTAATTCCTCCCAGTAACAAGAGCTACTATTACTGCAGCTAATGTGTTAAGTTCTTTACCTGAATGCTTTCATTAATCCTCTTAAGCTCTTCTTAAGGTGAGTTTTATTATTTCCAGGTTTGAGTAACAAACCTGAGGCTCAGAGAGGTAAGTCCTCCAAGTCACACAGTGAGTCGTACTTCACTGGGGAGAGCCCCCACACCCCTCCTCTGCTCACGGGCACCCACGAGGAGCTTGGCAGAAGCAGTAAGGGCACCAGATACCTTAGGGAGCATTCCTGAGTTTTTCCTTGCGTATGCTGGGGCTTCACTAAACGTCTAGGTTGAGGAGGCAACCAAAAAACAGGCTTAATTTGAGAGAGTAGGGAAGCGTCCTCTAGGCTGGGAAGTTGAACCCTCACGCACATGGCCCCCATCTTACCTGTTCCAGGAATCCGAAGAGCTCACAGGCTCTTCAGGCAGCTAATCTATAAGCACACTGCATTTAATTCACACTTCGCTGGGGGCAGGCAGTCTGAGTCAGAGATGCTCCGGGCATCATGCTCCTAAGACCGTTGCCCAGATTTGGATGCAAGACACAACTGCCCAGCTCCGCAGCCTATTCTTACGTAGGACCCAGGGAAGGACTCTGCGGACGACTCAGCGGATGAGGCCCAAAGAGCGCCAGGACCTTTCAAACGGCGGGTGCTTCGGACAGTACTTTACAACCCGAAACACACTCAGGAAAATCTCTTATGAGGGATTCACAGTGAACATTTCCATTGTAAAGGCTCTGCAAAGCCCAGGGGTTAATAACTGGTTCTGATTTCGGGGTAGCCAACGCTTCCCTAACATTTTTGGGGGGTGAAAGAGAGCTTTCAGTCCATCCCCTTCTCACCGTATTTCCCGACACTCCCTAGGGTGGTACCAGTCGCATCTGTCACCCATGTCCATGGTCACAGCCTCCAAATCTGGTCTCTTCCACATCACTCCTGCTAACTTGCTTTCCTTTCTCCTTTCTACAGCATGAGCTCCTTAAAACGTGAACTGTGTCTCACTCTTTCTCTGTCTGTAATCCTCGCTGACTTCCCTCTGCATTCAGGTGAAGTGCAAAATCCTTGCCATGGACCGTAGGGTCCCCCACCATTGAGGCCGAGCCCACTCCTGTGACTCTGACATTGACCAGTCCCTCCCTCAGTAACTTCCAGCCTCACTGGCGTCCTCCCAACTCCTAAACCAGACAAACCTTTCCTGTTTCTAGACATCTGTTCTTGCCTCAGTCTGAAATATGAGACCTTATGGCTTCTTGTCCTTCGAGTCTCCGTCCAGCCATCCTCTCTTCAAAGCTTTTGCAAGCACCAAAGGAGCAACCCTCGCCCTCGCCCTTCTCAATCCCTTACTGCCTATCACAGTGGATTGCAAAGTGGGGTCCCCTGACCAACAGCATCGGCAGCAGCTGGGCACCTGTCAGAAGCTCAAGTTCTCGGCCCCTGCTCCAGACCTGCTGAGTGAGAAACTCTGGGGGCTGGGGGAGCAGTCATTTGTGTATTAACAAGCCCTCCAGGGGATTCTGACATGCACTAAAGTTTGCACTGTCCTGTGACAGTATCCTGGTTTTTTCCTACGTGTTTGTCGCCAACTGCCATTATTCTTTATTTAGCTTGTTTTATCCAAGTGCCTTGCTAGACTCATAAGCACAGTAAGGACAGGACTTTGGTCAGCCATCGTTGCAGTCCAGGACTGCAGTGGACACTAATAACTAATAATAACTATCTCCTGAATGAATTAATGCATAGAACACCCCTCGGGAATACTGCTTTAAATAGGCTCTGTGTTAGCTTATGGATAAGCTTCAAGTGTTATAAGCCACATGCCACCAATTTTACTCTGCATTCACGTATTCAATATTTATTGCCATCTATTATAGGCCAGGTACTGTTTCAGACAATATAAATACAAACAAGAGCAAGTCCTTGCTCTAAAAGAAATTAGAGGCAAGGGGGGATTGTAAAAAAACAGGTAAACACAGAATTATTTTAATCGGCTGCTATAATTAAGTCTAGCAAAACCCATCAGAAGCATCAGAAATATGCATGTATTATCTTTGACCTAGTTTTTCCAGGTATAAAAGTTAATTCTAAGAAAATAATCAGGGATGTACCCACAGATTTACCAAATGAATGGTTATCACAGCATTATACTAGCCTAAATAAAAATCAGAAACAACCTAGATGTAAAAACACAGAGTAATTTAAAAATTATCCTAGACATAAGACAGAAGGGTAAAAAAATGTATTTTGGAAGAATTCTTAGTAATATATGAAAATTTAACAATATACGGTTAAGTAAAAAATTATACGAAATCATTTTTACAGTATATATACTATAGTCATACATATATATGGATTTTCTATAGAAACATACTTAAACTGGACATAGAAACATACGTAAATATATTGGAAAGGTGCTTATCAAGATATTAACAGAAGTTGTTAGGTGGGGTGATAACAGGTAATTTTTCTCCTTTTATGTTTCTCTGTATTTCCAAATTTCCTACAAGGCACCACTACAGTTAGGGAGAAATGTCAAGGGCAATGGATCAGAGCAGAAGGAGCACATGAACCTGCTATGTGGTGTGGAGGGTATCAACACAGAGGACGTGTCATTTGAGCTGGGACTTGAGAATGTATGGGAGCTGGTGTCAGGGAGAGGTGTCAGCACGGGCAGGAGTCAGGGCTAAGTGCAGTGTGTTTAGGGGACAAGAAGCAGCCCAGGGAGGATGAAGCAGTTGTAGAGATTTGCAGGTCTCCACCAAATCTGGCCTACAGAGAGCAAGCTGTTTGTTTACCTTCACAAAAGAAACAAAGCCCCATATGGACAGTGGCATTCTTTATTAATCGAAATCAGAGTTTACTTATGCATGATGGGCCATCCATGCTCCATAGGGTTCCCTTCTCAGCATTGTGAAAAGCCATAGACGGGCTTTCCTGTTGTGTAAAGGATAATACAAATAAATAGAAACCATACCAAGGTTTCACTCTGGCTGGCTGATTATGCGATAACATCAGATGGAAGAGGAAGAAAGAGGACATTTAAAGATAACCTTGCTTCACAGACTGAGAGCTCCCAGTGCCAGAATTCTAGAGGCAGGTCTAATCTCATGGTCTGGCCATCGTCAATGGCCAGGATTACCAAATGAGCAGTAAAATACCTCTGTGATGCTCATTCATCGCTCAGCACTGATACATAAATTTCAAAGACCATGATAAGTGGCTTGACAACCTGGAGACAGATGATAAGGTCTCAGCTTCTGATCACTAAACACAATAAATCCCTTGCAAACGCGGTGCTACTAATTTTTTCTAAGACCTATCTTTTGCTGTCAATCATTTTCAGGTCAATAACATGAGAACCTGTTGACCTGAAGCATACTCAGATTTGGCTAAAATGCAGTTAAATATAAGGGAAAGATCCATGCGGTTTAAACACAGAGGATTGCCCTGAAGATGATTTATATGAGAGGTCACAAACTCAAATGTCAATGGAGGAGTGGTAGATGATCAGTTGTCCACCTCAGTTTTTCCCTTCTGCAAAAGGAATCAAATTTTAGCTGGGCACCTGATTAGGTACAAACATGTTTCAGATGCCCTTGTTGTGGCAGACATGCTAGAAACTCACTGAACAATCTTTCCCTTTTTCTTAGATACACAGCCTATCAATATTTCCCAATCTCCCATGCAGTTAAGAGAGGCCAGGTGACTGAGTTCCAGCCACTGGAATAGAGGTGGAGATGGTATAACCCGTATTCAGGCCCATAAAAAGTTCCCAAGCTGAATTCTATCTCTGTTCCCACTTGCCAGGAAAAGGAGAAATCCACAGACCCACCTACACGAACTCAGAATGTATATAACCTCTGAGCCGGAAATCCTCCTTCAAAGAAGCTATCCTATGGAAGCACTAGAGTCATTTATACACAAATAATACACAAAGGGTCATTTATATGGATATTCACTGCAGAATTGCTTATTATAGTACACAACTGGAAACAATTAGATTACTCCACAGGAAATGATTCCATAGGAGTTAAATTATGACAACATCCATGCTACAAAATACAATGCAATCTTTACAAAAGATAAGACGGCTCTACAGGTACTGACAGGTAAAGATCACGAAGACCTATTGCCGAATACAAAAAGCAAGTTGCAGGGCGATTCAGCCTCTAATCAAGCCAAGATTTATTCACAGTTTATTTGTCAGGCACTATTCCAGACACTGGGGATAAACTAGTTAACACACACACACACACACACACACACACACACACAGCCTTACCCTATGAAGCTAAATGCATACAGAATGTATTTTTCAACATTCTAAAATGATGTATCCATTGGTAATGTAAATGTATTTATTTCTAAATATAGAGAGAGGCTCCATAATGATGACCTCTGGAAAGGGGAGTGGATATAAAAGGGGGGATATTAACTTCTTGGTCTAGATTCTTTGCTGTCGTTTGAATTCATTTTATGGGAATGTGTCTGTGCATCTGAATTCATTTTAGTAGAATGTGTTCTAGTAATGGAACTAAAACCCTGTTCTGCAGAACTCCTCAAGGGCCACTCCTAGGAAAGAAGAGGGAGGCATTTTTCTCTCCCTCCTCCACCACCACTATCATTTATTTTATTTATGTAGACCTATAGTGAGCTTTCTTTTGATCCAAGCTTCTGCAGCAACAAAAATTTAAGAACAGCCCATCTTGCTCATAATCAGAAAATTATTTTAATACACAAAAGAATAAGGATGAAAGCCTCATCTGGGCCTCAACCTAGACTGATACCAGATCATTTAAGGATTTTGATTGTCCAGTCTCTTTACTGCTAAGGCTCCCCTGCTTATGAAGGACAAGATTTCAGCTTTTCAGATGTCAGATATCACTCAATAAACATCACGGATGAGTTCTGAGGTGGAAAAATGCATTTTTGAATAGAAGAGTTTTTATTTTATTTTAAAATTGTGTTAGCACCTAAAAGACCCCTGTAATAGTGAAGATAAAGTTAATCCAGTAATGCATTTACCATAGCAAACCTCCAGAACAGAAACACATTACTTCCCTCTGATGGAATTTTAAATCAGCATAAGGGATTAAAAAGTATTATCCAGCTGATGGAGAACAACTTGGGAAACACAATGGATTATGGGGAATGACCATTCTGTGCACCATCGTTAGTATTCTAGGAAGTCCTTTTGGACCTCTCATGATTAATATGTCTGATATAATTCGAAGGAGGTGGTATCTTTTCTAACTTCTCATTTCATCTTTTCAAAAGGTCTGCACAAAGCAGAGCTCAACTCCCCACTCTTCTTTCAGACTGCAGTTGACATGATCCAGACTGAATTACAACCGTGAGAATGGTCTCGCTTCTACAACTCCTCTTTAGTTTGGTTGACTAGGGCAAGCAGAGCACATTCCCCCTTGTATTAGCACATCCACTAAGGCTCACCTTTAAAAAGAAATGTCTGAAGGAACACAGAATGAATGGACTGAATTGACAGAAAGAACTGAAAGATTAGCAAAGTTCCTTCCTTCTTCTTTTTTTTTTTTTTTTGCCTTCCTTTCCACTTGCTTCTGTGTCAGGTGATCTAAGATCTGTTCTGTGTATATAAAATAAAGCAACTGAACGGAAAACTGTCTCTCCTTGATCCAGCATTGCCTGAAATATTTTAACCCCAGGAGCCAATTTTAACTGCTATGAGATTTTTTTTTTAATGTGAAATATCGAGATAATCTGTCTTCCTAGGACCCAGCGATAGCCTAGCTATATAGACCATCTCTTCCCTTCAATGTCTCCCCCCTCCCTAATCCCAAGGCAAACCTGTAGCAACCTGTGGTAAAGGGTAATGTCAGCCACAAGAGGAAATAAAATATCTTAGTACTTATAGGCCAACATAAGAGAAAATGTACATTTTGTAGGTTCAGTGATTTCTGTGGACTGAAGCATTGTATTAGTCATAAGCAAGATGAAATCTCATTTTTTGATTCTCTGGGGTCTTTACTCTAATTTGGTGAGTGGCAACTGCTTTGTATTTCTATTTTCTAAAAACTGACAGAATACAAAAGAATGATGATATTTGTAATCTCTTTCACACACAACGCATTTACTAAATGTTAGCTATTATTGCTATTACCATCACTACCAGTAATAATATTTTTATTGTGAACTGAACTAAAAAAATACAGTTTGTGATGCAGGACTAAATAGCAAAAAGCTTCTCATGTTAAATTTTAGTAAAAATCAAAGAAAAACTCCCTCATGATGGCAGATATAAAAAGTGAATACAGTAACACTACTATCGACCTCAGAGGAATAAAATGGATTATAAGAGAATACTATGAATAACTGTATGCCAACAAACTGGATAACCTAGAGAACTGGACAAAGTCCTAGGAACACATGAATTACTAAAACTGACTCATGAAGAAACAGAAAATCTGAATAGACCTGTAACAAATAAGGAAATTGAATCAGTAATTAAAACCTCTGGAAGAAAAGCCCAGGACCAGACAAAATCACTGGTGAATTATACCAAAAATTCAAACAGGAATAAACACCAGTTCTTCTAAAACTTTCTCAAAAAAATTGAAGGGGAGGAAACACTTCTTTACTTGTTCTATGAGGGCAGTGTTACTGTGGATATCAAAGTGAGACAAAGACACTATAAAACAAAACAAAACAGCAACAACAACAATAAAAAAAACTACAGACCTATATTCCTTACAAATATTTATGTAAAAATCTTCAACAATATATTAGAAAATTCAGCAGCATACCACAAAGATTATTTAACCCAATGAAGTAGGATTGATTCTAAGATCTCAACAGTGATTCAATAACTAAAAACCTATCAATATAAAACACATTAATACAGTGATGAAAAAAACCATGATCTCAATGGATACAGAAAAAGCATTTAACAAAATCTAACACCCTTTCATGAGAAAAATATTCAATAAACTAAAAATACAAAATAGAAACCTCTGTAACAGGATAAAGGTCATATATGAAAAACCTGAACTATATTATGCTCGATGGTAAAAGACTGAAAGCTTTTCCCCTAAGATCAGAAGCAAGACAAAGATGTACACTCCACTGCTGCTATTTGACACAGCATTGAAAGTTCTACTCAGAGCAACTAGGCAAGAAATAAAAGCCATGCAAATTGGAAAGAAAGAAGTAAAACTACTTCCACTCTTAAATGACATGATCTTATATCTAAAACAAAAAACCCCCAAAGAATTTAGAGGGAAAAAAACTGTGATAGCTGATATACAAATTTAGCAAAGTTACAAAATACAAAATCAACAAACAAAAATCAGTTGTGTTTTGGGGCACCTGGGTGGCGCTGCTGGTTAAGTGTCTGACTCTTGGTTTCAACTCAGGTTGTGATCTCAAAGTCATGAGATGGGGCCCGTGTGGTGTTCCACACTCATGTGGAGTCTGCTTAAGATTTCCTCTCCTTCTGCCCCTCCCCCCAACTCGTGTGTGCTCTCTCTCTCTAAAATAAATAAATCTTTTTAAAAAAATCAGTTGTATTTCTATTACTAGCAATGAGCAATCCAAAAAGAAAAAAAAAGAAAACAATTTCATTTACAATAGCATATAAAATACCTAGGAATAAAATTAACCAAGGAGGTTCAAGACTTGTATACTGAAAACAGCAAAACATTGCTGAAAGAGAATAAAGACTAAAATTAATGGGAAAATATTCAGTGTTCATGGTTTGGAAGACAATATTGTTCAGATGCTACCACTACATGGTAGTATATATGTCCAAGGTGATATACAAATTCAATGTAATCCGTATCAAAATCCCAAAGGTATTTTTTGTAGAAATTTTAAAAACTTAATCTAAAATTCATATGAACTGTTCAAGCCTTATGAAAAACTGACATATAACATCACACTCAATGGCAATAACTGAAGTCTTTCCCTCTAAGATCAGGAACAAGACAAAGATGCCCACTCACCACTTCTGTTCAGTATAGTACTAGAAGTCCAAGCCAGAGTGATTAGGCAAGAAAAAGAAATCAAAGTCATCCAAATTGGAAAGGAGGAAGCAAAACTATGTCTATACAGAGACAACCTAAACTTACATCTAAAAAACTCCCCAAATGAATCCGCAAAAGAACCTGCTACAGCATAAACAAATTCAGCAAAGTTACAAGATATCAAATCAACACACACACAAAAGTTGCATTTCTGCACACTAGCACTTAACTATCCAAAAAGGAAATTAAGAAAATGACCTCTTTTAATAGCATAAAAATAATAAAACACTTAACCAAGGAGGTGGAAGACTAGTAACTGAAAACTACAAAACTGATGAAAGAAATTAAAGAAGACAAAAAAAGTTGCAAAGACATTCTGAATTCATGCAATGGAAGACAATGTTGTTAGAATTTCTGTACTACCCAAAGAAATCTACAGATTCATTGCTATTCCCATCAAAATCCAATAGCATTTACAAAAATAGAAAAAACAATCCTAAAATTCATATGAAATCACCAAAGATCCAGAACAGCCAAAGAAATCTTAAGAAAAAAAGAACAGAGCTGGAGGCATCACACTTCCCGATTCAAAATATATTAACAAAGCTACAGTAATTAAACAGTGCAATGCTGGCATAAAAACAGACATAGAGACCAACTGAACAGAATAGAGAGCTCGGAATTAAACTCATTCATATATGATCCAACGATCTTCAACAAAGGTGCCAGCAGTACACAATGAGGAAAAGATAGTCTTTTCAACAAATGGCAATGAGAAAACTGGATATTCACATAAGCATATGACCCAGCAATTCTACTACTAGGTGAAATACCCCCAAAAATTGAAATCAAGGACTCAGATACCTGTCACCAATGTTCATGCAGCATTATCACAACAGCCACGAGGTGAAAACTACCTAAGTATCCACCAACAGATGAGTGGAAAAACAAAACCCATATACAATGGAATATTATTCAGCTGTCAAAGGAATGAAGTTCTGAGACATGCTACAACATGGATGAACCTTGAAAACATTGCTTAATGAATGAAGTCAGACACAAAAGTACAACTGCTATGTGATTTCACTTTTATGAAATATCTAGAATAGGTAAATTCAGAGAGACTGAAAATCTATTAGAAGTTACCAGAGAGAGATGAGGTGGAGGGAGAAATGGCAAATTATCACTTCGTGGGTACAAAGTTTCTGTTGGGGATGATGAAAATTTCTGGAAATGAGGGTAACAGTTGCACACACTGTGAAGGTAATTAATGCCACTGAATTGCACACTTAAATATGGTTACCATGGCAAATTTTACGTATTTTATGTCATAGACTGTTCACCATGAAAAAAGGTAAAAAAAAAATATATATATATCTCACCGCTGAAATTAGTACCATGCTGCTACATATACAGAACCACTCACAATTTTCTATGCATAATTTAGAAAACAAAAAGTGACATTTACATGCTAAAATTTATGTATTTTTTTTGCCTAATAAAACAGGTAAAATTCAAATGATTAAATTGACTTCTTCAGTTCTGCCTAATATACTAATAAAGGTACATAAATGTTTTGAAAAAAAATGAATGTACTGCTCTGAGGGATGCAGCTTTCCTGCACTGAGGACATTCGTGAACAAGCAGAGGATCATTCAGCAGGTGACCGTTGGAAGGAATTTATACAAATGGCAGGGTGTTGGGCAAGGTAAGGCTTCAAAATACCTTCCATTTTTAAGAGTCTAAGATCCATGAGAGCTGTACACAACCAGAAACACTGCCAAGGTTACATTATTTCTTTCTTCCTCAGGTAGTGGCAAACCTATGGGTTCCAGCATTCCTGATGACAACTTACTACCTTGGTCTGGTGGCGGCTTCACTGAGAATGTTGTCTGCTATCAACCCCCTGCCCGAAATGTCCCTAGAGTGTATCAGGTTTCGTAAAGCAGATCACCTTAAAATAGTTCTTAATTACAGAATGGACCAGATTCCTCTATGAAACTGTAATATAGAGAATAAAGTTCTGCTACCCCTCGATGTCTGCACCCGAGTGTGAGACATCCAGGGGTGTGGTCCGATCAGGAAGGCTGTGATGAAGATGGGAAGGTGATTCGCACACAGACTGCCGACCTCAAACATGTAGCCCATGTGGAGGCTGTCAGAGCACAAATTGTCATGGCGATTGTCAGTGTTGTCACTTCTTGATTTTCTTCCTCCTAGGGACTGTGTCTTACTCACCCTTGGTCTTACTAGTGGCATACAGCCTCATCCCTTTCAGGCACTCCGTCGCGATCTCTCAGAGTTAAAGGTTCACTCCTCCCAGACTTTAACCTGAGTTTTCTATAACAAAGAAGACCTCACAGAGATGGGTCAGTGGCTCAAACTTCAGAAAGCGGGGGCAAGCGACCGGGTATCACAATACAAAGCTGGGCCACAGAAGGCATGTGGAAGTGCCGATGTGGAAAACTGAGAATCTAATGAAACACATCTGTGCCCTGCATTCTCTACCTGCTGTCTTGCCCGGAATGAAGATGCTTAAATCCCCATTAGTGGGGCAGGGCCACCCATCTATGGAGAAACAGAGCCGGACTGCAATCTGCTTTGTGGGTCCTCAGCATGGCTGCCAGCTGGTCCGAAAACATTTCATGTGGGGGCTCCAGTGTGAGGCGGGATGAACACAGCGGGCTGACACAGCAAGCAGTTATGAACAACAACAAAAATGCCATTTGATTCGTGGGCCGAGCCAATCCAGCTGGGAAATCTCTCCAAGAAAGTAGCTGGAAATGC
This sequence comes from Ursus americanus, assembly GCF_024610735.1. Lineage (NCBI taxonomy): Eukaryota > Metazoa > Chordata > Mammalia > Carnivora > Ursidae > Ursus > Ursus americanus. Next base: position 47,651,918 of record NC_142131.1, on the reverse strand, counting down.
CATTTCAGCTCTGATTTCCCTAGTCAAGTCCGCACCTCAAGTCAGAGACTCAAAACTCACACTCCACCCAGATGCTGTCAACACAGTGACACTTGTGCTTTTTTTCCTTTGGTTTTGTCAGAGTGATTTTAGCTCTTTTGGAGAGAACACTGGAGACTGAAGGAGCTGCGTGCTGGAAAGGGGACCATGCCCACCTCTCGTTTCCAGAAAATGGATTGCTGTGCTCGCCGGTGACTCTTGGATTTTCTATCATGAGATCTGAACCCTGGGCCTGATGTACAGTGAGGCGTGCTATTGGCATTTGCAGAAACCTTGACATCCCACGCTGTGGTTCATGATTGGTGTCAGACAAAGGAGCATATTAAATGACTGCCAGCCCGACGATAAGGCCAGTTATTACCGAGCTGTACTTTCCCCAGGTCTAAAGACTCATAGTGGTGGCACTGAAGCATGCCGGGGAGAAGATAAAATTTAATTAATAATTTCCTTAGAGGCCCACAGTCTATTACAACTATGTTCCTTGCTGTTTCCGGCAATGACCTTATAGCTCATAAACATTACGGATGCACCCTTGGTCATAGTCTCACCCCCAGCTTCAATTTATGGCTCAGGTGGCAGTGCAGAATCAGCTACACTGAAACAAAGATTTTCAGACGCTATTGTCGGAAACGTCACAGGCTCTGCATAAGGCAGGTGTGGGCCTGCCCCCCTCTGCGCAGTCCAGGGCCCGGAATAGATAGCATAATTTCCTGGACTATTAATATGCGTGATGGACAAGGCCGAGGATGAAGGTGAAGTCTGCTCCTGAGTTATAGGGGTACGTTTTGGTTTGGGTTAGACTAGACAGTGAGGACGCTAAATCAGGTCATTTTTATGTATTCCAAAAATTGACTCAATCTAATTGTTTTTTAGAAACACGAAATTATAAAAAGTGGTGTAACAGGAGGAGATTTTTCTCTCCTCCAGTAAAACACTCGTTCCTTTACTACGGAACTACAATTGATGTTGGACCTATTACGTGAACATTTTGTAGTGCGGTGGAGGAAACGATGTTTTAATTATCTTTGGGAAGAGCGCCTAGCACAGAATCTGGAAAACTACATGTTTAATAAATATCTGTTGAATGAATGTGTCCGTGAACTCATTGTGGGCTATTTTATACTTTGAATTATTGAACATATGGACGATATTTATATAATTAGAAAAATAACGGTAAGATTAACTACAAATGATAATCTCTACCTTCTTAAAATTGAGAACCAATGTTTCCTGGCTGCCTACTGCCAGACTCTAAGGTACCAGGGGTGGAAAGGATTGGTAGCAAGTGCTGGTGAGACTTTCAGGCTGCATGTCCAAGAACCAAAGTAATTCCTTCAACTTTCCAGAATAAGACCCCAACTCTATGTACCACGTACTCTACTCTTTTCTTTGGCATATTCTCCAAATTCTATGCTGTAGCTAGATTATTCCTCGTTCTCTTCAAACACCCCAAGCTTTGCTCTGGTGCCTGGCCAGAAAAGAACCTCAAATGCTTGATAAATACTTGAAGTAAAAAGAGAATTAATGACTATGCCTTTACCGTTAGCATTCTCTCTGGTTAGGTGTTCTTTCCCAACTGCTCATCCATTACAACTTTCTTCCTCCTCTTTCTCTCTCCACCTGTTCTTCGGACGCTACCTAAAATACCGTCTAGAACACAGGGATGCACTGTTGGTGTTCATCTTATTCATTCATTCGTTCACTCAATCATGTATATCCCATCTCATTTTCAAGGGTTAAGGCATCACATACGTTGGTGGAGTTGCATGGCAGGATAGGAAGATCTATAGCTTTGTGAGCACAGAGCCCTCAGGGCCCGGGCGGGCCACCTTCCTTCCCATTCTCGTCCACACCCCAGCTGACGACGACAGAGACTGCAGTTCACACTACAGACTGAACTTATTATTTGCTCTGGACTGTGCTAACCTCCTCATACTGCCTTACTTCACTCCTACACCCAACGCCACCCTGATCTACGTACTGCTCTCCCCATGTTACACGTGAGGACACGAACACAGACACACTAAGTAAACCCGTCCCCGATTCACACAGCTAGTAATGGCAGTGTCAGTGTGTTGATCCAGACCTAAGTCTGAAACCCTGCTCTTAGCCACCACATTATTCGGCTTCCCTGTTTCACCTCAGAAACAGATGTGAAAGTGTGTCTACTGAGTTTCTTCAAGAAGAAAGCTCGGGCACTACGGCTGCCTGGCCGATGCCAGCTAGCCAAATGTGTGCAGTCACTGGACCACCTGGACATTTAGTCTGCATGAACGCAAACATCTGGGTATTTGGAGAAGAGATGCTCAGGCAAGCATTTCCGATTTTATCTGAATGCCTGGCTCTACATAATAGCCAGGAGAGGCATTTTTCCTGAAAACAGTACATAGAGGTGTGAATTAAAAAACAAAAGTTTTAGGCAAAGAGTATGCATTGTTTAATTATTACCAATGGAAATATGAATTTTCCTATCAATCTACCACAATGTTTCACAGAATCAATGTTGCCTTAACATGACACTTTGTGAAAACAATTGCTTTGAGCCAGATCAAATCCAACTGAGGTTCAAATAAAGGGTGAAGGAAAATGCCGTGAAGGACGTCAATTCCGGATCAATGCAGATTCTTCACCATCCAACGTCGTAATAGAGGCGGGACTCTCTTACAGCTGCTGATGGCCTTCACATGCTACTTCAAATCAAAATAAAGGCACCATTCTATTCCCCCTCTGCATTTACAATATGTTTCAGCATTAATCTAGAAAGCCCAGGATCCAGAAGTTTTCATTAAAGCGCCTGTGCCTGTGGCATAACCACGATCTCTTACCAACTTACAGTAAAGTTACAAAGTCCAAAGAGATGGCTCACAGCAAATAATACTTCAGCCTGACCTGCCAACGACTACCTTACTCCTTCAAACCTTGCACTTACTGCACAAATCACATTGTAGCAAAAAGCATGAGACCCTCCAAACCTAACACCTCAACAGCTGTTTTTTTTTTTAAGCTTTTTTTTTTTTTAAAGACTTTATTTGTTTATGTGACAGAGGGAGACAGCCTGCGAGAGAGGGAACACAAGCAGGGGGAGTGGGAGAGGAAGAAGCAGGCTCATAGCGGAGGAGCCTGATGTGGGGCTCAATCCCATAACACCGGAATCACGCCCTGAGCCGAAGGCAGACGCTTAACGACTACGCTACCCAGGCGTCCCTGTTTTTTTTTTTTTTTTTTTTTTTAAATGCAGTTGGTTCATAGTATTCCAGCCAATGCTTCATGCATGCTGACCATGCTCACGTACATCTGAACAACGTTCATCATTTCCCTACATCAAATGCTTGACTTAACCGAGGAGAGACAGGGTGTGTGTTGGGGGACAGAGGGAGGGAGGGAAAGAGAGACACAGAAAAGGGGGAGGGTGGATAGAAATGAGGATGTGGGGCGCCTGGGTGGCTCAGTCGTTAAGTGTCTGCCTTCGGCTCAGGGCGTGATCCCGGCGTTCTGGGATCGAGCCCCACATCGGGCTCCTCCGCTGGGAGCCTGCTTCTTCCTCTCCCACTCCCCCTCCTTGTGTTCCCTCTCTCACTGGCTGTCTCTATCTCTGTCACATAAATAAATAAAATCTTTAAAAAAAAAAAAAAAAGAAATGAGGATGTAACAGGGTCTTAGGATAATATATTCATATAGAAAAAATTCCTTAAAACAGCTGTCACATATTCTGGTGCAAATCCGGCTTTTAGGAAATTTCTCCCCAATATGCAAAATGATGCGGATACAGTAAAGGTTAAAATATGGAAAAAATGGAAACAACCAAGTGCCTAAGAACAGAAGCCAGGTTTAATAAATTAAAGGGCATTTATATAGTGGCCTACTGTTCAGCTACTGGAAGCTACGTGACAGAAGAATATTTAAGGACTATTTGTGATCTATTTCAATTACAGAGACACGCATGGCCCTAGTCTCATCCCCAGGTTTAATTTAGAACACAGGTTGCACTGTGTTATCAGCTGGACTGAAATGAAGATTTTCTGAAGCTACCACTGGAAATATCACAGGCTCTGTAAAAGCAGGTGTGATGATTTTCTGCAAACAGGAAACGAAGTCTCTCAGGACCAAGGACTTGAACCACTGAACTTCAATTCCATCTCAGGGCTTTGGGAAATTTTGGCATTATCTGGTTGGGGAACAGAGGGATCAAGATGCAGTATTTCTGCCTTAGTGAACCACATTAATAACTTATCACATCAAGAGACTACCTTGAGATAGAGAAATAAGATCAGACTATATGCACGCATCTTCCGGTATGTGCCTCTTTGTGTGGATACAGCAAATAATTCCTGGATCTACAGAATGTGGCCCATTGTGGAAGAAGATGTTCTGCAACAGGCTTTATCCTTTCTTTAAATGAAAATAAGAAAATGGAATGATTCAATCTAATCTTCCCCCACGTTGCATCCAACTTCCAGTTTTGTCTGTATTATGAAACTATATGCAAAGAAGGTTTTCTCAGTGAAGATGAATCAATTGATCTACTGATCTATCTGTCTGTCTGGAATTCCATACGGTATCTCAGTAACTAAAACAAAAATGCGAGTACAGTCTCAGCCCCCTAATAAAATGAATTTTGATATGCCCATGTAAGAAATGTCATCACTACTTTTATGTCAAGAGTATTTCCGTATCACCCTGAAAAACTGCTGTCAATGAAAATTCTTCAGACTTTTTTTTTTTTAAGATTTTATTTACTTACTTGAGAAGCAGAGAGAGAGAAAAGCACATGCAGGGGGAGGGGCAGAAGGAAAGGGAGAGGCAGACTCCCCATTGAGCAGAGAGCCCAATGTGGGGTTTGATCCCAAGACCCCAGGATCATGACCTGAGCCAAAGGCAGACGCTTAACTGACTGAGCCACCCAGGCGCCCCTCTTCAGACCTATCTCAATTAGGAAACATATTAGCACTAGTAGCACTGTGAGAAAGTTCATTCCAGGCAACATTCCTTGGGACACTTCTTCCACCATAATCTTATTTACCCTATCCACATCTTTAGTAAATATTGTAACTCCTGATAATGGCAAATCAGAATTAACAGCAATTCAGAATTGGAATTCTAAATATATGCAATGTAACTATATGTTGGTCCTTAATTTACTATTAAATGCTAGATCCAATTAATACACATATTAACAAAATTTATTGTTTCCTAGGTCTTAGCTCTTAATAAGAATGACAGCCAAGTAGATATTAAAATACTGTTCATTTTTCTAAGTCAAGCAGAGAAAGACAACTATCATATGATTTCTCTCATATATGGAATATAAGAACTAGGATGATTGGCAGGGGAAGAAAGGGATAAAGAAAGGGGGGGTAATCAGAAGGGGGAATGAAGCATGAGAGACTATGGACTCTGAGAAACAAACTGAGGGCTTCAGAGGGGAGGGGGGTGGAGGAATGGGATAGACTGGTGATGGGTAGTAAGGAGGGCACGTATTGCATGGTGCACTGGGTGTTATACGCAACTAATGAATCATCGAGCCTTACATCGGAAACCGGGGATGTACTGTATGGTGACTAACATAATAAAAAATCATTAAAAAAAATACTGTTCATTTTTCTATAAAGATAGATTTCTCCATCTCCCAAGGAAAGGTTCTACTACCTTAACTTTACAAAATGCCAGTTTCCTAATGAGTTCAGTCTTAGACATACTGACAAGTCAGCATCGTGAAGTTTTAGGAACGGACATACCTAAGTTAGAAAGAAATGCAGAAACGAATAAAAGGGGATGGAGAATCAACTTGTCATGACTAGTTATGATTGTTAAGAGAGAAGCCAACAGAAGTCAAAACTCGCACACCACCCCATAGAATACTTCTGAGAAGAGCCCCCTCTCCAGGACCGCTTCTAAGCTTTACCATGATGCTAGAACAGCCCCCTCCCCATTCCCAGACTCTCCACTTTTCTGTGGCACACGCTGCAGTGAACACTCCTTTAAACCCATTATTGTGGTTCACACAGGTTGTCAAGGTAAGGGCTCCCTGAGATAGTCAGCCAGGTACAAATTATGAAGTCGGCACCTTCCTGTTTATCCCACATCCCGATAAGGAAGACACTGCCATTTCCTGAAACTCCTGGCTGTTAATCCCCGCCAAAGCACTCTTCTTGGGGGGGCCGGGTTACTTACAGGCAATTGAAGGCAGTTATATTGCCCTCTACTTTCTCTGAGCTCTTAGTTTACAACCCTTTAGTGTACACGGGTGGTTTTTTTTCTAACAAATGGCTTTATTCCTTCACCCATGTTAATGCTTTTCAGTATCATCTGGGGAGGCATGATTTGGTTTCATCTTCCCTGCCTTTTCCCACAGCGCCCCCCCTCCAAATGGCAGAGAAAAAAGGAAAGACACACTTGAGTATGATATAACCCAGCAAGTCCCTTCTTATGAGAGATCAGTCTTCAGACAGAGACGACTATCGAAAGCTGTAAGATGATAGAACCTCTAAAATATTTTTTAAAAATGTTCTTTAATTCAACCATCTCAGAAGACTTCTCTTTATGACCCAGCTAATAATCACACTTGTTATTTACTTGATGATTATTATAATCGCAGACTAATAATGCTTGAGAGGGTTTATTGTGTTCATCCCTTACAACTCTACAAAGTCCTTATTACAACAAATCTCCATTTTGCAGATGAAGAACAGAAGCATCAGGACAATCTGTCCAAGGCCACTTGGCTCTTTACTAGCAGGCCTAGGACTGAACTTTATGTCTGTCGAAAATCAAACAAACAAGAACAGTGCTTAGAGGCATTCGGTTACTTTCTTTCCCATGTGCGTGTTGGTGGTTGCAAGCTCCGATGCCAGGCAGGGCGTTGCTGGGAGTGGAGCAGGCTGGGAGGAGACTCTGGCAGCCCCGAGTCCTCAGACATGACCTACGGGAGGCCACCTGCAGCCCCTCTGCCTGTGGGCACAAGGCGTCCGTGTGTTCACTGTGGCCAGAGGATCAGAGTTTTCAAGGGAAGATGGAAATATGGGTATTTCTTAAACCCTGTGATTTTTGAATATTAGCAACTCATTGAAAAATATTTAAACAATGAGCCAACTCTCTATGAGCCATGCATAAGCCACCTGGAGGCAGAGTTCAGCTCCTGTGCCCCCAGTTTCCGACCCCTGCCTTTTTCTTTAAGCTCAAACCTTGACAGGCGTGATCATGCTGCTTTGGTAACAAGAGACATCTCTGACCCGACCACTCCATCTCTCCCTCTCTCTAGTCACTGTAGTAAGGAGCAGAGTAGTACCCTCTGTTTCCAGGCTCTGCTGTAGGAGGCAATGCTAAAACTGAGCATGCTTGGCAGAGGCCAAGCTGGTGACAGGAATCTGTCCTTCTATCCCTCTGTCCCTCCAGGCTGTTGTGGCCCCATCTCGGGAATTGCCTCCAGGCTTCCTTGTGTGGTTCAGCTACACACTGGCTCCCGCTGCGTGTAGGTATCTGTTTTGTGTCTCCTGGAGGACCAAGAAAAAAAAATCCCCGTGAAGCTCTGAAAAATAGTTTAGCTTCGGCTTCCTCTGTTCAAATTTGAGACGTGACAGTCATTTCCACACTCAGCAAACCTATTTGTTTCCTTAGCACACCCCCGTTCAAAAAAAAGTAAGAGTAATTTTTCTCCAAAGTAGGGAGGTCGAGTTTGGACAGGGAAACCTACAATTTTAGCATTAGGGGATGTGAAAAAGCACTTTAAAATTGGCGCTGAAGGGGTATTCTTTAAATCTGATCCTTTGGTGTACAATTAGATCTCTTGCAACTGCAGAGGCAAAGCTCTTTACTTTGGGGTTTGGACTCACACAAACCTCTATATTCATTCATCCTCCTGAATTTCTCCCGGAGACCTTAGCATCAGGAAATCAATCTTGCTCACTGTTGTATCCCCAGCACCTGGCACAAACATTAATAAGTATTTGTTGAATAAATGAATAAAATGAAAGAAGGGCTCGGATCAGTTGGGACTGAGATAACATCTATGCTGTGATTTATTCATTCAAATACGTTGGAATGAAGTCAGGTCCCTACGGAGTGTGCTTGAAGAACAAAAGGTGGCCGCTGTTCAGATCACTAGGAGACTTTTGTTTTGCTGTGTAAGGTGGGATCTGAGGGCACCAGCTGATTTTCCCAGGACAAAGGTGGGGGAGAGAGGATTTCTGAGTGGATGTGTGGGTGAGCAGGAGGGAGAAAATACCAGAAACTTGAGCAGCACCCGGGCAAGCCACGGGGGAAGAGAAGAGAGACAACGGGGTGTGTGATGTACCTCCCCCGCCCAGTCTCTCTGTAAAACCTTCAGCAAAATATGCACGATCGTCAAGGATTTTGGAGTCAAGTAACACAGTCTGTATTAGCAGCGTAACTGACATGCGTGCCTGACACGGAAAACAAAGATGAATATAACCAAGTCCCCTCCTTGGAGGAACAAATCGTTGAGGATAAAACGGCCAGAGAAACACAACCTTGTACAACATGTTCTCACGCTGCTGAGAGATACTTGAAAAACACCACTGATTTAAACAAAGACGTTTATTGCCCTTTTCCTGTGCGCCAGGCACATGCTGGGCCCTAGTGACACGGTAGCAAAGGAGATCATCAAAGGCCCCTGCCCTCAAGGAAAAAGATGCAATGAATCTTAAGGAATGGGAAAGAATCCACGATTGGGGCCCTGAAGGGAATAAAGAGGGGGTGACCTATGATGATGGATGAGATTCAACATTAACTAGGTGGTCAGGGTTGGCCTCTCTCAAGAAGGACAACTGAGCTGGGACCTGAAGGACGGGAAGAAGCCAGCTACACAAAGATGTGTGGGTAAAGCTTTTCAAGAAGAGCGAAGAGCGGCATCCAAAGGACCCAAGATGGTACAACGCAAATGAGGAGGAAGAGGGTGGAGAAGATGGTCAGAGAGGCAGGCAGGGGCCAGACCAGGAGGTCAGAGAACATGACAAGGTCTATGAGGATTGCGGGTGGACTGGCAAAGCCTCGGAGCCGATGACTGGATCGTAAAGGTAAAATGTAATCACAACACAAGGGCCTTGGCATGCACCATCTCTGGGGGGATGTTCTCCAACACTGGCTCTCCAGGGGGCAGGAAATAATTTAGTCTAGTTAATTGCCCTTCGGGACTGCTCTGTGTATGCATGTAAAACTACGGATTATCCAGCCCCAGATGCAAATGAAAAGGGCACAGTAGGTCACTGGTTTTCCAGAAGACTCTTCTCACTTGAGGTAGAAGTGAGAATGCCAATTAGCCTCATTTCTGTGGAAGGGAACTGGGAGAGGAGAAACACCCAGAGAATTGTGCTTCCGATTGGCTTGCAAATCATAACAACCACCCCAAAATTAAGAAAAGAGAAAAAAAGCTCCTTTGCTCTTGGGACCTTAAATGATTAGAAAGAGTTGTTATTTGGCTGATTTTCACACTTCATTAGCATATGCATAATTTAACAAGGGAACATGCTGGGGCCTGGCACGGGTGAGGGCAGCTCTCCATACCCACGGACTAAAAACTGGGGCAGCGGCATTGGGAGTGCTTAATTATGCCAGCAAGGCAACAGAGATGCGCACAATGTGGGGTGAGCTCACGATGGAGCCTTGGAACAGGCACGGAGAGACACTCTGATGCCTACTTTCACCCACAAGCACACCTGCTCTTAGAGCTGTAAGGCAGTCCTGAATGTTCTTCCCAAGGACAAAGTTTTGTGTGTTAATCCTCACATTCTCCACTCCTCTGGCCATCAACACCCTATATCAGACAGTCACGTTTCCTTCTGAAAAAATCTGGGATGCCAAGAAGAGTAGAGAATTATACTATGGTGGTCCATATCATATTCCACTTGGTGCTGAAGAGAAGGATGTGCAGTAGTATCTTAGGGGCTGAATAAAACGGACCCTAAGAGAAGGTTCATACCTTCAAATCTCACTCCTGAATTCTCTGATTAGATCCACGAGCAGAGAACCAAGGACAAAATTTATAACCCATCCTGTAATTTAGTTAACATTTTAGACTTTCTTTCCTCCACTCAAAGTATCCCTTAAATCCCAAGATGAAAATAAAGACTACCTTCAAGGAGAGGACTCAACTATGCCCGGTCACCTGCCGTTCTGGTGTTGTTTCTCTGCTCGTGGCCCTTGGAAGGACACCCACATAACTCAACAGTTGATGAGTGGAATCAGAATGGTGTTTCTCAGAAGAGGCAGGGAGTTTACAATTCTCACACCGTATCTCACACTATCACCACAACCAGTGTCATTTAACTTTAAAATTGTGACTATATCACAGTGATCTATCTTGGTCTATTGGTTTATTTGGAGAGGATTTACGCATCTTCCTCTGCTTCTGATACCTTATCAGCATTAATTTCTCTTTCTTTGGTTAAGAAAACCTTATTTTTTCTTTTTCTGAATCCAATCTGCTCTGTGTGCGTGTGTGTGCCTTTAAGGCCTGAGCTAATTGGCATACTCTGTCCCCCTCTCAGCAGTGATTGGGCCAAGCATAAAAAAATACTCCAACTTGGACCAATGAGAGTTAGGTTCAGGCTTTTGCTGCTTGCACTGAGAAGATGGTAATATATTACTTTCACCCACTTCACACCAACTCCTCACAGCAATCCAAACATGTCAAACATTTTCATACCCCTGTGCTTTTGCAGATGCTATTCCACTTCTTGAATGAATGAAGAAATCCATCAGTTCTTCCATATGTTATTTTGGCTTCAATCCCCAAACCTTATGCTATCATATTTAACTTAATAAGCATGTACTCATTACTGTTGTACCAGACCATCCGCTGTCTCGCCATCAACCATTCTTCCCTTCTTCTGCCAGCAGCCCCCTGGCTTTCCTCCCCCTTGCCGCCCTCAAGTCATGTGGGTAGTACCCATCCTTCCCTCAACATCAGAGTTAGGCTTGACTCCACCAGGCAATCCATCTTATTGAGTACAGGGAATAGACTCAGGGTTGGGCACGGAATCCAAACAAACCAAATGAGAGGTTAGGATATATTTCCTAAGGACTTAAGGAGACGTGAAACCCTATAATATATCAGCCCATTTCCCACCACTCCAGCCTGCAAAGAGTTGCTGGGTCTACGTAAAAGTAGAGCAGAGAGAGACTGTTGATCCAAGGTGATCCAGCTGAGCTCTGGATCAAGCCTTACCTGAAGTTAGTGTTCTTCCGAACTTTTCATTTGTGTGTGCCAAATTTGTGATTAAGTCAAATTTTAGTAGGATTTTTCAGCCTGGTACCAAAATATTCCTAACCAACAGGGTGACACAAAAGTGTTAAATAGCCTAAGAGCCAAGGCAGAGCCCTGTGGGAAGTTACAAACCATGTTCTAAGTCAAGTCCAAATTGTTCAACCATGTTCTAAGTCAAGTCCAAATTGTTCACTCATCCATCCTTTCAACAAAATATTTGGACAGCTATATGCCACATGCCTGTTTTAGGGCATTAGGGGAATAGCAATGAATAGAACAAACAAATACCCTCTTGAAGCACTGATTCTTATGGAAGGAGATATTTAATAAACAATCACAATGGTAAGTAAGTAAAATGTATAGTATATTACAAGACGACTATGAGAAGACAAGAGGTCAGGCCTATCAGAAGGGCCAAAGGTAGAAGGGGATTCCAATTTCAACTAGCTACTTAATAAAGGCTTCATAGGCAAGACCACACTTGGACAAAGGCTTGAAGGAAACTGGCTATCTATGCAGGTATGTGGGAGAAAAGCAATCTATGCAGAGGACACAGCCAGCATGAAGCCCTTGAGATCTGGTGAGTTCAAGCAGCAGCAAGAAGGCTGCTGAGTATGGAGAAGGCAGCAGGAGTGAGGTCAGTGAGGAAACAGAAGAGCCGATGATGAATGGACTTCCAGGCCGCTATAAGGACCCCTTTATGCTGAGGGAGATGGAGAATCTTTGGAACATGATGAACAGAGGGGTGACAGGATCGGACCTAAATTCTTATAGGACTTAGACTGGCTACTGTATGGAGAACAGATCTAGGTATCAGAGGCAAAGGTGGGAGCTGGAGGCTGTTACACAACGCATGATGGTGGCTTGGATCACTATGGTAGCTGCGGAAGTGATGAAGAGAGATGGGGTTTTGAGCGGAATTTAAAAATAGAGCCAATAGGATTTCCTGAGGCACTACATGTGGAGTGTGAGTCAAGAATGACTCCAAGGTTTCTGGCCAGGGGAAGGAGGAGGAAACTGCTAACACCTGAAAAGGGGACCACTGCAGGCAGAAAAGGTTTGGCCAGGAGTTTAATTTGAAAATATTAAATCTGAGATGTTTTAGTAAACATCCAAATAAAGATTCTCAAGACGTTGGTTATGTAAGTCTGGAGTTCAGGAGAGGACTGGACTCAAGATGGGAATTTGAGAGCATTTAGTAATTTTAAGCCAGAAAACTAGACAAAATAACAAAGGGAGCAACTGTAGATGAAAAGAACAGATCCCAAGTATCAATTCATTTAATCAACTCATTTAATCCCCAAGCTAACCTTGTGAAATCAGTTATTATGGCTACCCTAGCTTTACATTTGAGGAAATCAAAGTCTAGAGATGTTAAGATCATACAGCAACCTGGCCAAGAACACACGTGCTCATCTGTATACCAACACTTCAAACAGGCATGCAGGGACCAAACCCCAAGCAGTCTGGCTCCAGAGTCTGTGCTCTTAAATATTACTCAATATTGCTACCTGTTCCCAAGAGGAATTATTTCATCAGCTGGTAGATATTTAAGATTAGCAATAAATACAGTGTATAGGACCTAAGAGTGGCCCACTAAGCTGCAAGAATTCAGTGTCTTGCCTCCAGAGCTAGAATGGGCTACACACACAACGCCGAGGTAGAGGGAAGAGTTGAACCCGGGAACTGGGAAACCAGTTTGTTCAGTGGTCCTCAGATTCACTTGGGTGAACCTGAAAAAATACAGGTTACTAGGCAACCACTGTAGACATAATTCAGTAGATGCTGAATGGAGCTTGGGAATTTCATATTGACAAGCATCTCAAGAAATTCTGAACACCTTTTTGAGGAACGCTATCATAGGAAATCTACTTTGGCTCATCTCTGTCCAATACCTGTTCACCCAAAAGATCAATAAAATTGGACTTCATCTTTGCTTCACAGATAGGACAGAGACAGAAGAAAAACAGCTTAGCGTGGAAAAATAGTTTGAAGTTCTTCACACAAATCTTTAGTCTTTCTTTGTGAACCAATACTCAGTTTCCTCCTGGACGAAAATTGATCTTTTGCTTTACTTATTCGTACTAGTCGACGAAATAGTGCCTGAACCTTGTACAGAAAATGGTGGATTGTTACTAAGCACTCATTTAAAAAGGTAAGATGTGTGAGAAATTTATGCCATGCATTTGTCAGCGGAGACCCACGCTTACTTGGACATTTTCATCCAAAGGCGGTTACAATCCAAGTGTAAGAGATTTACCTTCAGGCCGTAGGAGAGTGACTACCCTTTATAAAACACTGCCCAGGCAGATCTATAAATAAAGTGGGCTGGTGTGAATGCCCACTTCCTTTTACCTCTGGTCAACAGACAAGTACAGAGCTGTTCGGAAATGCACATAACTCCAATAATTCAGCAAGCAGTTGAATAAGTCCAGAAACACATGAGGAACATCGCTAATATCTGCTCCCAATTTGGTTAGAATCTAAAGGTAATTGCATGAATGATTTCTTCCAACACCAAATACCATCGCCATATGTTTGCACATCCTATTGCTTTCTGTTTCTACTTAGGGCTTTGAAAACAGTCCTTACGAATTGTCTCTATTTTGGTGATGTGACTAATCACCATATTAATATGATGTGGTTTCATTTTTATTTCAGAACCACTGACTCATCCAATTTATTGGTTTAATTGGGAGACTATCAAATAGAATCGGACTAATTTATAAAGCAGGAGAACCAAGCCAACAAAACCGTGATTTGCTTCCTGCCCCCCCCCCCATTTTTGTGCAAGTGAAAATACGGGGGCAAGAAGGAGTAAGTTCTCATTCCCATCCAACCAAGTGTCCATCAACAAGCCATTGTTTGAACCATGTTGTATTAAACATTTACTCAGCAATATAGTGTAGTGATTAAGATCATGAACTCTTCGCTGCATGGCCATGAATATATCATCAGTTTCTTCATCTATTTCTGGGGCTAGTACGAATATCCACCTTATAAGGAATGTTAAAAAAATGAGATGGGATAACCCACATAACATTACTAGCATAGTGTCTAGCCCACAACAAATCGTCTGCCCTCGTGAGAGACTATCATTTTTATCTATGCACATGCTCATCGGGAAGCCCACGGGCTCCCCCAGCTTCGGCCACTGCGCATGTCGCTACGGCACTCAGCGGCCCAGCTGCTGCCTGATAAGCGTCTCGGCTTTACCTCTTCCACTGCGGCCGCTCATTCAGTGGTTGTGCTGCGGACTCGAATGATGGTACACCGATGGATAATAACACCCACAGAAAAACGGCACTGCAATGATCTAACATCGGAAGAGGATTTCAGAAATGCAGTGGCATCATCTTCTTACTAAATTGAGGAATGAAAGAAAACAAAGGACATCTTCATGATGGGTCCACATGTGCCGGTGAAATGGGTGCAGTCCAGTAATCTGCTCCCCTGCTTCCAAGTCTACATGCCACTGGTTATCCCTTAGCCAGGCCATTAAATAATGACAGAGTCGTGGAGTAAGGAGAACTTGAAATTACCCACCTCATCTCGCCATGTTCAATGCCATTTTTATAAAGGGATGGGTATGGGTTATTAGGAGATACTACTTCCCTGGCATCTGACTGCTCTGGTAGCTGCAAATGACAGAGCACTGTTTTCTTTCCGTTTCCCTTTATGGAGTGTGTCGTACACTGTGCCAAGTGCCTTGGGGGAAACAGGCAGTGAACACAAGATCCCTGAAGTCAAGATAATGATAACCTATGGAACACGCTATTTTACCAACAAATGCCTAGCAAAGCACCTGGCCCATAACTGATGCTCAGTAAGGATTTGCTGAACAAATGAACAAAGGTATCATCTGGGTAGTCCCATCCACAAGCCCAGGGTAGAAAATGAAACTAATCAAGGCATACGCAGGAAGCCTGTGTTGGTAAAACGCATTGGCAGAAGGCATTCTTTGTCCCTCAGCTCCTAAGCGCGGCCAACAAGCAGAAGCTTTCACTCAGGCCATGGATTCCCGGTGAGTACACCCACCTTGCACGTGCTGCACTAGCCAAGGTCTCCTCTGCTCTTCTGGATGGAGAACCATTGGCAATGGCATCAGTTTGATGTCACCAACCTGTGCCCCTATCCCGGGGGAACTTCACCTTTCAAGGTGGAAGTTGCAGCTCAGCTCTTGTGAACGTCTTCAGAGTGAATTCTTTGTTAGCTCTCGACACCCCTATGTTCTCCTAGTGTGGAGACGATGCACCATGATCCATACGATAACAGGTACTGTTCCAGTTGCAATCAATAGAATAAAGGGCTCTCGCGTACATCCTACTGACTATTATTTGTAGTGTGAATCCAGCCATGCTTCAAAGGGTTTCAAGACACTCAAGAACTTGAGGATGCCCCATCTGTGGAGTCTTGTCATCACAGAAAGCAAATAATTGCTTTTTAAAAAATCCATGCCACTATTGCTAATTTTTTCATTTCCACAAGCTACCCCACTAACCACCTCTGGGTATTTACACAGTTTATCTAATTATGTGGTGGTTGTGAGCGTACTGAGCCTTATACAGTGCATCTGTGTATACCGAATCTACCCTCCTAATTTTTAAAACTAGTTCTCTTGCTTTGTTTCTTTTCTGTACGGTTAGCAGGAGGACAGTGACACCGTCTTTCTGGCCTCCGGAGGGATCATGTTTTAAGAGCTGTAAAGCTGAAAGACACTGCCTTTGTGGTGAGTGGGCGATCACAGGATATGTTTCACCGGTATGCTTAAAGAGACCGATCTGTTGGGCATCTCCCACTACCGGCTGTCACTGTCATCAGATGGTATTTATTGAACACGCAGTCACTGTCTTGTGAGCTCCAAATTAATGGGTGACTCCTGAGAACCTAATTTTAAAACATTATCCCCGTCTTCGTTATCTGTATTTGTTTGTTTCAGAGCCTGACATTTTAATTGGCACTGAGGACTCCAATGCATGACTGCAATTTTCCTTTGGAAAGCTCAGAGAGCTGCTGCCGTGAGACGCACCCGGGCTAGCTCCTAGAGTTCGGAGGGTGGCGGGAGCCGCTCAGCCCCAAGCACCAGGACATGCCACGAATCCAGAAGAGAACCAGTGCTTCTCTGGGCTGCAGGCTGGGGAACGGACAAACAAGCCATCGGTTCCTGGGGGAGCCTCCCTTTGTGACCTCCCCACCCTCCACAGGCACTCCTTTGATTTGTAGTCTTCTTCTCAGGAGCTTTCCATTTTGATCCCCCAGTTTCTGCAGGGGCTTGCGGAGTCTGGTTTCAATCCTCCGAATGGCTTTTACCCTCCAATCCTTTTTGATTCCCTCAGAAGGCAAACTGGCCCATTCCTTGCCTCTGTTATCCCACCTCTCTTCACTGTTGCCTCATTCCGCTTCAGTTTTTCATCTTCCATGGGGACTTAACCTCCCCTGTCCAGAGCACACCACCGGAGGGATGTGTCACGCCTCTCGTAACCCTGGCTTCCCCACCTTCCCCCACGAAGCCTTCCCTAGTGGTCATCTGTTTCTCCTACCCACAACTTGCATGGTCCTTGATTTAGATCTTCCTTCGAACTCATTCTGTGCTGATTCGTCGATGAGCTCCTTATAGACAGAGGCCTGCGAGGATCCATCTTCAGAGGCCATACATACTCCACAGAGCACTGAGCCCAGAGCAGGTGCTTAGGAAATATTCTTGAATAAATAAATGCTTTCAATTATATAAGTACTTAAAGTTCTAGTAAGGTTCAAATCAACACCTAATATAATCGAACTATGTGCTGGTACAAAAACAATAAAAAATAACAACAGTAAAAATGAGTATTTACTTGGCAATTAACAATGTGCCAGGCATGTAGGTAGGTGTTTTGCTTGGGTTTTTCTTGAACCTTCTCAACTTTATGAAGCAAGTGTGAGTATTCTAGATGGAGAATTGCAGCTTCGAGAGTTAACTTCCTCTAGAGCATACAGCTAATGACTGGTAGATCTGGGATCCGGGTCCATGTCTGTCTGGTCCCAGAGTTGGTTCTCTTAACAGCTTTACCGCATTGTCTTCTTTTTCCTTGTGGGCCCATTAAGAAAGATCTATTCAGGCTTAACCAGGCTGACTTTGTGACTTTATAAAACCTTATATGTAAGGACAGGTGATGGACACACTGAGTACTCAGAGGTGACTTTTCAATTTCCGTAGGGAATGGTTGCTGATTCCCATTCCATGACAGAACAAAGCCATTGCTAAAGAAAGTTTACCTATTCTCTAGTTCTTAGGTGGAATAATCATTTCTTCACTCAACAAGGAGGGGGCCCCTCTCGGTTATCAGGACAAATCTCGTTCCTTGGCTATCTATACTTCTTCTGGTCTTTGTCTTAAGAAGTTAACTCTACCAGGCCAATTTAAATACGACCACAGTAAAAAATTTTAACTAAGAGTGGTGGGGGGGCGGTTGGGGAGCATTAAGAGAAAATGAGAAATTTGGGGCAGTGCTGGTAGGGAGTTCTGTTCACTTTTGTTAAATGCCAGTGCTACAACAGTCCAAAGCCAGTAAAACAAGTGTGAAACCAACTGGGATTTCTCACCCTCAGGCTGCTTGAGGCTATGCATATTGCATCCTGAAATACATGGTTTTGCAAGGCTGGGCTACAGTTACTCTCCCATGCTGCAGAATGGCGCAGTGCCAACCGAGCCTGGGCTAACACATGTCCACTTTTCAGTCTTGGGTGAAAAGTGCTATAACCCAAAAGAACAGAGGGGAACAAAAGAGATTCAGCAAGAATGGGAATAAAGCATGAATCACAGACAGAGGAGATTACCATCAAAAGCTTAAAAAAAAAATCTGCCAAAGCTATATAGCGTCCTGCTAATGACTGTGACTGTAATTTCTGCATATTTTAACAGATGTTCTGTTTATAAAACTGCAACCGGATTTAGGGGTTATGAATAAAGCCAGGAGGCCCTGGAGATGTTTCTTTGTATGATTAACTGACCACAGGCCATTTGTTTTACAACAAAGATGCTCAATGATCCATAGTCCATGATTTATACCAGCCCATGTATACTAATGGCTGATGTCTCCATGGTACTTCTCATTAGCATCTGAAGGGGGATTGGAGGAAAACAGATTATGGGAATAGCTCCCCATTGCTCTAACATGATAGTTCATTAGCGGGTGTGGAATCGATCCGAAAGAAAACTAAGACAATCATAAACTGAAATTTGAATTATAAATTATAACAATTAAGGAATCCAATTCAATGATAAATGAAAGAATATGGCTTTTCATGTCCCTAGCTGTATGTACCTTGGTAAACCGAGAATAAGAAGATTTTTTCATCTTCCAAATAAAAGCCAAAAAACATTAAAATTCAAATAATAAACATCATAATAGCGCTGACTTGTATTGATCACTTAACTATGCGTCAGGCATCTGCTGGGTGATTTACATAAATTATCCCACTTCACTCTCATGTTATATATTAACGGGATCCCCGTGGACCGGAACCAGAAAAACATCGCAGGCCACTGGCTACTTTTCCCATTTCTCATGACTCCTCCACTTTGCTCTTGTGTGTTCTCTGGGCTCTCGCTATCAAATGCGGCTGTGTGCTTATTCTTACTCACTGCTGCCTGATTGCTTCACAGCCTGACTTGACCTTGTGGCTTCATTTCATCCTAAACTCTCAAAGTTAAATATCTTGGTGGTATTTTTTAAATCTAAATTCCCAAAAGAAGGAATCTGATCGTCTCAGATAACGCTGGGTTTTTTTTGGGGGGGGGGGGGGTTACTAGGCCACATTAGAGGGCATAAGCCAGTCTACTGATTGGCTGCCTTTTTGTCAGTCTTTTCCCTCTGGTCCGACCAGCTGTGGTGGGACGAGGTAGGGATGACAGAGGGCACAGAATAGGGCCCTTCTTTGAACCCTCTGAATGGAGATGGGAACAGGCCAGATTCCTTTTGATGGGGAGGTCACCGTCAGCATGTCAGGTTCAGCCCTGAGGATGGTGAGGAAAGGCACAGGCTGTGAGATCAGGGGCCTGCCTCTGCCTCATGTTAGCTGCAGGACTGCAGGCAGTTACAGAGTTAGACTGAGTTTTATTCGCTCATCCAGAAAATGGGAGTATCGTAACTGATGTGGTTGTTACGAGAAGGAAAGGGATGTATAGGTGCTTAGCCCAGTGCCTGGTACGGAATCCACATTTCATCAATCCTAGCTATGACCAAAATGCTTGGACTATATTTCATTAATGACAAGTTGTAATTGCAATAACTACTCTGTCGACAAGCCCAAACTCAAGGACCAGTCCGTTTCCAAGTGGCCCCACTTAACCGCGCTGGAAAGAGAGGGAGGAGCAGCCGGGCGTGTCTCCATCATTCACATCAACTCAGTCATTTTGTTTTTATTGTGAACAAACAAAAGCTGGTTCCTCAACTGGCTCTTCTCTCGTGAGGTCCCTGGTGTTTCGCAGAAGTCAGGGGTGTCCCAGACCTTCCTGAATGACCCTCACGAATGCCCAGTGGTTCCTGAGGCTTCAGGAGTAACAACAAATTCTAAGTCCCCTGTTTCGTGCCCCTTTTTCTTCCATCCAGAGTTCCAGCTCCCAAGACTGCTTCCCCTCTTTTTCTCTGGAATGCATCAGAACTTTCCTTTTGTTTGAGATGTCTGGGTCAGTACCCAACATCTGGCAGAGCTACCCCCAAATTTGTTGGATAATTAAATTCTACCCAAGAACTCAACAGGGGGCAGCAAATGAGTACCTGAGGGCACTGCCTGGCCCTGGAAGTTTCATCTGAGCGCAAATTATCACTATTTGTGGGTATTTCTTAGCACAAAAGAATTAGTAAGTGCTCCTGGAACATCATCTCATTCCATCTGTTGCCAAAGTTCACAGTAAGTACCAAATCCAAGGGAGGATAATGAATTATGTGAAAATGAACTTGTGCTTGGAATTTCAATATCCCCAGGTGATGCAAATAGGCACATTTGAACTTGATCGGAAAAATCCCAAGCTTTGGGACCTGAACATATGGTCCAAGCTATTTAGCCAGATGAGACATCGGATTTCCTCTAAGTAGGGTTTTGTCTGCATGTTGGTAAACAGTTGTCCCTCCTCTCGGACACTCTAAGGCACGGTGGGGGTGGGACAAGAATGTATCAAGGTCTTTCAGCAAAGCGCACACTCAGAAAAAAGGAGACCAAACCTTCATGTTATGCCCCAAGGCTCAGAAGCCAGCACAAGCGATGCAAGTGTTTTGAACCCAAAGGACTTCTGGGGAATTGGAAGGAGTCCAACATGGCTATTAGAATCAAGCCTCGGATAAATTTTACTTCTGCCTTCACTATCAAGATGAATAAGATGATCAAGGAGCTAAAGCCAGAGCCATGAGGAATGTTCATGCCACAGAAGGTAGGATACACAGAGAAAGTAGGAATGGACTTAGCTGATGGGCTGCTCTTTCCGTATGATCTAAGTGCTGCTTCTCCCTCAGAAACACATTTACTCCGCGAGAACCCAAGCCTGGCACTGTCGATCCTTCTAAATGCTTTACGGCTATTATTACTTAGCCTGAATTAGAGCACTTTAAAGCATGTATGGGGAGACTAAATCCCCAGGCAATTTGTGATGCAAAATTTTCCTATATTGTGTATTTGTCAGTGCTGTATAAAACCCACCATTAGAACGACTCAAGACCAAGCAAATGCCTTGTGTGGTAGAATGCTCCAAGACAGTGCTGGGTATTATCAGCCACATTTGTTAACTTTAGTGCAATTTAGACACTTTTAAAGATAAAGGTCATTAATATTTCAACACATCATTAAATTTAAATTCAGAAGTGAGAACTGTTCTAAGTGAGAATCCAACCAGTTGTAATTAGGCATTTAATAAAAATTCTCTATGTGAAGAGAAATACTCACTGGATATAGGGAGGAAAAAACCACAACAGAAGGAATGTTTGAAAAATGTTATATTCTAGCTAAGCCATGTGGCTTAATTTGAGCCATTAACAAACCCAGCCAATTACGTTTCTCAAAACCCAGCGATGTATGTAGGTCCTAGAAATATAAGGAAATATTAGCCCAGTCAGCCTGGGGTAATGGTAAGGAGTGTGAATGCCAGTGTTAGGCCTGCCTGTGTTTAAGCCTGCCACTTATAAACTATGTGGTCTTTGGCAAATTATTTTTGACTCAGTTTTCCCATCTGCAAAGTGGGGGGAAAAGTAGGACCTACCTCACCCAGTTGTCATAAGGATGAAATAAAGTGATAATCATAGCTAATATTTATGGAGCCCTTACCATGTGCCAGGCATTATTTTTAGGCATCTTAAGATTTTTTTTTTTATTGAATCCTCCCAATGAAATAGACATTTTTATCTCTTCTTAATGATGAGGAAATTGAGGCATAGTCAAGATCATGAACTTGCGCCAGGTATCCTGACTGGCACACAGGAACTGGCAGCCAGGTCCGTCTTTGCACGAAGTTCCTGGTTCGGGTGCCTGCCTTCTCCTCTCCACCTCTACTCTTGACCCACTGCCTTTTCAACCAACTCCCTTTTCAGTTCCACTGGAAACACCTCGACTTGCCAGTAAGTCTTTGCCAAGCACATGAATGAGTCCCTGAACGTTGTTTCTGCTCAGGAGCAATGAGAAGCCCCTCAGTCAGATCGTGGACCTTTCGAAATTATTGACGAACTGGACACGAATCTCTTTAAGTCAGAACAAAAGGGGGCCGACTGAGTAACTGTCAAGTGTGCTAATGACCTTGACAACAAACCAAAGCAACGTGCTGGAAGAAAAGCATCACGGTTCACACTCCGTGCTGGGCAACAGGGAAGAAATGAGCCTGAGTAGAGACAAGGCAACCTGGTGGGGGCTTTGTGTCTGGGACGGAAGCAAAGCATCGTAGCGCTCTCATTTCAGGACGGTGCCACTTCTCAAGCTCAAAGAGTTGCTTTGGCCCTCAGATCCCAAGATGGTAGCATAAACAAGAGCAATTCTCCTCTTGCAAGCTGTGGGGGTCAAATTTTATGTGCTGGGAAGAGATTAACTTTAGTGCATCGAGAAGGATTTAATTGCAGGCAGCAATTAGCCAAATGATTAGGTCAATAGAATGCAGCTCAAACTGCACTCAGAAATATCCATGGCTCTTCTGACATGGAAGGCTGAAGACTGGGAAACCATTTGGAGACCCCGAGTCATGGGAGCAGAGCCATCTGCACACCTTCCCAGAGACCACAGATGACCCTTTTCTTTACCCAGCAATGACGGCGTGCTGACTCAAGGAACACTAGTCCCCCTATTCTTGGAACTGGCGAAGCCCAATAAAACAGCTGGGATCCTTAAATGCTGTTTTTAAAAGTGGGGGAAAAAATCTTGCCTATTGTAGCTTTTCTTTCTCTAATTGCAGCAAAAATCAATGGTTTTGCAAATTCAAAGCAGAAAGATCTCCCCCCCCCCATTTACTTAAGAAGCTATTTGGGCAGAAGATGGAGTTTTTGCAATAGCCAGAGCCCTCCGATTCAGTCAGTGCTGTATTGCTATTAACCTGTGGAAGGAACTCAGTGACAGCAGTGGGTCACGGTAAGCCAGATATGCTTGGAGAACAAACTATACCTTATGAGAAAAATGCAGTGGTTGGAAAGTGGTTTTTTTATTTAAAGGCTACCTTACTGGTTCAAAAAGCATACCAACCGAGATTATACATACAGATATATCTCCAAGGAAAAGCTGTGTTTGCCCGCTCCTCCAAGCTGGGACCCCAAAATGAGCTGCTCCATCTGTGACCTAGACCTGATCGTTGGAGGCCACAAATTCATTTAATTATCAGCAACTCGACATATCTGAATTCCTAGTTCTTGACATTTATCTCTTAGAATCCCAATCACATGATGGCAAAGACCCAGAAAACTTGCCTGACCCTGATCGTGGCCACTGAAGCTGATAAAGAGATCAGATCGGAGGGGGGGGGGGGGAAGCCTAATCTTTCCAATTCTCTGGGAGGTTTGCAGGTGCCATTTCACTTGTCTTGACAAAACATTCTGGAAAGGAGAGAAACGATAATCTGAACTGAGTGGACCACGGAATGTATAAGAAAGTAAAGAGGTCGATACAGGTGTGTGCCTGGGTTACAAACACACACACACACACACACACACACACACACACACACACACACCTCTTTATCCAGGGTCACCCAGAGCCAGTAACAGGGACCGAAACTGTCCCAAGTTTTAATCCCTCCTTGCGAAGTTGTTTTAAGAACGAGTGCAGTTCACGCCTACCAAGGAAACTTTTCCTCTTCTCTGAGAGTTGGCTGCTTCATTTGCAACTTTCCCAGTTGGAGCTGCCACTCATTTTAGGCTCTCTAGGAATAAAACATAGCACTCCAGGAAATGGCTTATGCACAGGCCAAAAGCACACTGCTATCGTAATAAACGCTCTAGAATCCTGTGTTTGTGACATAGAAGAGAGAAACAGGAGACAACTGACTCTTTTCACTCTTTCTTTCTCTTTCTTTTAAATTGGGATCCTAAATGCAGACCGGCCCCTAAATCCCTGCAAAGACATACCCAGCCTGGAGCCGCCTCAAGATGGAAAAGGGAGGGACACAGGTGCCCTGGCATGTGATGGAAGGAACCATGAGATCAGAATCAGCCCATCTGAGTGTTAGCTCCAGCTTCACAAGCAGTCGCTAACAGGAATAGTGGGGGCAAGAGGAGTCATTTCCCCCTTTGTGATCCCTGGCTGGCAAATGGAAAAGGAAGTACGAGACAGAAGGACCTTTTGCAAACTGCTGAGCGCCATGTAATAATTCAAGAGATGGCAGCTGCAGGCAAATGCAGAAGGTCACGTGACACTGGCGCAGGCAACACGAACGTTCGTTTGTCTCAGCTCTACTTGTAATGGTTCCATGACCTGAAGCCTCCCTTTCTGGGTCTCCAAGACCTCTTCAGAAAGAAAGGGTATTGATCTTCTGCCCTAGACTCCAGGTGCTCGACAACCTTGACACTCTACATGTGGACCCCTGGCCAGCAGATTCAGCAGGCCCTGGTGGCCTGGAGAGATGTAGCACCTTGGGCCCCACCCAGATCCACAGCATCAGGACCTGCATTTCCCAAGACACCCGGGTGAGCTGTTTGCCCACGAACGCTTGACGGTCACTGGTCTTCAAAATCCCTTTCAGCTTTATCATTCTATCATCTGATCATAAATTGTCCAGAGCCTTGCAGTTTCACAGAACGTCCATTTCATGAGACTCTGCAAAACCTCCTATTTGTGGCTGCGGAGGCATGCTGGTGTTTGCTGTTTATAAATTCACTTTGCTTCATCAAAACGAGTCTGGTCAGCTCCCTCTGTTGATCCTCTACCTCTCTGATCACAAAGCTTATCAACACTGCTATCCAGATGTCTGTCATATTAAAGGATACTACACCCGATTTGCTGAGACCTAAATTGCACCAGACATCCAGTATTAAGTGTGTTCATCCAGTATTCATAAAGTACGTCATTTAAGACAAGGCAGCCCTGGGAAGAAGGTCCTGTTTTTATCTTCATTCTACCAATAAGAAATATGAATCTTGGAGAAGTAACTTGACTAAGATCACACAGCAGGATTGGGCTGAACTGAGATTTGAACCCACATCTCACACCAGAGTATGCACGTGTAACTTCCATGGACAAGCCCTCTCCAACCACGTGGTTAAAACTCCCAAGGCACTTTCTCCTAAGTATTCCCATTCTACCCTTGTGTCTTGCACACCATTCTTGATACTCTTCCTCCAATCATACAGTATTTCACAGCTGTGCTATCTAATGTGGTAACCAAGAGCCACATATGGCTATTCAAATTTAAGTTAAACTAAAAATTCAATTTCTCATTTCAAGTGCTTAGTAGTCGGGGGTGCCTGGGTAGCTCAGTCAGTTGAGCATTCGACTCTTGATTTCTACTCAGGTCATGATCTTGGGGTCATGAGACTGAGCTCTGTGTTGGGCTCTGTGCTCAGTGGGAAGTCTCCTTGAGATTCTCCCTCTCCCTCTGCCCCCCCCACATGCTCTCACATATGCTTTCTATTTCTCTCAAAGAAATAAATCTTTAAAAAAGTGCTTAGTAGTCACACGTGCTTAGTGGTTACCATGTTGGACAACAGAGATATAGAATATTTCAATTGTCATAGCCATTTTTATTGGATAGCGTTGTTTTAGAAAACCCAATGAAAATTATTACTCCATCATTGGCCTTGTCCCTTATTTTACTCTTATTTTACTACTTCTCAGGGCTGAACACTCTTAAATGCACGCTCAGAAAAGTCATCTCAGCACCCCTTCCCTAAGGGGTATGAGGCTCTCTGGGGAAGAACTGAAAGACCTTGTATATCCAACAAGATGAGAGCCCCAAAACTTGACCCTGATTTCAAGTTCAAAGACCACATCCACAGAGGAGAAGTGAGGCTTTGCTGTGCATTGCCAGCCTTGCAGCCTTGGCCTTTATGATTCATCGTGACAACTACTCATTTCTGTCAGGGGAAAAAAAGTCCAATCAGGCAGAGTTTTATTTCCTCCCTGAAATAAAATAGACCTGACTGGCCAAGGTATCTCAAGGGACATGTGCTATGGGGCCTTAAATTACCCAGTAACACCGCTAGTCAATCCCACTTCCATGTTGGAGTTTGCAATCAACATTTATCTCTATCGGACAGACCATCTGCAGGTTTCTAATACAACTTTTATTATTACCTTGTAAATGTAAAATCCTCGAGGCAGAAATGCCAGCTGCTAACACAAGAGTATGTATGAGCACCCACTTCTCCAGTGATGGATGTCCCCAGGTCCCTGAGTCTCAGAGAAAAATATACCAAGGATTTGCCCAGAAATTGTGTCTTATATGGATCCAATGTCAGGGGGTTTTTAGGTCAGTTCTCTCCACTGATCCTACTGATACAGAATGACCTTCCCTTTCTTTACTGCATATAAAGCCTTGTACTGGGCTGTCACTCTATTTTGGAAACTGAGGCAAATAACGGGGACAGAAACTCTTACATTTGGTAAGCTCACAACCAGAACAGTTTCTCTGACAGGTATTCATAAACAAGAATAACTATTATTTATTGAGATCCCTGCTTTCATTTCTCTACTAATTGAGCAAATGTTTATCACATGTCTATTTTGTGCCAGACACGTGCTATGATCCATCAGGCCCCTAACAGAAGAGCTCAGGGTCTCACAGAACTCCCAACCTAGTGAAGGAGTGAGGCAATTCATCTAGTAAGCACCCAAATAGATGTATAATGACAAATTTTAATCATGGCTGGGAAGTAAAGCAATAGAGTGTTATTGTAGAAATTAACAGGGGAGACTTCGTTTAGACATAGTGGTCAGAAAAGACCATCTCTGGGCAGGTATCCTATCAGCTAAAACCTGAAGGATGAGGCAGATAGCCAGTGTGGGCAGAGCTTTCGACCAGGGACAGGGAGATGAAGACAGAGGCCAGATACTGAAGGGCCAGCCTAGTAAGGAGTTTAGGTTTTCTACTAAGAACAAGGGGAAGTAGCTGGAAGGTTTGAGGCAGGATGACACATGCTTTTGGTTTTAAAAAGAACATTGTAGCTGAGGTGTGAAGAATGGATTGGGGGTCAGGATGGGGTGGTGTTCTAGTCCAGGTGGGAAAGGAAGGTGGTTTGGACTTAAATACCATTCTATAGTGTAAGGACAGAGAGAAATGGAGGAATTTGCAAGATATTTTGGGGATGTACGGAAAGGATTTGCCAGCCATCCTATTGTGTGGGTTAAGGAAAAGTCTGGAATCCAAGACGACTCCCAAGTTTAGGCATGAGCAGCTGGTGGACAGTGGTGCCTTATACCAGCACTGGGTTGGACGCTTCGTATATATTATTTGCAAGCCTGATGATTAACCTTGCAAAAGTTTGCGTTAACATCTCCCTCCACGAATGGGAAAACTCAGAGAGATCAAGGAACCTGCCATCATCACACAGCCTGTGAACACTGAAGCCAGCACTGGAATCTTTGGCTGGTCTGTAAACCTCACGTGCACCTTTCCCTTTGACTTCATTGCTTCCCCCCACCGTTTCTCAGGTGCTGGCTTCAAATCCTCACAGCTCCTATTTCTGTGTTGGCCCATATTAAGTGGGCCATCCTTAGCTCAATTCTCTGCTCAAACACTCCTTCTGTACGGAAACTTCTCTGTCCCCTACCTCTACGTCCAGCTAGCTAACACTTACTCCTCCAAATCTTAGAAGTGCCTTCCATTCTCCTGTCTTTGCTCCCTTAATGGACATCAAACTTTATAGCAATGAATTATCTAATTATTTGATTTCCCCACTACACTGCAAGCTCTATGAATGCAGAACATACCTGCTGTGTCCATCACTGCCCTGCTAAGGAACGCCTGGCACAATTCCTGAAACTATTCAGTGAGAATTCAGTGGACATTTACTAAATGAATTCCTAGTTACCGGTAAAGCTGAGAAGAGGACTCATCTAATTTGATGAGTCACCCAAGTAATCAGGAGCATGGATTAGTGTTCCCATCAGCATGCTGAGGGGAACTGGGACTTGGGAGACCTGGGTTAAGTTTAGGCTTTTATCACTAACTAGTTAGTTCTGTGATGTGTAGAAGGTCTTATTACCTCTCTGGACCTTCGTTTTCTTGTCACTCCAAACAAAGAAAATAAAAATCTGGCTCTCTGACCTCGTGGGGTGAACAAAAACATCCAAATATATGTCATAGGGCATGAAAGGTATAAGAACTGTGTGTGTGTGTGTGTGTATAGAAAGATAGACAGAGCCCCACTTGTTAGCTCACCGACATAACATCATTCCCTGTTAGTGCGCCCAGAGCTAAAGATTCTGGAGTCCAGCAGACCTAAGGAGACTTGGTTCTAATATTTAGCTATTTATGTTTGGGTTAGTCATCTTCTCTGAGTTGAACAAACGAGGGTAATAGCACTAATTTCACGGGGTTCTTCTGAGCACTAAATCAATTCTTGTATATGGCCATGTGTGTGGGTGTATGTGCGGAACACAGCATAGAGATGGAGCAGTGCCTTGTGCATAGGAAGAACCTAATAAATCTTGACCTTTTTATTATTTATTCTTAAAAAAACAAACAAACCCCAAAACCCTCCCTTTACACGCGCGCGCACACACACACACACACACACACACAGCCCACATATCAACTCAAACTCTACATCACGAATTTTGGGGTTTGGGCATCTTGGTGGCTCAGTCGGTTGAGCATCTAACTCTTTATTTTGGCTCGGGTCGTGATCTCAGGGTTGTCAGATCAAGCCCCTCGAGGGGCTCATGCTCAGCGTGGATTCTGCTTGTCCTTCTCCCTCTGCTCCTACCCCACTCATGCTGTCTTGCTCTCTCTCTCCTTATCTATCTCTAAAACAAATAAATAAAATCTTTAGAAGAATTTTGGGGTTAAATTATTTGTGAATGTATTTTTGAAAATGTCACTGAGGATGAACATGATGTCATACTCAACGTCAGGAGCAACTTCTTCAAGTCCAGTTTCTGTAGCTTTGTACCTAGGAGTGTATCATTCCAAAACCAAGATGCTTCCTTAGAGACGTAGCCTTTAAGCATAGCTGCCACTTGACATAAGCGTGTAGCTCTGTTCACTGGGGACCAATCCAAAGGAGTGCTAGCAGCTGCCCGGATCCTTAGTGAGTTGAAACAGGCCATATGGGAAGATAATCTTTTAAACTTTTCTTTAAGATTTTTTTTTTTTAATTTGAGAAAGCGAGCACACAGGAGCACAAGCAGGGGGAGCAGCAGGCAGAGGGAGAAGCGGACTCCCCCCTGAGCAGGGAGCCTGTCGCGGGGCTCTATCCCAGGACACTGGGATCATGACCAGAGCTGAAGGCAGATGCCTGACTGAACCACCCAGGCACCCCAATTTTTTAAACTTCTTAGCTCAGCCAAGCACTTCCTTTTAAAATGCCACCTCCTAATTCCAAATCAAAACCTTCCATTTTCCATGCTCTGCTCGGTTGCTACTCTGGTTGTTAGAAAATCTGTGGCCTGAACGTATTTACCTCCCAAATAGTGACGAATCGAAAAACAAGGGCCTTAAGGAGCAGGAAGA
Organism: Ursus americanus; assembly: GCF_024610735.1. NCBI lineage: Eukaryota > Metazoa > Chordata > Mammalia > Carnivora > Ursidae > Ursus > Ursus americanus. Next base: position 47,622,546 of record NC_142131.1, on the reverse strand, counting down.
ATAAATAGTGGGACAAAGGGTGCCTTGACAGATGGCAAGAAGACCAGAATCCAGGATTAAGCGGGGAGAGAAATGAAGAGAACATTAGGGAAGAATCCTGGCAAGATCTCAGGAGTTTAGATGGGACAGAATTAGAGAGAACATCAAACCAGGAGAAGGCAGCAAGAGGACAGCAGACTGTGGTGGGTAAAGACCTGGGCTCCAGCACTTGCTAACCAAGGACTCTCTGAACCTCAGGCTCCTCATCTACAAAATGGAGAGCAACAGGAGGATGAAGGAACAAGAAGCACTTAGCACAGTCTCTAGTATTAAAGATGCATTCAATAAATGCTTTATTTTAAAAGATTATGGGCAACAGAATGGAGATAAAACATCCCCTGTGTGAAATAAATAACAAAGGGAGACAGCTCAAAAGAAGTCAACATTCTTCTGGCTCTTTCCCCTCCTAAAGGATGATGTTAGCTTTCTAATTTACCAAGTTTTCCAAACGCTGCTTGCTTCCTTTCTATGTTCTTCTCTACATGGAATCCAAGGATGATTCATTAATACTACTTTTCCTGCAGAGCCAGAATCTCCTCCAGAGGACCCCCAACACATGTGCCATCTGGCTCTGCCTGCACTAGTCTGTTGGGGGTGCAGGGGGAAGGGCAGTGCCTCCAGGAAGGTCCCTATCCCTTGAGAACTTGCTTACGAAAGTTCTTCTCAGTAAGTCAAAGCACACCTCGCTGTTACTAGCAACAACTAGTCCTAATGAGACCTTCTGGAGTTGAAACCCTGCATTCCTCTTCCAATCAAGTCAGGGAACACCACTCCCCTCCTGCAGGCTCTCACAGCAGGTTTCTCGTGGGCAGTGATGCTGTCAGGTTCACGGTCATAGAGCATCTCTCACAACACTCAGCACACAATAAACATCTGAATGAAAGACATAATTCACACCTGCAAAGGATTTAAAGATCAACTACTAGGGGTGGTGATCTCAAATGCCTTCAGGAGCCCAGGCAGGTAACTTAAACAAGGAGGGGTGTGGGTTGTGGCTCACTGAGGATACCTAAAGGCATTTGAATTCAAATTGTTTTCAGAAGAGTCCATTAGCAGAACAAACCCATTTACAGCTGAGTTGTTGCTTGGACCCCTGGAGTTTGTGACTCCGCTGTACATTCCCTCCCCCCCTCATCACCTCAATAAGAAATTTGAACTGTCGTCAATTACTTCCTTTACAAATGCTAACTTCCAGCATCCCCAAGGATGGGCAGGCAAGACCTTCAAAACTTAATTATTTGAAAATTCATTACCTTCCCCCGAGAAAGCTACTTCCTTGCAATTTTTACCCAATTGTCCCTTTGAGGCTGGCAAAACAAATTGAATTCCTTTTCTGTTTGATTTTCCTGCAAATATTTGAAGATATTTACCACCCCCTTCCAACCCCACTAAATCTTCACCAAAGTTCTTTCAGCAGCTCCTATGTCAAGATTAGGAAACTCCCACCATTCTGGCCATTCCACCGTCTGTTTCCTCTTCAAAGTGGAGTACCGCACAAGTATGTACATGTTATTAACAATCATGGGAAATTTTGGCAAAGATCCAAATATACAATAGGGAATTGGTAATTTTTGATACATTTCCTAACATGGACGGTTTATGCATCTATTAAAAATCATGCTCAAGAGCACAGACCTATGTTCATATTAGAACAAGTCACATCACAAATTGTTGCATACATGATCCTATTTTTATTTACTATTTAAAACTAATCTGCGTAAGATGGCAAATTGGAATGAAAACTAATATTGTCCAAAAATTGCTTCTATAATCAGGAATAAAAACACATGTTACTTTTTAAAATGTGGTTTTCAGAAATTAAAAACTTCAGATTGCGGATAATTTAACATGTTAGAGTCTGAGATGGCCCCTCCTTTGATCCAGGTCAAGTTGTAAAAATCAGAGTCCTCAACGCGGGGAGAGTTTCTAAAATCCGTGTGTTTAGTCCCTACCCCACCTCCTCCAGCTTGGAATACTCAGATGTGGGGGGAGGCAGAGGGGGATTGCTGAGCATATTTGGAAGGAAAGACTCTCAGGTGATTTTGATGCATACCACTGGTAAAGAATCAAACTAGACACTAGATTTCTGTTAAAGCAGCCAAACACTATATCCCTTTTTCTTGGCAGCCACATCATTCTTTTGACTCACTCTTAATGTTAACTAAGACCCTGGAGGCTTGTTTTGATGAGCTGTTCTTAAGGGCTACTCCCCTTCCTGTGTGCGTGCAGGTGGCTCTGTGAGACTTCAGGGAAGATATTGGCATTGATCCCCATACAATTCATGTTATTATTAGGTCGGGCCCATCAATCTAGACTGTCAAGATCTTTCGGTTCTGGCTCCTCCTCCCAGCTGTGAGTAATCCTAAAACTCCATCAGAATGACACTTAAGGTACTTATTATACAAATGTCCTCTTTCTCAAGGTAAACATTCCCAATGTCATCGACCAGAAAGCTGAACACATTTTTTATTTCACCATCTGACCTGCACATCGTCTGACAGGTGCTCTCGGGATCGCCTAGTCAACAACGCTAAGGACAGAGGGCTGCCTTTCCCCTTTTCAACTGGATCATAAAATACAATTTGGAAAGGGCCTTTGTTGCTGCTTAAAGATGTCTCACTAGGGTGTGTAAGTGCTAAAGTAATATTTGCTTTCTGTAAAACATGTTTTAGATATATTAAGATGTGTAAAATAAAACTATGCCCCCATCCCCCAAACTCACTTCCTGAGGTGCTCACTGGGCACAACATGGTGTATACAGAAGGCTCTTGGTGCACCTCTCTGCTAGGCTTGGTTTTATCTCTTTCATCAACAGTCAACAGTTTTTGCCATCCATTTCATAATAAAGATTTTATTTTGGTATCAATTTTAAAAGCATCAATTCATCATGGTAACTTCCAAAACCACCATCCAGAGCAGCCCAGTTCATACCCCTGAGAGGCAGAGCAGGGTATAGATTTCCTGGTTCTTCAGCAGCCTGACTGGACCGGATGGCTTCTGTGAGGCATGTGGAATGGAAGACTAGAGTCCTTCCCCATGCTAGGCTTCACTGGGATCACCTAGGGAGCTTAAAAAAAGCAAACAAACAGCTGCCCAAGATATGTTCCCCAGTGATTCTCACACAGTAGGGCTGGAGTGGGCCTCAGGACTATACTAAGACTCCAGGCTACACTAATGACGGGCAGAGTCTGGGCCCGGTAGATTTCAATGTAAGGCCAATGTGCCCAATGCCTTGAGCCTGGTGCTCGGGCACCATCCATCTTGCCTTCCTCCCCAGTGTTCCCTCAATTCCTCACCTGCCAGTCACATCACTTCCCAGGCGAACAACTCCCAGTTGAAATCCAGCAGCTCTCTGTAGGAGCCTCCTTATCTTCTACCTGACCCCCCCCCCCCTTCTAAGAACTTACCTTCACACAGGTTAAAATTCAACCAGACTGTTTATTCCATTCATCCTAAATGTTCTCTGTGCCTCTACTCCTATTGTTCTCTTTCCCTGACCTGCACTCCTTACATCCGCCTTTCTACTCCTGCGTCCTCTGAGGTTCCCGTCAAATGCTGCCCCATCCACAAAACCCTTCCCCATCACTGCCCACCTCTTGCCTCCTCCTAACAAAGTGGAAGCGATCCTCTCTTCCCCTGAAACCTATACTCCATTTCTTCTATTTGGGGCAGTCCCATATTTCACTCTTTTATTATAATTTATTGAATATATCCTACATTTCCAAGTAGATTACAAGTTAATTTATGAATGTTTGTTGAATGCATGAATACATGAATCTACAAACAAACATACGAAAGCAAAGAGGGGGAAGGAGTGTGGAAGAAGAATCAGTAGGACCCTACCTGGTCCCTCTGCCTACCAGAAAATATTAAAAACACCTTATCCACCAGTAGCCGGCCTACCATGCACACAGGCAGAGCCTGGTTGGTGGATTCTTGTCAGCATATTGGGCTATGAAGGAACTTAGTTCATCTCCTTTGCTAATAACTCACATTTATTACTACTTAAATCTTTCCCCATGGCCCCGGAGCAAGGAGATGACTCCTTGGAGGAAAGGTGAGATGCTGCCAAGACTGGGGGGCTCCCAGACTGAGCAACAGGTATTGTGTATATGCCCCCTTGGGTGGCTCTGCTATCATCCGATCTGACCAGGGTACATACTGCTTAAAGCCACCTAGAAGCTGCCTGATCTGGCCCCCACTTCTCTCATGGCCTCATCTGATGCCATCCTCCCACCTGTTCAGGCTGTTCAGTCCCACAAACTTTTCTCCAAAGTCATGTCTTTCCACCTCATGGCCTTGCTCCATGCTGCTCCCTCTACTTGACATGGCTGCTCTACTCTCAAGCCTTAGCCTGAAGGTCGCTTCCTCGGGGAAGTCTTCCCTGATCCCACAAGACTATGTCAGATGATCCCAGCACAGTTTATACTGACTGTGTTAGAAAGGAGCCTTCGGACTTGGAATAGACATTCCTTGTATGATTATTTGATCAAAACGTTGCTTTCTCACCAGATTTTAAACTACATGAGGGTAGGGAATGAAGCTTCTTAGTTAGCTGCTATATACCCCTAGCATCTGGTATGCTTATGTATGGCACATACGATGTCTAAATAATATCAGCTGAATAAACAAATTGAAATCCAAAGACATCCATCTGTGCTTAAAAACAAAAACAATTAGGTACGGAAAAATCATGGAGATTTTTGCAGAGCCTCCAACTCCATCTTGGTTGATGGATATTTTTCTATTCACCCTCATTTCACATAGAGATTCCCTAGATTTATAAACCACTAAGCTTGTACTGAAAATATCTCAGAGAACCATTACTAGTAGCCGCCTCACTGTTTCAAGAGAAACATGTATTTTGAGTACCTGCTATGTGCACATACTATCCCCCAGGCATCTCATGTTATTTTATTTTCTCAGTGACCCAATAAAATTTGTTCATTATTTTTATTTCATAGATGAGAAATCTGAGAGCCAGACAGACTAAGTTACTTGGCCAAGATCATAGAACAAGTAATGGCAGGAATCTAACATTGTTCAAGAGGCAGTCAACGGAAAGGACGCTGATCTGGCAATCGGGGGAGGTGAGTTTTAGTCCATCTTCAGCCACTCATTCCTTGGGCGACCTTGAGCCAAGCATGTAATCTCTGAGTTTTGACTTCCCTTATATAGGAATAATATCTGAAGATGAATTCAGACTAGGCCTCAGAAGTTTCTGAATAGGAATCAAGTACAGCCTTCTATGAAGAGCGATTATCCTGCCTCATTCCCCCTACCCTCAAGAACCAACAGATGGCCTTCTCCTCATTTGAAAATCAAACACTCCTACCAAGGTCAGTTGTGCCTACAAATCATTGTAGGCTTTCTTCTCCTGCACAAAATCTCCAGCTGGAAATCAGCTCTAATTCTTCCTCTTGCTCAGGCCTTGCTGTGAATAATATATTTCGAAAATGAACTATTTTGGGCCAAGAAATCTGTAAATCGGAGCTGATTCATCACTTTCACCATCAGGCTCTTGCTCTCCTGCTTCTTCTGCTTTGTCAAATGAAGCCATTTTACCTCCACAAACAATTTCTCATTGGGTTACAGGGAGAATTTTCAATATTCTTTGCAAATGATTAAAAACATGAAGATGGATAGAGTCTAAAGAAAGAAATTTGAAGTAAATAAAACACTCAGGTGGGATGGGTGTAGTCAGAGACATAACCATAGTAGAAACAGAATGGAAAGCAACGTGGCACCTGCCTTTGAATGTGCTGATGCCAAAAGCATCAATTCATGATTGTCGCAATTAATAAAGAAGAGGGAGATAAAGACTATTCCAGAAAATGTACTATTTAAAAACCAGCTCTAGTTAGCTTTAGAAGCATGTAACTCTTACCTGTAAGATTCACCTTTCTAACTATATTTTTCTTCAATAAATATATACTAAAATGAATTTGCTGTAATTATGGGGGTATATCCTTAAAAACATGCTAGGTAGATTCGAACAGCCAGTTTAAGAATAAAAGCAACTGCCATAGATGTTCATTTGTGGATAATTGAGAATTGACCTGTTTCCTTAGAGGCACACAGACTCCTCCAGAAAGCCTCCTTCATTTGGTGGGAGTTTTAGATGTTGTATAAGAGAGTAATGTGATCACAAAAGCATACCACGGCAATATTAGATGGGAAAGGCCAGCTGTGTGGTGACCTTTCCTCCCCATTACTCTTCCTCTAGGTTATACCTTCTCTGAGATCTGGATCTTATTTCCATATCCACCCCCAATGCTGGCATCTCCCTGTGGATGTCAGGCTGCTCAGACTCATTTAGTCCCGAATTTACCTTCACCACCTCCACTCTCCAAATCTGCCTCTGCTCCCACTTCTCTTATTTAAGTTCCTAGGACTGTATGCACACCATTGCCAAGCTAGAGACTCAGGATTCACTCTGTACACCTCTCTCAAATGCACCTTGATGTAGACAGAAGTACTACTGACCTTATTTCTAAAATAACATTCTGTAAGTCTCCTCCTTTCACTCTATACCTTCTAAGAGGCCTTCATTCTGGCCACACACTGTCTCTTACCCAGATTAGTGCGCTAGCCTCCCACCAGACCTCCCTCCTGTCACTCCATCTCTTTCAAAGGGTCATCTTCCACAGCCACATCCTGTCTTCTCACCATGTCACATATCACACAACTTCTCCACACACCATTAAAATCCAAAGACAGGAAAAGATACAAAAATACACACATACACTCACTCTCCCTCTGTCTCTCTCTCTTCCCTCTCTCCAATACCAAATATATATCCACAGAGAACACTACATACACAGAAATACAAGAGCATACATCCTCCAGTCACACTAACTGGTTGGCCATTCCCGCATTCCATACCCCTCTCTCACAATTCCTAATCTCTGCTTAGGATACTCTTTTCTCCTAAGATGACCTTCATTCATCATCATACCACCTGATCATGTCCCTTGAAGTTCTTATCCTTCCAGATCACGTTCAAAGCAGCCCTGCCTCTATGAAACCAGCTGAACTTGTCCCCCTTCCTTCTCCATGCTGTCAGATCACTCTGTACATGCATATCCCAATGTACCAACAAGGTTTGTTAGCCTGCCCTCCCTACGGGGCAATGAAATCCTAAAGGGCAGCAGAACTTAGCAGTAAAGAATGGGCTTCAGGGGCAAACATATATGGGCTAAAATCCCAGCCATCTCTTTCCAGCTTGGGAAAGTAAGTTCTCTGAGCTCTCATCCTCTCACTTCAAAAATAGAAATAATCCATGACTACACTTATCATCATGAGCATCGAGTACTGTACAGAACTATCAAATCACTATGTTTTTTACCTAAAACTAATAAAACATTGTATGTCAACTACACTTCAACAATAAAATAAAAATAGAGATAATGCTGGGGCGCCTGGGTGGCACAGCGGTTAAGCGTCTGCCTTCGGCTCAGGGCGTGATCCCGGCGTTGTGGGATCGAGCCCCACATCAGGCTCCTCTGCTATGAGCCTGCTTCTTCCTCTCCCACTCCCCCTGCTTGTGTTCCATCTCTCGCTGGCTGTCTCTATCTCTGTCGAATAAACAAATAAAATCTTTAAAAAAAAATAGAGATAATGCCATCACTAACTTCATAGGGTTGGAATCAGAAGTCAATGAGAAAGTCCACAGTATCTAGCACCTAGTTAAAACTTAATAAAATGGCAACCATTATTATTAAAACTATTTAGATGCCTTGTGACCTGTACTCAACAAATGTGTAACTGCATGAATAGGTTTAGCCTTCAGCCCCTTCAATTTCATAAAAAGCATGTACACTGTCACACCAGAGCGTCCCAACATTTAAGTGGGGAGCAAACAAAGGAGGTAATAATACTCCCACTTCACTCATGGGGAAATGCAGATTGAGAACATAAGTAACTTCGCCAAGGACACAAAGTCAGTAGCCCAGGCGAGACTAGAACTCAGACTTCAAATGATGTATTACGGGTATAACATTGTCTCACATTTTAGAAAATGAGCCACCTAAAAATGGCATCTCTGTCCAGACATTTGCACTACGCTGGGTAATTTTTAAAACATCCTTATTTTACAATAAAATCAATTTCTAAAATAACAAATCAGTAAGATCCAGAATAAGAACTGGCTCCCTATGTTACAGCAGAGCCTTGTAAATGAAAATGCAAATTTGAAAAAGAGATCTTTTGGAAAACATAAATCAGATTATGTCATTCCCTTGCTTGCCAGCCCCCTAATAACTTCACATTGCCCTCAGAATAAAATCATTCTCCTTTTCATGGCCTCTAAGCCTCTACATGGTCTGGATCCTGTCTACCTCTCCTGTTACTCCGTCTTTATTCATTAGACTCAAGTTGCACTAGCCTTCTGTTCTTCATACTCTCCAAGCTCATTACTGCTTTAGGACCTTCGCATTTGCTGTTTCCTTTCAGAGAGTCCTCATTCCCTAGGTTTTACCCATCTTGGTTCCATTTTGTTATTTAGGTCTTAGTGTCAAGACTTCCCCTGTCTACTTTATCTAACGTTGGTTCTCCACTACCCATAATGTCTATTATATCATTAACTTGCTCTAATCTCTTTCTGCCATTTATCACCATATAATATTCTTTGCTTTTTGGATCCTACCTCCCATGATAACAGGAAAAAAACATGTTGGATCTTGTTCACCACTTTGTCTTTAGCAGCTAGAAAACTGCCGGGCACATAGTAGGTATTCAGTAAACATTTGCTAAATGGATAAATACATAAGCTTCTTTTATCACCAGTACAACACCAGGAAAGACCCCTCCATGCATTTACAACCTAGACTGATAGAAAATCCTTGTAACTAAAAGCAATACAGTCCCCAAAATGAAGTCATAGGGAGAAGTAAACCAACACTAATCATCATTCTTACGTCTTTCAGAACAAAGGACTCTTGTTTTTATTTATATCCAAGGAAAGCTGAGTCTTTTGGCAAAGGAAACTGTTTGGAGACACTCCCTCCATTTGAACCAAGAGGTCACACATGCTTCTTCTGCAACTTGGAGCTCAATTCCCTGTTCTGGTTTCAATCTGGAGATGCTATCCGACAGTCAGCAGGTCACTTCTTATAGTGGACTTGCTCTGTTGCCAGAGAGTTGACTTACAGGACATGTCACATGAAGAGCAAAATGTGCATCAAGAGGGAAAGAAGGACCTTTAAAGTAATTTAATTTCCAGGATTAACTTTAGAATGTAGAGACTCCATTTCTAATGTTATGGTGCCTAATCCACTTGAAAGTTAAAAATCCTGAAAAGTGATTTAAGCAGCCATACCAAAAACACATTCTTCTCGGGCAGAAGAATGAGATGATCATTCTCCCTATTCTCCTGAATCTTCCTCCTAATAACATGAAACAATAACAGCATCCACGGCCTACCTGTAACCTAGCACGATGACTGTAAAACCCAGCAGAACAAAAGTCCCTATTGCCTTATTTCAGGTTAATTTTAGAAAGCAAAGTTGGGTCAAGCTTATGCTGAAGTGGTCCTTGCTTATAAGGAAGCAAGTATCATCTGAAAGGTTAGGGCTGAGAATCCATTTCATTCCTGGATATCTGGGATCCATTTCATCCCTGGTGCACATGTGAAGTGAATCCAGGCACAAACTCCAAGCTCTCTCCCAACAAATCCCATTTTCCTCTTCCTCATTTTTAAACAGCTGAGCCACAAATTTTTCTTTATCAGATGCCAGAGGAAGTTACAGAAAGCAAGGTTTGTATTGGATATATGTATTTATGTCAAATCTGGTAATAGTGCAATTTAGTAAAAATTAAAGAGCTAATTGAATGTGAGGTCATTTCTACTACAAAAGCTCAGAACATAGTCTCATTCTCTCATCCCAGCCTTAAAAACCAAATAGAGGGGTGCCTGAGTGGCACAATAGGTTAAGCATCTGACTCTTGGTTTCAACTCAGATTCTGATCTCAGGACCGTGAGATTGAGCCCTACATCAGGCTCCGCACTCTGCTTGAGATTCTCCCTTTCCTCCTGCCCCCCCCACTCGTGCTCTTTCTCTAAAATAAGTAAATTAAACAAATCAAATAAAGGGGTGCCTGGGGGGCTCAGTTGCTTAAGCATCTGCCTTTGGCTCAGGTCGTGATCCCAGGGTTCTGGGATGAAGCCCTGTGTCAGGCTCTCTACTCAGCTGGGAGTCTGCTTCTCCCTCTATGCTTTCCCTCCCTCCCTCTCAAATAAAGAAATAAAATCTTAAAAAAAAAAATCAAACAGAGATTCATGACATGAAAAAAAAAAGGGAATGTGTTCAAATTGGTGCCTAGAACTCACGTTGCCTCAGTTATTGTTCCTCATGACTACCTCTTTGGTCTAAGGCCAATTAGGGCAGATATTACTTGGTTAGCATCTGTGTTCTACTCCTTCTAACTTATGAGCCAGCTTTTAGGCTACTCAGGTCCCTTCTTCAAAAGCTATAGGATAAGCATCTATGGATTTCCATTTGGTCCTTATCATCACAGAGAGGAGTCAGCCACACATTCAATAATTGAGTTTAGAGAAAAGCACTGAGTAAAAGAGGAAAGGAGGGGTTATGCTAAAAAAGTAGACTCATGAAACTCAACTGTGGTCATTATTGAAATGCGCTTTAACAGAGATGGGAGCAAAACTGTATGAAGGCACTTCACAGTAATTAATTGAGCCTGTCCTCATTCTAAATTGAGAAAAATAAAAAAAAATCAATAATTTCAAATGTGCCATACTTATTGACACTAATGAAACCTCCTGAATAAGCATTTAATGCAACTCCACTGCTATTTTAAATTTACGTTCATCACTGAGTGAACATTACAAGGTCAGGTCAGTTCCCCTGGGCTTCGCAGAGCTGATGCTATCAAACAGACAGCACTTTGTTCATGCTGTATATGGAACAACCCTTTAGAGAGTTGCTGAGCTGTCCCCGGTGCTGAAAAAAGCTGTTCTTTCCCCTTTGGTTCAGCAGGAGTCACATACTCAGAAATGGCATGATTTCTCATAGTGCATTACCTACACGTTCATGTTTATTTGGGGGGAAAAACAGACTCTCCTAATACTCTGATTTGCTAGAAAGCTTTAGTTTCATTACGCTATTTATGCTATCTCAGTAAAGTCTCTCACTTTACCTTTTTTCAGGTATTAATAATCACATTGAGGTATATTGACTAGCACGTGCCTGCATTCTTCTTTATAATATAAGTATTTTACCTCCAAATTAACTGCAAGCTCAAAACCTGTGGAAATACTTATGGACTTATTGGAATCTTTGGTTTCAAATTTAGGCTTTATTACTTATTAGCTGGGTAGCTTGGCTGAGTTAAGTTACTCTGTGCTCAGTCTCTTTCTCTGTACAAAGAGGTGAGTATCACCCAGTCACTAACTACTGGGGAGGGTCAAATGCAATGGTGTATTTCAAAGTGCTCTTCAAATTGTAACATGCTATAAAATTGTAATCATTTATTGTATCACAAAGTTTTTTCTGTATCATATGTATTTTTAACACAACACTCACAATTTAACTTTTGTTGTTTCCTTCAACTCAGAATGGGTCTATGAAAATTAAGATCCCATGTCATGCCTGGGGAATCTTAGGAGATAAGGAATGTACAGAGAGACTAAATTAGAAGAATGTAGAGAAGTTGGAAATTGTGAAATTCAGACCCCACTAAATCACTGAAAAATTAAGGTCCAAACTCAGTCATCTCCTGTCTCAACATCGGCTCCTCTCTAGTGCTTAGCAGTCACTGAAACAATGCCCCAGTTAGCATGTTATGTATAGGCAGATTATCCAATTTAATCTGAATATTCACATTTCAAAGATAAAGCAATTTGTTTTGGATTAAATAACCTGCCCAAATAAAGAAAAAAATGACAGAGTCAACATTTAAAGCCAGGTTATTCTGAATCCAGAATTCTGAATTCTGAAACTTTATCTCCTAATCATCATGTCTATAGCCCCCTAAATCTGAATGGGTCCTTTGGATGTAGGTTAACTTAGAAGTTGGCCAGAATTTCTTGGGTCTCAGACTGGAACAGAACTTTTAAGAATACATCATCTAACACTAGAAGCCATAATGAAAACAATTTTTTTTTTGAACAGGGAGAAATTTACTATAATCTTTGCCTTGTGAATTCTAATCTGAAGTAAATACCCTCGATTATATGATGCAACAAATCAGAAGGGGAATCAATTCCTGCAAACACAAGAGCAATGACTTGCAAACGACCAATACAGCATCACCAAACCAATTAGAAGTTATTTCCCTGTATCACAAAGGAATTCAAATAACATGTACTTTGGTTTTTTTTTTTCCCCTATAAGAACTCAAAACTCATCAACCTTAATAATTATATTTTAAATTTCGTTTATTGTGCAAATCCTTCTCCTTCTACTTAAGTCCTTTCCATTCTTAAAGATCTACTTGATATTCTCCTGCCTGCATGAATATCCACAGATGGCTCCAACTCATAGTAATTTAATTTTTGTCTGTATTTATATTGCTTCTGCCTACACCAAACATTATGCAACAAGTCACCTACTGTCCTGGGGTAGCTCTCCTTTTCCTCACATATCTATTTAATACATATTAATTAATAAGATATAATTCACACATTTAAACTTTATTTCTCCAATCTTATTGGAGACTGACTCACAGTAGGTGCTTAATATTTGAATTGAAATTGGCACTTAACTACACTTGACTGAAATTGCTTGCTGAATTTCTGCTTTCTCCCCATCTGCTTGTGGATCCCATTAGGTCCACAAAGCGGGGGATTTTTTTTTTTTTTTGTCATACTTGTTAATGTATCCTTTGTGCCAAACATATCACAGGAGCTTATCCATGTCACTGGAATAAACGAAGGAATGAATAAATGAGCCAGCTAAATTGACAGGGATTATTATCTTACACTGAAAGCCCACACCCCCACTCTGACCCCAACAGCTATTTGTAGGAAATTTCAAATCTAGTTCAAGTGGATAAATTATGTTCCTAAATGAATTTATTTTATTCAACAGGAGAAACACTTTCAAAGAACTATATGAGATAAGTGCTTGAAAATTCAGTTCCCAGGTAAGTATAAAAAAAGGTATCATGAATCATAAAAACTTACATGGGAATAAAAGGAAAGGGGCACCCAGAATACGTCAATTATTTTCTCAATGTTTTATAGCAAGAAAATGTTGAGGCATTGTACTTCAGCACAGAGCTGAAAAGAAATTTGTATGAATCCTTTTCAAAAACATGCAAGATGTCTCAACTCCATATCTTTATACATTTATTCAACAATATTTACTGCAGTAGATGCTGGGGTTAGACAACTGAACAAAAGCAGTATATTCTTGACCTCATAGAACCTACTTTCTAATACCTAATGAGAAAATAAAGCTCTCTCCCTTTCGTTTATACAGTAAGTGTTGCTAAAGAATCAATTCTGAGCATAGCACTGGGTTTTTACTCTCTTGGCCTTGCTGCATCTCTGATGTTACTGAGTGTAGAACAGATGACACAAGCAGTTAATCTGATCTAATAAATCCTTTAATTCTCTTGGTAAATACTAGAAAAGCAAGGGGATCATGGAGAAAGAGGGACCAGAAATAGACTTTAATCCCTTTTTCCATCATCTTCCTATACTCTTAAACAGAAATACTGAGACAGTTCCTTGAGAGAGCAATCTCTACTTTGCTTAGGGGAAAAAGAATTGGGAATTTCCATGGATATATCTGGTGTGTGTGTGTGTGCGTGCAAGCGTGCGTGTGCGTGTATAATAGCCAAGGATGCTTTCTTTCACAGTGGGTGTCCTGGCCCCTGCAATGGTCACAGTTCAAGGGGTTAAGGAGCAACCCTCTCCTGGCATGGACACGCAGATCTCCATGAATTCTGCAATCCATGATGCACATTCTCTAGTTCAAAGCTTTTTCCCCCCTTTGCTTTGTTGTGATTTTCTACTATATCCTCAAATATTATTTTTTTCTAAACTAAGACATTCTCTTGCAATTTTACATGTAGTGTTTGGATTAATACTACAGATTCACATGACATCCTAAGGGAGAAACTTATGTATCAAAAATCAAATCAATAGGTGACACCTGCAAACTAAAATCAGGGGCTGATGCATTGCTTTAAAAATGCTCCTTGTTTATAGATAGTTTAATTGCATTAAGTGCCAAAGAATGTACTGCTTTCTTTTAATGAGTTTTTATGGTCTTAGTCTTTGGAAGCTCAGATTCCATCTGTGACAGCAGACTGTGGTAGAGCTGGGCTATTAATAGCTGCCGGTACACACTTACTCAGAGCTAAGAGGCCCAGGGCTGTAGAGACAGCCAGATGGAGATAATACCACAGGGTGACTGTATGGACAAAAAGATGATCTATTTTTTTTCTAACACAAAACAGAAAACACTAAAAACATGACAATTCTGTTTTATTGCAAGCCAAACTCTCTGAGGAAATTTTTTTCTCCTTTCTGATTCTCAGGACTGTTTCTAAATCACATGTGATTTATCACTGTTTCTGTTGTTCAAATAACTCCTTACATGGGTTACAGAGACAAAAACATCCAGGTGGGTTAACAACCCCAATTACTAAAATGAAATTCTGATACAGAAATCCTGTTTCCTGATACAGAAAATCAGCAACAAAACAATTTGGCAATAATTCAAGGAAAAAAAATAAACTATGATACTGGACAGGCTTTTGAATCAAAAATATATTTTCCCCCACACGGAAAAACGGACAAAAAACAGAATGAATAACACATCAGAGATTTCTTATTAGGAAGAAAAGACCCCTCCCCCCAAGAAAACTGATTATCGTGACCTAATATGATTATGGTCTTAGTTGATCTTTATTTTAATGACAGTAAGAAAATACTCTGCAAAAGACAAGTTACAGAGCTACCATACTTAATGTCATGTTGTGATTATTTGGTGCCAAAGTTTAATAATAAACACCAATCCTTTTTTTTTTTAATTTATAGTAAGTTGTCAGGTGAACAAGGGAAAAAACTATTTTTAAATATGTGATTCGTCACAAAACTGAATGGCTAAACTATATTTTGGTGGGGTTGCACACAATGGGGGTTTAGGTTTTCTAAGTAAAGAGATAATAATGGGAATGCTTACACACAATGGAAAATAGTATCATTAAAAAGTGGGCAAGGGATCAGTCCATCATCTTGTTTGGTCTGCAACAAGGGTGGAATCACATTGTTCTCATGAAGACAAGCCCAACTAAAGGCAAGAGGTACAGTTTCAGCTAAGAACTCATTCTGTTGTCACACTTTGAGGAAATTCCAGGCAAACTGGGGGATAGTGAAGTACCCTATTTCGTAGAGATACTGTATTTCATAGAGACACGAGAGAGTCCTACAAGTAAAACAAATAAAGCCAGTCCATACGGAAGAGACAAAGGTGGCCAGTTCAAACAGATGGACAGGGTATCTGGGGTGTTTCAATCTGTATCAAGAATCCACAGTCTATCCTATGAACCCCCATGTATTCAGGTAACTATCCTTACTTTACAGGGTAGTTCTTTTCTTTTTAAAGTAACAAATGGTCAGTCATAAAATAACGATAATCTATTTTTAACACAAACAAATTGGTTAATAGTTTAGGTTCTAGAGCCATACTCCATTGAGTTTAGAGTCTGTGTCTGCATCTTACTAATTGCTTAAAACTGGGCAAGTGTCTTAACTTCAATGAACTGCTATTTTTCTCATCAATAAAACAGGTACAGCAGGATTGTGAGGGTTAGAGAAGATATTCCATGCAAAACTTACTACTCAGTGCCTGGTATATGGTTAAAACTCAACAGATGCATCTTCTTCTTCCTCTTCTTTTTATGACTTCTTTATACTTTGTTTGTGTTACTACTGCGTGTATAGTGCTTCTCAAAGTTAGAAAGATCTGGGTGTGACTCCTTACTGGGAGAAGCTTGGGTCAATACTCTTCAGTTTACTCACCTGTTAAATGAAGTTAAACTTATCTACCTTATAGGAATGTGAAGAATAAATCAGATAATTCATGTCCTATGCTCAACACAGTCTCTGACACAGGCTAACTGTGGCGCGGAAATGAGCTCTCAGGATTTCACCATCATAATCATATCCTTTCAATGAAGTTGATGTGGCTCTTACATGCAATAATGTATATGAAGCAGAACCACAATGCCTGAACCTTAACCACTAGTTCCTTCTTCTTCCAGCGTGGTTAGACTGCATGTATGGCACAGTATAATTACGGTGTCTTCTGTATACCAGCTTGAATCTTTATCACGTCCAAGACCATTAGGTGACTTGCTACTGCACTATCGTTTCACAGAGCAGCTGAGGTATAGGCCTTACATACTCTCTGCAAACTAGAGAGAGGAGATACTGTTCATCTTCACTGTCATCCCTTTGTTCATATCAGAGAGTCAACTCCTTAAAACAGTCCAGATACTTCCAGGAGATAGGTCACAGGCTGCTTCTCCTTCTTACTTCATTTCCAGCATTACTGTTTCTTCATTTCTAGCATTACCATTCCTTCATTTTTAGCATTATCTTTTCTAAAATTTCCACATTAGCTCATCACCTTCAAATACTCCCAGCACTAATGTATCAAGCTCATCCAGACAGAACACCACACGGATGTGTGCAGTGCGGAGGGCTCTGAGTGAGCACATTCTACAAAGAGACTCTTACCTACATTCCTGAACAGCGGGAAGACTCGGCTGTGCTACTTTCCCCTCTCATGAAATGTTTACTAACTAGCTAATAATTTCATTGTCATCTTTAAGCCTTCACTAGTCACAGCAAGAGGACATGCAAGGATCTAAGTAAGCTAAGTTCTCAGGATGCCTTGACACAAAACCTGTCTGTACCGTCATACCAAATTCCCCAGGCTGTTTGAACACTGGCAGTAGAAACATGGCATTTTCCACCTTGACTTTACCTTCAGTGTGACAAGGCCGTGTCTAACTTCAGGGCATTCAATGGTTATGGAATCTTGACACTTCACCTACTGTGGGAATGACATGTTTAAACAGTTTCTCCATTCTCCCAGGCATTTTCATATTAAGCTCTGGTGAATGGAAAGTAATGAGATGGACCACAAAGTGCTCTGTCAGGCAAGTAATGCCTCCCTCTCCTTCTCTCTCTCTCTCTGCCCCCCACCACTCTCCTCGCAGTAGCACAGCTGACAACTTCAAACATTTATTAATATCGATCCTCTTGTCTGCTAACAATCAATAGTGAATGTCCAAAGAACCAAATAATATTCAGTGTGCAAAACTGTATTTATTTTCACATAATACTGCAGGGAAATTAGAGATGACTCATTATATGAATCTGTTTATCTCTTAAGATTAAGAAATTACTACTACTTCTACACACATTCCAGGGTTTTAGATAATGCAGCTCTAAAATAGCCCTGGGGAAATGATCTTACTACTTCTCTGGTTACATTAACCGACTGTCTAATGATTTCCTTGGTAAAATATGATTTTACGATATCTAGACTTCTTAAGAGGATATCTGCTATAGATGGTAAATTGCTTGTCTTCTTGTCTTCTAATTATAGAAGTAGCTAACGTTTTTGAGGGCTTGCAATGAATGCACTAGGCAAGATATTAGGTATTTTACATACAAAATCCACTTCATTCTCAAATTAACTCTATGGAGGTAAGTCCCATTATTATCATTCATGTTTTATACAGATAAAGATATTGATATTTTGGAAGTACAGTGATTCAATTAAGATTGTACAAATTAGTGGCAGAACTAGAATTTAGAATTATTCTATCTGAATCAAGAGCCAAAGGTTTTAACCACTGCTTTACATGTCTTTCTCGGTGAAATGTATGTTTGTTTTAGTTTACCTATAAATATTACACTTGCATCAACTCACCTAACCTCCTTGTTATTCAGGTTTCATGAGCAAGGCACAGAGCTCCAACTGGTGCTACAATACTGAGACCATTTCCATCTGAGAAGTCCTAAATCTTTACAGTTTTCAGAAAGGTCAAGTGCTTTGGTTTGTGGTCCAAAAGTGGACTTCAGATATCAAAATAAAAGATGATCTAAAAAATTTCTTAAGAATCTATTTACCGGGGCGCCTGGGTGGCACAGCGGTTAAGCGTCTGCCTTCGGCTCAGGGTGTGATCCCAGAGTTATGGGATCGAGTCCCACATCAGGCTCTTCCGTTATGAGCCTGCTTCTTCCTCTCCCACTCCCCCTGCTTGTGTTCCCTCTCTCGCTGGCTGTCTCTATCTCTGTCGAGTAAATAAATAAAATCTTAAAAAAAAAATCTATTTACCATCTGTAGTTATCGTCTAGTAGAAAAATATTTAATGCCTAATAATCAATCTAGTATATATTTTTTTCATTTATTTGGAGAGAAAGTAACATTAAAATGTTCCTTTAAGAACTAATCAAGAAACTAAAAATTGTGAAATATTACCAAATCAAGCACAAATTTCAGAGATTGTCCTGAGTCCCCAGTCTACTACTCTATGAGGCAGCGTGGAGCCCAATTCCACAGGACAGTGAGCCTGCTCCCTACCCTCCCAAGGCATTGTTAGTTCTAAGTTAGACATTTGTCTTTGGTGTGTCACCTGTCCACATTGAACCTGGGGAGGAATGACCACTGCTTCACATCCCTCCTTCTCCTCAAGTTCATAAGACTTAGGGAATTAGAACATTGCACAAAACCTTACAACTCAGTGTATTCCAGCCCTTGTAGTCGACAGTTGAATAAACAGAGGCCCAGAGAGGTGGTGAGCTGGTAGAGCTGGGCCAGACTCAGGTCCCAGTCTTATGCATCTCCCACCATCCCATGCTCCCTCGCTAGTGTAGGCAGTACAGGGCAGGTACGCAGTACAGGATTCACTTCTTGTGAATAAGGCTGACAGAATGTGCTCTCTGCTTAATGCTGTTCACCAAATACTACTTTATGTATGGAAAACAGATGCTGCTACTTCTGCATCAAAGATATCCTGTATGTTCTGTTAGTTACAGCCTAATGATTTGGGTTGGAGTCCCAGCTCCACCAGGCATAAGCTATGTGACCTTAAGTAACAAAACCTTCCCAAGCCTGGGTGAGAAAGTAATGACCATACCACCAACTTCACGGGGTTGCTTGTGATGTATACATGAGTAATTCATATTTAATATTCAACAATATGTCTAACACCTAATCAACACTATTATTTTTATTATCACTATTATTTTGCCACATTGTGAGAGGAAATTCACTGTTAGGTCTGTAAGTAATTCTGCCTCCTACTCCCTGCCCATTCAGCTGCCAACAAACCCACTGCGGTCAAGACACCACTTGCTAAATCTCAAATTGGTAAAGAAAAATCCTCACTCACTCCCCACCCACTTGGAGCATGAACTCCTACAGAACCAGTTACGATGTGTAGCTTGGCTGTGGCCCCTCACAGACTTCTCAAGGCTCTTCACTGGGAAAGGTCTCCAGCTAACATGCTAAGAAGGTAATAATAATCATACGGTACTGATGTACAGCCAATATCCAATGTAAGGATATTCTGTCAAGACAATAAATAGTATCGTGGTCCATGGCAAAACTGCATTCAACTTCTGGTTTCCTTTGTTTAAGGGTACTGAGTCAGAATGCGAGATGACACTGCTCCGAATTCCTACCAACTGTACTCAGCTCATATTTTGTAAAGTTGAGCTGGCCCCGTTTAGCTACTAGGGTAACACTGTTTGCCTGCTTTCCTGAGATGACTCCTTTAGAGACTTCTGCTCTCCCTACTTCTGGACCTTTCAAGGAGGCAGTGCCTTGGAGGTTCTGCTGCTTTGCCTAATGAGTGACAGCCAGCTTTCTGTCCTCTGCAAAACAAACATTTGTGGAACTCTGAGAACTCTTCCTTGTAGAGACAAGTCATTGCCAACGGTCAGAGAGATAGCTGCAGACACAGTTGTAGTATTAGGACATATTGATTAGCCTTCTGGTTAGAGCTTTATTATGTAATTGACACAATACTATCGTGGTGAGGTAGGGTGACATTCTGACAGTCTGCAGCCACTGAACTTGCCTTACGCATCAAAGACAATGGAAGACTACGTGTCTCTCAAGCTCGCAGGCCTCAGAATATAGCTTCTGTCCATCCATCCATCCATCCATCCAACAAATACGTATTGAAGACTTGGTGTTACATGCTGTGACAACAGCAGGATCAATAATAATGGTAAATAGTGTCCTGGAGTTTATAATTTAGAAGCAAAAATAGTCCATATAACAAAATAGTATGTTAAGAGTCATATAGGAGTGGTCAGGATAAATTGATGTGGCCATAATGTGGTACAATGAAGTACTGGGACAGCAGTGTCCAATAGAAATAACATGTGAGCCACATACGTAATTTTAAATTTTCTAGTAGCCACATTAAAAAGTAGGAAAAAATCCAGATGAACTAAATATTACCTCTTATTAATTTTACATCTTATTTCTTTTATTTGATACAATGTATCCAAAATATCATTTTATATGTAATCAATATTAAAACATTACTAATGAGATATTTTACTTTTTTGGTACTCATCTTTAAAGTCTGATGTGTATTTTACACTTATAAGACATCCCAAGTAAAAGAACCAAATGTCAAAAGCGCAGTAGCCACAAGTCATATGTGTGGTGACCTTAGTGGGTAGCACACTACTAAGAAGTTCAAAAGAAGGAACAATTGCTTCTAGAATAGAGGAAAATGGAATCAAAGAATTTGACATATGAGAGATTTGGATATCTGAGCTGATTTCCCAAGTATGTTTGCTCCCTAGTCTCATGACCCACACTGCAGTAAAAGAATGTCTTTTTCAGTATTTTATGAACCCCTTGTGAGAAGATTCTATGTCGTATCCCTAACAGTGAGCTTAGCATACACTCATGCTGGTGTTCATGTCTTTACCTGTTAAATAAATATATGCAAGAAAAATAAAAATGGCCCTTACCACTTCCCAGACTCCATGTTGTTATTTTGCATACAATCTCTCTAACATTTATAATGATGTTGTAAGGAGGCACTAACCCTCCATTTTACAAGAGAGTACGCTAAACCATGGAGTTAAGGATTTCTCAAGATCATCGCGCTAGGAAGAAGGGAAGGGGTACCTGCAAATAGACCTAATAGGAGGGAGAACATTTAGACATTTAGAGACAGGGAGGAAAACAGACTAGACTCTACGGTGAGCTATAGCACGGAGTTAAGGTGGGTATGGGAACAGGGCTCAGGATATGTGAAGTGTCTGCCCTCCACTCCATTTTGAGAGAGAGAGAGAGAGAGAGAGAGAGAGAGAGAGAGAGAGAGGAAGGTAGTAATGGATTTATGACTAATTAGCTCAGTCAACAAATCTTACATGGCATTTTGTGTATTTTTCCCTTGGCCCTTTATTCTATCTCAGCAGGTAAAGTTTCTTTAAAATAAGAAACAAAACCAAACTATTAGTTTCCAAAGGCAAAGGGCACTTTGGAAAATGAGAACCAGAGAAACTCCTGTCAGAAAGGGCACTGGAGGTTTAGCCCAGGTTTCCCCCGTCTTCTACATTTCTGAAAAATGGGTATCCATCCTTCCTGTGTAAAGACCATCTCCCAGGACCATCCCTTCTACTCTCTACAGGCTGAAGTCCAGAAGAGTGTTTCATATACTGATCCCTAGTCTCCCACCCTTTAACTTCTAACTAGTTAGGAGCTGGCTCGAGTCATGCCTTGCATGATCCTCTCCTGCAGACACGCATCACAGGCCTCATCTCTGTGATGCTGGTGGGGTGGCAGAAAAGCAAACAGGACTTAGGACGCAAAAAAACAAAACAACATTAAAAAAAAAACAAAAAAAAACAAAAAAAAACCCCAAAACACACACACACACAAAACCCACAACAACAAAACAAAACAAACCCACCAACCATAGATTCAAATTGAGTCCTAAAACGTAGATGCTTTCTAAAAAATTAAAACCATGTATTTGTGTTGGCTAGTAGGTTAAATGTAAGCACTAGAGCTTGCTTGTCCTTATAAAACTTAGTATTTTCTCATTGTTACTATAGCTTAGAAAAAGACTTTTAAATCTGCTGACCATGCCAGCCATCAGCATCTTGGAGAGCCAGGATTCCATTAAAAACAGGTCTACAAACTGGAATGATAAAACAAGATAAAGTCCTAATTTGCTGACCTCTTGGCTGTATTTGGACAGCCACTAGCCCCCACCCTAGGGTGGGGAGGAGCAGAATAGAACGCAAATAGTGTCACCATTTTTTTGTAATTTTATTCACCCTTCTTTCCAAATGTTTATTGTTGCTTCCTTGGGGTATGATGAAGAATGTGTTATAACACAATTGTTCTGAGTTTTTGCCAGCAAGTCAGCTTTGTCTTTAGCATCATCTCTGGGCAAATAGCACAGACAAAGGAAAATAATGCTTGGGGCCAAATGCTGAAACCTTGAGTCTTGTGTAGCCTTAGCTGAAAGAGCAAAGAATTAAAAAGAAAAGCTAGCAATGGTGGTTCTGTTTTTTTTTTTTCTAGAAGAATTTCTAGTAAGAGGAGAGGACGTAGTGGAAAGAGAATGGGTTTCAAATATCAACAGCTTTGAGTTCAAACTCATACTTGATCTGTTGCTGACTCATCAGGTACCCCTGCATGAACTTAATTCAATATTCAGGCCATACTCTCAGGGTCCTGGGATTGGGCTGCCTCGGGCTCTCTGCCTTGGTTTCCCCAGGCAGTGGAAAGTCTGCTTGTCTCCCTCTCCCTCTGCTCCTCACCCTACACTCTCTAAAATAAATAAAATTTTAAAATAAAAACACAGCTTTAGTACATAAGCAAAAATAAAACCAATAGACAGTTCCATAAATCTAGACACTCTCCAAATACCCCCAAGTCTTTTTGGGAAGTCCATCGACTATGACAATGAGACTTCAAAAATCAGTCACAGATATTAGCTACTTCCAATAGTCCTATTTTGCCTTTAACTTGGTTTTATGCAAAACAAAAATAAATTGCTTTTCTTTCTATTACCAGCAAGTACGGTCTATATAGCTTAAAAATCAGAACAAACATGGCTGAAATATTAGAAATGCTCTTTCCAATTATCTATTGATTGCCTGTAATGTGTGAGACATTGTGATGAGATCAGAGTAATTAAAGAACAACTAGGTCCCTGACCTGACAGAGCTTACTCTCTACTAGGGGAGATGGTAATGTCTGCCCTCAGAAAGGCTAGAAGCAGACCAGGAGAAGAAACAAGACGAACATGCTTTAAATTCAAGTGGCCAATATGCTATTTTATAAGCATTAAAATACGAACGCGAGTCTCTAATATAGGGGTGATTCAGAAGAGATTGACATAGTGAGGCTTTTTTGGGAAGAAAGAAGTGGGATCTGAGCTGAGACTTTTGAAGATTAAGGAAAATTATTCAACGTCTTCTACTCTCTCTTTGAAGACAGAAAGCACCAAAACTCAAAGCAGCATCTACTTACAATAATGCCCTCTATTCCTGAATCCCTATTGCCCTCTGTCAACTCCATAATTATTCACTAGTACAAATTCTACCTGGGTTCTGGCTCATCCAAAAGGCAACATTAACTACTCCTGAATGAAAGATAATTGGTTTGGGTATCACTGCAGTGTTTTTAAAGGAACTATTCAGTCCACCTGCCTCTGCTTCTCCCCCACCCCCCATCCCCAATAAAGGAAGGAAGGCAAGGAAGGGAAGGAAGGGAGAAAGAATGAAAGAATGGGAGAAAGAAAAGAAAGAGAGAGAGAGAAAGAAGACAGGAAGAAAGAAAACCTGGCCAGTTTTTTTTGCACTGTTTGTAATCCCCCATTTCTACCTCCCACAATTCCCTATAAGCAGGAGGTGATCACAAGCCAGACACCTGGTGCTGCCCGTCCTGCTAGCCAGAAAGGAAATCAGATCAGGCTAGTAATGAAGAAGTTTGATATCAGAAAGCTTTCAAAATTGTAAATCCTATTTGGACTGGACAAGTTTCACAGGTGAGCCCTCTGAGACAGAGCTTCATCCCTATTCCCTACCCACATCACTCTGAAGCTCTACCAAGCACACTCCATTCTTGGCACAGAGTACAATATTCTTCCCTTAAGGTACTACACATTAATGCCTCAGTTATATTCTGCACATTTGTTTGCCTCCACTTTCTTCAATCTTAATCAATGCTTGATCAGCCATTGAGGGATGAACATCGTGGGAACCTATGACTTCTCTGAAATTACATGGCCCATTTTATGTTCATGGCTTTCTTGGCCATTTTTTTCCTATGGAGAAGGTCCTTAGCTTTCATCAAATTCTCCAAGGGTTTTGTGAGTCCTCCCAACCCACACTCCCACCAAAAAGTTTGAGAACCTCTATTTTAAATCTACCAGGATCGAATTTCTATTTGTACCATTTCCAAATGGCTATACTCCAATCATAAACTCAACGAAAAAATGACACACTTGAAAAGAATATTTCAATGTTTTTCTGTGTTAAAACAACCAAGTACTAATCGTTGGAAGGTTTAGCTCCTGGACTCTCAATTAGAATATTAGATTAAAACAAATTTTAAATCCAAGTTTTTTCCCATCCTAATGCTTAAAAATTATCCAGGTATCAGACTCTGTAAATAATGACCAACTGGGGTCTTAATAACAAACGTTTTTTATTAGCTATCTAATGATACTTGGTAGTCTACTCAGCACTCTGCTAGGGGAAGTACATAAACCCATTACTTTGGAGCCTGCAATCAAACTGTTTTTATCAATAAGGAAGATTATAAAACTATTCCACCCTCTCCTCCCCCAGCAGTAATAGAGCACAGGAAATTAGGTTTTAAATAGTCCCAAGGGAAATACATTCCCAATGAGTTCACATCCTATTTTATACATTCCTAAAAGAATGGCCTTAACAGGCTGTAAGATCACAAAAGTCATTGGTGTTCTCTCATGAGAGAAAATATAATCCCCCTCTCCATTTTGGCCACAACTAACCATGTGACCCTCTACTTCTCAAAGCCTCAGCTTGTTCTTCTACAATTTGGACCAAATTCTGCTTGCTTCATCCATTTTACAGCTATCATGATCATGAGATGATGATTCCAAAAATATATTGAAGTATTATAGAATGCCAGACAAATAAAAGGTCATCTTTTTTCCTGGCCTTCTTGGATATTTTTTTCTTCTCCACACATACAAACTGTTAGAAGGACCCACCAAGATGTCACTATGGATTTGTAGCCATTTGTTTCAGATGTAGCCAACCACTTATCTGGAAATCCAGAAACCACAGGCAGGGCAGAGGACCTAGATGCCTAGCTCCACCCTGTGCAACTTACTTTTTGGAAAAAAATTGACATGCCATTCAGGAAGCACCCTGGATATTGAGGGCACGTATTGCACGGTGCACTGGGTGTTATACGCAAACAATGAATCATGGAACACTGCATCAAAAACTAATGGTGTACTATATGGTCACTAACATATCATAATAAAAAAATTCAAAAAAAAAAAAAAAAGCAAGCAAGCAAGCACCCTGGATGCTGAAAAATACAATTCCATTACAAAAAAGAGCTCAACAAAGCCAGCTGTGTTGAGCACCTACATATCTTTCTTTTCATCATTGTGCCTCTGTAGATCATTACACAGGCTCCACAGATCTTTCACATGCTTTACTCCACCTTTCATTAATAACATTGTGGGATGTATAGAACAAACTTTATTCCATCTTTCACTTCACTGAATTTTTACTTTTAGTCTACGGAATGATCTGAAGTTAAGGCAATTTTCATAATTAAAAAGTCTTAGGAGTGCCTGGGGGGCACTGTTGGTTAAGCCTCCTACTCTTGGTTTTGGCTCAGGCTGTGATCTCAGGGTCATGAGTTTGAGCCCTGTGTTGGGGTCCATGCTCAGCACGGAGTCTGCTTGAGATTCTCTCCCTCTGCCCCTCCCCCTGCTCTAGCTCTCTCTAAATAAAGAAATCTTTAAAGCAAAAGATTTTAGGGTACTTAGATAAATATTTCAACGGCTTTCTATAGCTCACAAAGTTCCCAGAGACCCCACCTCTACAGACTAGCTTCCCACCACTCTCTCCCTCCACCAACCTTTAGCCACACTTATTTTCTTTTGACCCTTTCAACACGACACAGGCCTCAGGGCTCTTGCATATGCCATTTCCTCTACTTGATCTGCATATGCTCCAATTTTGTGTGTGGCTGGCTCATTTTCATCTTTATCTCCCACTTTATGTCAACTCAACTGAGATTCTGTAAAGCCATCCCACCGTGGTTATCCAGTCTCTCAGTCTCTCATGTGTTTTCATCACAGATAATTTATAATTACTGCATTTACTGGTTTTTGCTTTATTTTGCAGGTCTCTTCCACAAACCTGTAAGCTCCATGAAGGATAGGCACCATAGGGGTGGGGGGGCTCAGCTCACAATTAAAACATCAGTGGGTAAATCATAGTCAATGCTGATAGAGTAGGTATCCCACTACCACATACTGGGCACTCAGTAAAAACCTGTTGAAAGTAACAGGCAATTTGAATACATACACTAAAGTCTGTTGACATGTGCATGTATTGAAGCAGAAATGTTGACTAACTCGGTTAAAAATTATTTCTTCAGCAAACAAAGCCAAAAACAATTTCTGAGTAAGATTTTAGGAGCCCTAGACCGAATATGTCCAATACGGTAGCCACTAGCCACATGTGGCTATTGCAAATTTGAAATGAGGCTAGTCTGAATTGGGTGTGTCCTAAGTATAAAATACACACCAAGTTTACACAGTATTAATGTACATTCTTACACAATGTAACAAAAACAATATAAAATATCTAATTCAAAATTTTTATTTATAATTTTTATCTCATGTTGAATTTTTCAATAAACTAGAATATATTAAAATTAATTTCACCTATTTTTTAATGTAGCTACTGAAAAATTTATTATTTTCACTATTTCTTTTCAAATTTTATTTACATTCAATTAACATATAGTATATTATTAGTTTCAGAGGTAGAGTTCAGTGATTCATCAGTTGCATATAACACCCAGTGCTCATTATTTTTTTTTAATAGTATTTTTTTATTATATGTTAGTCACCATCCCAGTGCTCATTATATCACATGCCTTCCTTAATGCCCATCACCCAGTTACCCCATTTCCCCACCCTATTCCCCTCCAACAACCCTCAGTTTGGTTCTTATGGTTAAGAATCTCTTATGGTTTGTCTCCCTCTCTGATTTCACCTCGTTTCATTTTTCCCTCCCTTCTTCTATGCTCCTCTATTTTGTTTCTTAAATTCCATATGAGTGAAATCATGCGATCATTGCCTTTCTCTGATTGACTTATTTTACTTAGCATAATACTCTCTAGTTCCAACCATGTTGTTGCAAATGGCAAGATTTCATATTTCGATGGCTATGTAAGATTCCATTAAATACATACACCACATCTTTATCCATTCAACTGTTGATGGACATCTGGGCTCTTTGTGGTTTGTATTGTTTTTTTTTTTAAATTAAAAAAATTTTTTTTAAAGAGAGAGAGAGAGGTGGGAGAAAGGGGAGGGAGAGAATCCCAAGTAGTCTCCGCTCAGAGCACAAAGCCTGATGGTGGGGGTGGGGATTGATCTCACAACCCCGAGATCATGACGTGAGCCGAAATCAAGAGCCGGACTCTTAACCGACTGAGCCACTCAGGTGCCCCTGTTTTATATTTCTATTGGATGATCCTGGTCTAGAGCATTCTAGAGTAAATGTGATTGTTACATATTTATGGCTTTTTTAAAATTTTAAACTCTCTATAATGGTATATATTGGTATATATATGTAGAAATCTCAAAGTCACTGCCTAAAATTCATAGTATCACCTTCGAGTTTTTTTTTTTAACTTCTGCAGATATTAGGAAATTGTCCAGGTATTACATGCTATAATACATCTGACTCCTAGGTAGAAAGAGATCCTCATAAAATTATATGATCAGTATTTGCCCTGTTGTTAGCCTTCAAATCCTTTAACCCTACTTCCAGAGTCACCACCATAACCTAGGCCACCATGATCTCTCAGCTGTACAACTGAATTCACTTCTTAACTGGTCTTCCACCTCCAATGCATTTTTTTTTTTCAAACAGCCAGAGTAATTGTTCTAGGGTACAAGTCTTATACTGACCCCAGGATAAAGGCAAAATCCTTACTTCAGCCTTCAATTCCAGACAAAATGCTGGCCCTGCTTACTTCTCCTCTTCCTCCTCCTTAGACTTCACATTCCAGCCATTCCGAAATCTCTGAAGTTCTGGAAAGGTGCCATGCTTCCTCTGGCTTGGGAACCTTTGTTCCTTCTGCTAGAGCCCACACCCATCGCCCGCTCTCCTTTTGTCTGGCCAGCCCTTATTCTGTTCTCAGTGTAGGGTCAGAGAAGACCACTGTGTAGGATTCGTGGGAAGGGCACCCCCTGGCCTTCACAAACCTTTCCCTTGCTGCCACCTCCATCACCGCCACCACCAACAGAGAGCTTATGATGTGCCAGGCATGAGCTAAGCATGCTCCCTGATTGTCCCATGGATTCTTCACCACGAACCTGTGAGAAGACAGCAGCGGCTTATATGTACCTAGCACGGGGTGCCAGGACTTGTTCTAAGCTCTCCACAGATATTACCCCGGACCCCAGGACAACACACAGAGTCAGGTACTATTATTATCCTGTTTACTGATGAGGAACTAGTGCCCAGACAGGTTTAGTCAATCACTCTACTTGTCGCTGGGGACTTGAGCTCTTGTAGTTTGACCTCACAGCTTATTCTGACTCATGGCAGGTGTTATCACCGTTTTAGAGAAGATACAACAGAAGATCAGAAGGGTTAAGCAACCTGCCCAAAGTGGTCAAGTCAGGATTTGAAAGCCCAGTTAGAACTACATTATGTTTCTCTCAAGGACTGTATACACCCTCCCAACATAGCTTACAATTGCCTGCTAGCTTACTGCACTGTAAGATTCTTATTCTTTAATTTTTAAAAAACAGTTTCAGGTATAGAAAAAGTGAACAGATAGCACAGGGAATTCCCAAATATGTCCTGCAGAGTTTCCCCTATTATAAACACCTTATGTTAGAGTGGTACATTTGTTATAATATTGGACCACAAGTGTAACTAAAATTCATAGTTTAATTCATATTTCTTCAGTTTTTACCTAATGTTCTTTTTCGGTTTTAGAATCCCATCTAGGATACCTCATTATACTTAGTTATCAGGTCTCCTTAGGCCCTTCTTGTTTGTGGCAGTTTCTCACAATTTCCTTGCCTCTGGTGACCTTGACAGCGTTGAAGAGCATGGTTGGGTATATTGTAGAAGGTCTCCCTACTGTAATTTGTCTGGTGTTTCTCTCATAAATGAAGATCACAGAGGTAACGTGCCATGTTCATTACATCACATCATGACTCCCTACCATCAACAGGACTTACACAACTATTCACGTGGACCTTCATCACCTAGCTGAAGTAGTGTTTGTCAGGTTTCTCTTCTGTCAGTTTACTTTTCCTGAACCCTCTCTTTTAATCTGTACTCTTTTGATAGAAGTCTCTATGTGCAGCCCACACTTTGTGAGGAGCGGAGAGCTACACCCACTTGCTATGCTCCTTGAGGCTGGGTCATCTATATAATTTATTTGGCGTTCTGATTAGGAGATTTTTCTGTCCTTTATTAATTTATTCAAATATTTATTGATATCAGTATGGATTCATGAATATTTATTTTGTACTTTGGTTTATAATTTATAATTTTGTTATAATTCAATACTACTACTACATTTTTTTTTTTGGCTTAAATGATTCCACTTGAGTCATTAGGAACTCTTTCAGTTGGCTCCTGTGTCTCTTAGACGTACTCTCATCAATGTCACCTTTGACATATTCCCATCAATGTATTTCGTTTTCAAGAACTTCCTTACGTTTAGGCACATCTTGTAGATTTCCTTCCCCAGTCCTAGAATCAGACATTTCTGGAAGGATTCCCTGTTCCTTTCATTGAATAATGGTTTTAGAAATAAAGAAGTGAGTGCTGGGTGTACCTGTTGCTACTGGGGTGTCATTTTTTAGGCTTTCTCAAATGACAAAGAAATATGTGTATGTACATAAGCCCATGTATATACCCATACTTATAAATATCTCTACATGTAATCATGTGTATCTATCTAAAGTTAAACCTGACTTCTCCCTGACATGTCCAACTCTAATTTATCACCACATGCATCATCTAAGCTCCTATCCTTGCTCCAACAGTCAGAAATGACTGAGCTTCTTAAAGGCAATAGCAGTGCCTTAATCCGTTGCTATATCCGAAGGATAGTCCTTGGCACATATAATGCACATGTGGACTCGCAGTCCCAATAACTTCAGCTCTGGAAGGGAATACAGATAAATCTGCAAATGTTACCAAATACAGATTTCAAAGACGAACATCACAACAGTTTATTAGGGCAACAGTGTAAGAGAGTGCACTAACAGAGGTCTGATTTAAGTGTGTTTATTCAACTCTGTGAAGGGAGAATGACAGCAATACATCGAAGCTACACAAAAAGGATTCAGGCTTCCCTGAAAAGGATTCAAGTGGCATAAAATGGTTTGTGTCTCCACAGCAATTTACATTTATTAAAATAGATAATAGGCATAATCATTGTCAAAACCGAGCTTCCACCCTGTATAATGTCTTAATATATTCTCGAAGTTCCTGACAAACAGGCGCAAAGCCATGGCAGATTAGACTCTAAGTGGAGGATCACCCTAATAGCACAGCAGAAAAACCAACCTCACACTTCTAGGAAGGAAAATAAGACCCGAGGACAGTCTCTGAAGGCGAAGGGTAAAGTACAAAGGGAAAGGTGCTAACGTGGTGCTTCAGCTGGAAGGGGAGCTGGGCTCTAATGTGACACTCTGCATTAATGATGCTAATTTATGTCTGGGTAAGTGTGTGTGCATGACACAGAGGAAATTCGAAGAGGTCTATATTATACCACGGTGGAGCTCATCTTCAATCTCTCGGAAGGGTACGTGCTTTACACTGGAACTGCCTCACATGGGCATATATTATGTAGATTCTGTGTCAGTTTCATATGAACAAATCACTTGTCTCCTTAAATCTATTCTGGAGCATTTCCAATCTGTTCTTTACACTGCAGCCAGAATGATCTTTCTGAAAAACAAATGTGAATGCTGTTCCCCATCTTCCCCACATTTATAAATTTTAACACTTCCCTTTATTTCTAGCATAGAAAAAAATAATAGAGTCCTCTTCTACCATCGAGGCTGGGCAAGATGTGGCTTCTGTCTAACTCCAATCCTGCGGGAACTCAAGCCACATTGGGCATCTTTCACTTGCCTGGACACACACATTCTGTGCTACTACTATAGGGCCGTTGGTCATGCCATTCTCTTGCCCCAAATCATGCCTCTTGCTCCTCTTCAACACAGGAACTCCTACTATGGCTTTAGGATTTAGTCTTCTGATCCCTTCACCACGGAAGCTTTCCGTCTCTGGGTCCAATAGTCTTTTACACACTCTCACAGTACCACAGACTCTTCCTTTACAGTGCCTGTCACGGTTATAATTGTACATTCATCTTTGTTATTGTGGATTAATATATGCCCCCAGAGGGCTTGTTAGTCCATATCCCTGGCACCTAACCCATGCCTGTGTCGAAGAAGCAGTTCTTGAATAAACAAATGAGAAATGACCACCCCATCTACCCACACAATTGTCAAAGCTTTCCTGCATGTGAAGGCTCCTCTTTAGATTCTGAAGAATAGGTTATTTCACACCAGAAATTTGATAGGTCACCCTTGAGGCTGAGTACAGGAAATATCACTGGAAATATCACTGCTAGGCTTTAGTAGTTTCCACAAGGACAGAAGGTCCCTTTTGTCATATGGGTTATTAATGCAAGGGATTTGAAGTTTATTAATGCATTATATGCACTATATGGAAATGGACAAAAGGGGATGTGAAAAAAACAGAAAAGGTCAGCTTATGGTGCTGATTATTTACTAATCCTAATACTTAAGATCATTTTTATCAAGTCATTTGGCTTTATTTCTCAATATCCCAAATGCTACTACTGGTTTTCAATCTCTAATCCTTGTGCCTGAATTTCACTCAACAAATATTTACTGAGCATATTTATTACATGCCAGTCACTGTGTCAGACCCTGTGATACATGCTGAGCAAGAGACCCAAGGTGCTTATTCTAAGTGGAGGACAGAGACAGCACAGATTGATAGTCGTTTCAGGTTAGTGTGTGACTCAGGCTGATAAGGAAAGAAGTCATGCTCTATGTGAGTGAGATCATTTCCACTGTTTCAACATGGTCTTAAGCAATCCAAATGCCTCATCGGGGTAACCTGTATCATTATTGTTCTGTAATATCAAGTAGATCACAGAATTTTCACCTGAAAAAGGATTAGAGGCTTATTTATTTTTAAAAGATTTTATTTATTTATTTGATGGAGAGACAGCCAGGGAGAGAGGGAACACAAGCAGGGGGAGTGGGAGAGGAAGAAGCAGGCTCCCAGCGGAGGAGCCTGGTGTGGGGCTCGATCCCACAACGCCGAGATCACGCCCTGAGCCGAAGGCAGATGCTTAACGACTGAGCCACCCAGGCGCCCCTAGAGGCTTATGTTTTATTAAATTCATGGTCTCCCTTAAGAATTTAAATGTATTTACTCCCCCTATTTAAATAAAGGACTAGGGAAAACACAAGGTATATCTTTTCTAAGGAGTCACTATAATCCCTCAAAATCTCTATTTCCAGTTTTGATGTTCCCCAAAGGGTCGGAGTGCCTGATTCGCTAAGATGTGTATCTCAACAGAGCATGTGTTTCATGGCAAGAGATTTTTCACTTGGTTTTAGTGGTAAGTAATTCAAGAAGTAGTTAGTCACACAGAAACCCTAAAGGCATCTATGGACAAAGACTGAATCACAAAGACTGAATCAAGACTCTCTTCATAACCATTATAAACCTTAAGACCTACGACAGTAGTGGCAGCATAACTGGCCTTTGACAATTCTGGGTTAAATGCTGCCGGATAAACGATGATACTTTCATCGTTTCACAATCAATGAGGTGGTTGAAGCATGAGACCACAGTGGAGAGGAAAGAGGAAAACTAATATTGAAGTCGTTAGCTCATCAAGAGGAAAAAATCCACAAAGGAAGGACACCCAGAACCGTATCCTTTTTGTCCCCTTTTGACAGAGGCCATAGACTCATCAATGGTTGTTCAGGAAGCTGGGAGAATCTCAGGAACAGATGAATGGCAGCTCCTAGGAGCCACAGCTCAAGACTAATGCTCTAGCCTATCGTCTTCAAAGGAGAAGAACAATCAGCAGATTGACAAATTCCTCTGTTTACGCTCTTGAACAAATAAACTAATTGCATCTTTGTTTTTAACCTAACAAATCATAGCTTGATTACAGGTCATTAGTGACCATTAATACATGGAACTGTTTGCATTTCACTGGTCTGAATTACACAGTCTTGCCTTGCACACCAGCTCAATCAAGCTTCCAAAGGGAAACCCCGTTATCAGGCCTCAAGCGGGACGAAAAACAAACAATTAGCCTCTGTGATTGAACTGTGATGCAGAAGATTTTTTTGGTTCATTGTTGAACTAGCCATTCCCTTTGTAGTGGAGACACGCTCTTTGGGCCCAAAGAGTATGCAACCACCTCTACGAATGTTTTCAATTATTTCCAGTGACTGCTAATGTTGTATTGGTGAGCAACACGAACCTGCCTGTGTGATACTAGTAGAGGCAGCCCTCAATTCCTGACACGGCGGCTGATTAGAGTGCAGGTAAGCACAGGGAGCACATGCAGGACTGGCAGAAATATCAAGGAACAGGAAGAGAGACTATTTGGCAAAAAAGGGAAGGCCAGATAGGGAATGTGTCTATGTATGTCTATATGTATGTATATAGTACACACATCAGCTAGGTAGTCCAGAATGTTAAAAAGTCCAGTTGAGGCTTTGGATTACCCATACTAGAAGCCAAGACACTTAAAAAGAACTGGATCATTGCCAAGCCTCCACTTCATTTTGTGCTGAGCAGTCACAGAGGGGGCAGGGAGTGATTAACAGAGATTAACGATCTCAGAAATATTTGAGGACTTTCTAACATAGCAACTGCCACTTGGGAGCAAATCCCTGGTCCATCTCATCTAATGTTCTCTTGCTTCAAAAAGCGTCCCCTGGGGAATGCCATGTTTGACTACTAACGTGCTGACGCCAAAGAATTAGAGGAGGTGCTAACAAGGCCAGGGACGACAGCCTAGATATTGCCGAAGCCATTTTTACTCTTTAATCTAGGCTAGCTACTGAGCACATGACTCCTGCCTCAGCCCAACATGTGCAATGACAGGCTAGAGTTCCACGCAGTTTAAAAAGCTCTTTCAAATGAATTATCCTGCTCATCTTTATTTATATCAGCCCCTGAAAAAGTGAGATTATTAATACCACAGTAATGGTGGAAAATGCAAGCTCTCGAGTCAACTTCTGTTTTTAAATCCTGGCTTTTCCACTTACTAGCAAGGTGACCTTCAGCTTACTTTTCTCAGCTTCACTTTTCTCATTTGTAAAACACAGATAATGATGGTACCTACATTCATAAGGTGATTGTAAAACTCTAATAGGTAATGGACGCGAGGAAAATGCTTCGTGTACTTCAACACGGTACATAGTAAGTGCTCAGTAAGGATTAACTGCTATAGTCTCTGTCCTCCTCTACCACCACCACCGGCACCCACCATGGCCACCATCTCAGCTACCACCATTAGCACCCCACCACCCCCCACAGGAAGAGAAACTCAATCTTCCAGACAGACTTCTTCCTAAAGTCCCTGAATTACTCTACGACTCAGGGAGGATGAAGCCATTATCTTCTGACCACACCTTTCTCCTTCCCTGGAACACTTTTCATTCTTCCTCCCTCTCCTCATCCTCCGGTCTCAGCTGAACCAGGTCTTTCTTCATGAGCCCTCCTCTGAGCCCTCTCACATCATCTCACAGCCCCCCTGACATCCGCATCACAGAATTTCTCATCCTGCAGTGTCATGACTTGTGGTCCTGTGTCCCCTACTGGTCCAGGAGAGCCTTAAGAGACCCACTGTGTGTACCGCACCCTCTGCATTCCAGCGCAGAGCACATCACCAGGCATTAAGTGCGGAATAAATAGTCAATGGAAGGCTGATGGCAGACTCCTTTCAGGCCACCCTGCCGCTACATGGAACGGTAGGATTTCTCACTGGAGCACTGTTTGGGAAGTGAGAGATAGTCATATGTGGCTTTTTGCCTTACGCTGCTATTAAATAACCTTAGCCTCATGATGAAAACTCAAGGCAATCTTAACCGAATTTTAATGGATTCCATTTCCAAAGCAAGTAGCTTCACTTGAGAAAATAATACCTTGAAGTGAGGCTTACATTATGTTAACACACGCACATTCATTCATTTTATACCTCACGCTCCATCGCAGAGCTATGCACAGTGCTTAGTTACCAATCCCTCAGCATTTTGAAAAGGGCACCGTCTTTGTAGTTGGAAAGGATTTTTCAGAAACAGTTGGACTTGATGAGGTGCAGCGAAACGCATTCTTCCTCACAACATGCTCTTAAAATTCTGACTCTGAACGGTCTCTTTCCCACTTGCTGCTTTTGCGCTTTTGGAAATTTCGAGTCTGACGTGACACAAGTCAGAAAAACATGACCAAATAACAAAGTATTCCAATCCCTCCGGTCCCCTCCCTCTTGAAGGAGGCAAGGAGGGTGTGACGGTTGGCAGCCCCAGGTGAAACCCATTCGAAGTCTATCTAGTCTTATCTCACTGAAGCGGCAACGGAGGCCAAACCAAATGAAACACAGACCCCCAACCAAACCACATTAGAACACCCTAGAAAGGTTACCTGGCTAGAAATGAAAGAAAGGTACACTGTAATTACAACAGATGTAATTTCTATAGCAAGGAAAGAGCTAGACTCCACCTACCAACACAAACACCCCAAGACATTTTTTGAAAACAAAGCCTACTCTCTTTTCTTACATAAAAAAGCATATTAGTAAATAGAGCCTGTGTGGAGTCCATATAAATGGATAAAGCTAAGGCTGGATAATTCCCTTGGGACACTGAAGCCTGACGCACCCACGCCCATTAGCTGATGGAGAATATACAGAAACACACACCCATATATATAAATACACACATCTGCTCTTTGTTTTTGTCTCCCTTCAAGTCTTCGACCACATTTTTCATTTCATTTTCCTAGAGTAAGTCTTTATCTGGAAACTTCTTTCCCCATACCTTTTCCTCAAAGAAACTCTTCTGCAGGTCTTACTCCTCGACCTGACTCAGAGTTTCCATCTATCTCTGTTATAAACTCCACCTCAGGGGAGAATTCTCTGATGATTCTTTTTCTCAAAAATTAGAGTTCCTTTGCACCAGATTTTCTTGCCCAGGCCCCCACACAGCCATGTGCGGAGGCTGTAATGCTCGAGTCTCACCGTATAGTTTGAAGAAAGGAGTGAAACCAAGCTAGCTGCAGCCTTCGCGCTACCTCATCCCAAACAGGTGGGACGGCTCCGTGGTCATCCCGGTAGGGCCTCCAAACATTGAATACAGCTGAGAAATTACTGTTTTTCCTACATAGTAATTTCCCGATTTCCTTCCTAATTCAAAATTACCATGTAGTAAGGCCCTTCATTCTTCAGTGTACAGAGTAAGAAGCCCTTGTCTCTTTCTTCGCCTCCTGGCCCAACGCTTCTTCTCTAACCCCGCAGCTAATCCATCCGTCTGATTCTCTAGCCTAGTCTGCATACATCGCCAGCATCTATACAGTCAGGCCTCCTCTCACAGAGCCTCACCTCTTTCCTGGCTTAAAACCTTTATAACCGGTCATTACTTGTTACTGCTGTGTGCCAACACGTTTCATCAAAACACATTCTGAAAACAGTAAGTCAAACAGTGCTTATTACCTACACGTTGTTTTTAAAACGTGACGGAATTGATTTGAGTCCCCCAGAGCAACTTTTAAGCAAGTGGAACTATTCAACACTTCCATACTGCTATTTTATTAAGAATAGTAGGTATAAATAATGATACTAATACCTTTATTTCCATAGGTGCTTTCATCTGGATAATTCATGCTTCATTATTGTGCCACTATTCTCTGTCTTGGGTTCTCCCTTGGCTCCTGTGACAAACATGGGGTTCAGATCCAGACTCCAGGAGGTAGCGATGCTTCAATTTTTGGTAACATACAGCTGCATTAACACGCCCCAAGTCCCCCCCATAGCCTCTTTGTGTGAGGTTGCTCGTGGTCGGTTACAATCCAGGCCGATACGATACGACAGCCAACTCTACAAAACCTCTCTGCGCTTCCACCTCCTCCTCTGTTAGGGGGCTGCCTTCGGGTTTTGAGAGCAGGGGTCCTCCAAGGGTTGCTTCCAACCAGCCGCAGAGCCTCTACCCAGCGCTCCACTAGAAAGCAAACTCCGGGCTCTTTCCCAGTACCATTTAATTAGAATCGCTGGGAGGAGCCTAGCAATTTATAGTTAACAAACACGCAGGTGGTTCTAATAAACATTAAGGTTGAAAACAACGGCCAGAAAACACGTGAGGAGTTTTGACAAGGCTGGGCGCTGTTAGGGGAGTGACCTCCATGGAGTGAAAGAGGGATCACGAACGCAAGGATACTAAGCTTTTGATGGTAAGGCTTCACAGCGGAGGGCTAGCAGCAATGGGTCAAATGCAGACGGCTCTGGTACACAGAACTTTTAAGCAACGGCAAGTATTCAGAAAGAGGAATGGTCATTTCACCGATTAGGAGAGGCTCCCTTTCTCTCACTGTCCAGAGGTATTAGGATTATACTCTGGGAGAACCTATGAATGAGGCAATACAAGAAGTACTAAAAATAAAGCTATAAGATTTAAAACAACAACAAAATTAAGCCTTAATAAGAAGCTTCAACATACCATTAATATAGAAAGAGGTTTATAACTTATTTATTATCATTAATTTTTTAATATCTCAAAGCTATTACCTTTAAAAACGATCCTATTGATGCTACATAGAGTAGATAATGGATTTTCATTTCCTAATGTTTTGTTTCATATTCAGAAAAGGGCAGCAGTTGGCTTAGACTCTCACAAGATTCCATATATTATTATAGGAGATATTTATTATTTAAAAGTCATCAATTACCACCATCCAGAACTGATACTAGATCAAACATTAAGGTTAGGCTGTTATTTCTCCTCTGTTTTGTAAAGAAAACAACCATCTTTTGACACTAACAATTTTGCTTTAGGATACAGATAAATGAACTAATATTAATGAAAATACTAGTGAACATACTTGATACTGGTACATCACATACACTGTTGTATTTAATACTCACAGCAACCTTAGGAAATTCAGCTTTGTTACCCGTATATTTATAGAGGAAGCACCTGCGTTTAGCAAGGTTAAAGATCTCGCCCAAGGTCACAGAGCTAGCTAGTGGTGGAGCCAGAATACAAACCTGGGGGTTCTCCAGAGTCCGTGTTCTCAACCTGCTAAGTTTATTTTTTAGCATAACCCTGAATTCTAGGGATTTGGAGGGCAGGAAAAAATGTATGGCCCACTGCAAATAATACTTATGACCAGTTAGGGCTTCTAGAAATACCAAAGAGAATCAAACAACGACTTACTGATGTTTAATTTATGCCAGGTACTGAACTAACCACTGTACAACTATTTCCCTTAATGCCTACAGCAACCATAGAAGGTAGCTACTAGTACTATCCTGATTTTACATATGAGCAATAATGGTTAGATGATTTAAGTAATAAGCCCATCTTCTTCAAAAAGAATTCACTACTCACATATTTAAATGGAAATGAAGCGAAAGAAGTAAATAGTATGTAAGAATCGCTCAGTAAATGTAGCTTCACTACCCTTATATTATGTTCCAGGGAAAATAATGGTGTTAGTGATGAATCATCCATTCTTTCTTATCTCTTTTCTTGCTTGCTTTAAATGGCAGATATTTGTGATTTAGATATTTGGGTGCCATGTGCAGTCATGAAACAGAACTAAGTCTACTGCCTTCTCCACATCTTCCTATGCGTCAGACTTTAGCTCTCTGAGGCTGGCACCAAAGACAGTGGCCAGGAGTGCAGCCTCAAGACCCTTCCGTTTGGAATAGTAACAACGAATGGCCTTAGAAATGAGACATACCCTACACCCAATGCCCAACAAAGGGCTATGACATGCCGAGTTTCTCCACCCCAAGAACCTTGTGTTAAGGATGCAGGTGGCCAACATCTCTCAGAGAGAGTCGCAAAAATGAACGCTTTTCCCCAAGATTGCAAAATTTCATCCCGTTGGGAGCTCAATGAGAGTTGATTTCATTTTGTAACCTCATGGGAAGAGCTCTGTTTTAGGGATCAGATCTCTGCACCTCTGTCTTGTCTCCACCACAAACCAGCTATGTGATCATGGGCAAACTGATTAACTCTACTAGATTTCAGTTTTCACATTGAGGTAATAAGAAATAAACCCATTCTTCAAGTTTTTTGGTGCACAGCAGGTGAAAGCTGTGAAAATACTTTGTAGAAATATAAAGCCCTTTCACAAGTTTCAGAGGGCATTACTATTTTATGTAACTCTTTCTTTTGCCTAAAATTTGACCATAACCTATCGACCTGGTCAAACCAAGTTGGTTTACCCACAGACTAATTTAAAAGACAAGAGAAAGAGGGACCATTTAAACTTGATAGTTATCAGCTGTCCCAAAGATATCTGTGGAACTGTTTGCTCCGTTGTTATGATGGTTAAGAGGGATTCGTGTCCATTGGCCTTACTTCCCTGGAAGCTTGGCAAATCCTCAGATCAGTGAACATCAGTATGAAATAGCCTGAGAAACCTTTCCATGCAAGCCAAAAGGATTATCACCAAACTACTATGTCACGAAACAGGACACAGACACTCTCAGGAGCTCAAAGGGAGGCTCAGTAGATAGTGCCAAAGACGCCTCTGGGTTCCTATTAGGATTTCAGGGTGCCAACTTACTCTTCCTTGCACGTCTACATGAGAAAGTAGAATGTGGCCTCCATGTAGATTAGTTGGGACAGCAGTGAAAGGGGATAGTGTGAAGGACATTTTTATGCAAGGAGAACAAAAAAGAAATTCCATCTGGAGTTAAGTGTGGAGAGATGAATCAAAGATAGTATGTAGCACTATTGACTATTTTTACACTCTTAGTGGGAGGATTCAAACCAGACACTCAAGAGCAAAGAAACAAAAAATCAAGGAAAAAATTTCTTTGGTGCTTTTACATTTATCTTGCACTATGGTTTCCCTGAAGTTATCTGAAAGATTAAAATGGCTTTGTGATGTGACACCATCATACTACTTTTCCTATTATAGCTCTTTTCTTAAAATATTTTATAGGTCAACACATATGGGTAAAACTAAAGATTACAAGTATACATTTTCCTTGGACCTGTACCTGGAAAGGCATATTCCTTCTTTCAAGTCACTAGTGTAGGACCATGAAGCTGATTGTTTGATTTATCACTCAAACTCTGGTTCTAGATCACCTTACCAAATTTACTTTCAGGACACCAAAACCAGAGGTCGTAGAGATTGCTTAGAAGATGATCTATGGCTGGGAAGGAAACCGAAGCTTCTCAGACATAAAACATGCCATATTCTCCAAAGCCAAGATCATTTCATGGGTGGAAGTTGGTATTTTCAGGCCTATGTTTCTCTGATAAAACATACCTATGTTCCGTCACTAGCAGCCACATTGCAATACACTACACTTGACCAACTGCCCCCATATGCAGACCTCTCCAGTAGGTCTGGTTGGCAGAAATCCACTGATTAAACATTTAAAGACCGGCTTTGGCAAAACATGCCAGAAATTCCTTCAGGGTAATTAAAACCACCTTCTGTGTCAATAAACACAGACCGTGAAATCCTTCGTGTGTAGAGGGGCTGGCTCTGACCTCAGGCTCTAGGACATTTTTTCTTAGATGGCTTTTCCATCATTGCGATAGATTTTCACTGACTCACCCAGACCCTTTCCTAGCCTTACCTTTACTGTTTCAGCCCAGACACAGGACCAGAGTGGCTCTGAGCCTAAGGGCCGAGCTCATTGCCAAAGCCCCTTTACACAGACCTACAGGTAAGAGAACTCAAATGGAATTCTTGTTACAGAATGTGACAATTAAGAGTCTTTATGTATCACTACTCTTCCAGGGTTCTCACCGATTTTCATCTGAAGAATGATTAATGTGACTTCAAAGGAAAAGGAAGAACTCACGTGGATATTTACTATGCTGATATCCACAGACTTGTTCTTTGAACGTAGTAGACATTCCATGAACTGTTTGTCACTGTAATAATGGCTATTATGTAAACAATGTTTATACTTTTGAAAACTGTCAGACATTAGAAAATAAAAATAGTAAGAATTAAAATTTCATCAGCCTGACATAGGCATCATTAATATTCTACTAGCCGTTCTTTCCTTAGAATTCTTTATGGACACACCCAGAAGTTTATAGGAAAGGAATCATATATACACTCCTTCTATCATGGATGTGGCTACCTTTAATTTTTTAATAGTCTTTTTTATACTTATTTCTCTCCTCCCCACATACCCAATGTTAAAAGTCTTTCATATACTTTTTCATACTTGTATCATCATATACATCATACTTGTATTATCATATAGCATAAGTGAGGTTTCAGTTGCTCCACTGATTCTCGCTGAAGGGTTAAAGAGTAAAATAAAAAAAACAGACACAGAAAAAAACAAATGAGTGACAGAATAATAGGCTATGCTCTTAATTAGCTGGTACAATTTCCAAGTGATTGCAAAAATCATATAGCACATCTTTAAACTCCAGTGGGGGTAGGAGATCCTAGCTTGAACATGTCTGGATGGAGTTGTAAGTTTAAATTCCCGAGCAAACAATATGCACTTGGCTGCTGTCCTACTATGGAGACATTACCAATCTACTCTCCAACTCAAATCAAGTTCAAAACCATTTACAAAGTGCCCCTGTGCTAAGCACCGCACTGTCCTCTGTAGGATAAACCAAGAAGGTAAAGGTGAGGTGATTGTCTTCCAGGAGTTTCTTTCTAGCTGGAGAGACAATGCTCAGGAGCCCCTCTTTCTAGCAGGCTATCTGAACTTGGACTTTGGTGCCCACATTCATAAAATGGGGATAATACCTATATATCATAGCACTGTTGTTATGATTAAAAAACTTGAGAAACTGAGAAAAAAATTTCATGGGGAATATGCAGATTCAAGGCAGGACATGTAGGTACCAGGAAAGGGGAAACGGTACGTACAGAAGCAGGGGGCAGGGATGGCCTGGGGTACTGAGGACCCAGCACAAGCCTGCATGGTTGACCTGGACGTCAGTTAGGAGAGGCTCGGAGAGATGAGAGGACAGGCAAGAAACAATAAGGTTTACAAGCACAGGACAAAATGGTCAACAGCCCAATCTTCTTAAAGGGCTAAATACACGTAGGAAAATACTTTCTGTCTTTTCAGCATGTGCCAATGTCTAGATCAAGGCCATCCAAATCAGTGACTCAAAGGCAACCTACTTGTCAAGTAACTGGAGAAAGAGAAAACCTGGCCCACATAACAGGCTTAAATCCAAGTTTCTGAGACTTATAGGAAAAATTCTGATCGGAAAATTTCCATCTCAAATTGTGCTGAGGAAGCTCGGGGACTGAGTAAGCATGTTGGCAACAGGAGCACAATATGATAATCAGACTGCTTTTGCTTTTTTTTTTTTTTTTTTTTTTCCCACCCCTATGCACAGAGTTCTTCAGATCCTGGGGAGAACTTAGCAAGTCTCTGATCTCTGACCTATAATGGGTCAGAGAACCTACAGGGAAATACACCTCACTCACAAATGGAACTGCACGAAAAACATTCTCCCTACATCCTGTCAAGTGACCAGAGGGCTCTGGCTTTCAAAGCATAGAAGGTTAGCTTCAACCAGGCTAATCCTACAGAACTGGGATGGGATTAGGTGTTGGTCATGGCAAGAGATGTCAGTTGGAAGCAATGAACTGTCCCAGTCTTTTCTGTTAGCTCAGGGTTCCAGAGCAGCTCTTCT
Source organism: Ursus americanus (assembly GCF_024610735.1). Lineage (NCBI taxonomy): Eukaryota > Metazoa > Chordata > Mammalia > Carnivora > Ursidae > Ursus > Ursus americanus. The sequence goes on along the minus strand of NC_142131.1, from coordinate 47,579,310 downwards.
CCCCTCTGTCGTATTTCTTTATTAAAACTGGTACCAGTGATGGCTTCCTGGAAGCATGTTCCCATGGATCTGTGCCACCCTAATCAATATTCACTTTATCACCCCGTCCCACCTGCCCTGGCTTCCCAGACAGAAGAGAAAGGAGATGAGAAGTCGATTTTAATATGACGATCCCAAATTATTATTGAAACTTGATGTTTCTAGAAGATGTTTTCCTACTTTTAATCCTCTGAGGAAACAACTGTGTCTCCTACTGACCACCACGAATCTTTATCCATTCAAATGACCATCCATCCACCCAGCCCATCAGCCAGCCAGGTATCCTTTACATTTTATCTGCCTAACTCTTAGGTCACAACTTACGTATCAATTTTTTTAAACTTCATAAAAATTTTAAGTTAAGAAAATGTCTCAAGGTATTCTGTATTCTCACTTCACAGGGAGAAAAATGCCCCAAATAGTCAAGCAAAATGGATTGAGACTTCAAATCAACGCCCACCTATAATCCCCAGTGACTGCTGAAATGCAGACAGCCCATACATTTTGAAAAGGGACTAAAATCACTCACTAAAAATACAATCCCAGTGGATGTTTATAAGATTTATACTTTTCAATTCCATCAAATCAGGCACCCCATTTTTGAAGGAGAGCTAGAGATGTCTACAAGTCTTAAGTCAATGATAGGTAAAGTTTAGTTTCCTCAGATTTACCTGGGTTCAAATTGCATTCAACCACACATAGTATTAATAGAAAAAAAAAAAAAAAAAGAGGAACACAGCTTTCAGAAATGTCAAATATGAACCCCAGGAGAGGGCCAGCTCATTAAACAACCATACTGGTTGTCATCGTGGGTCAATCATTCTTTGAAGTCACCTACTTATCAGTTTGAGGAAAATTAACATTTCTGGGTCACCAGGTTCCATATACTTATCTACAACTGATGCCCTGGAACCATGAAAGTCATTTTATTTAATATAGGTGGGCAACTAAATCCCAGAGAACGAACGACTCACCCATGTATTTAATGGCAGAGGCTGAGGATTGAGCTTGCCTCCCCTCTCAGATTGGGTAGAAGCATGCGGGCTTTGGGGAAGGACAAGGGCAAAGGAGCATATTAAGGTTCAGTGGTTATATCTTGATGAATTAATTTCTAATCTTCACCCGCATAAATTCCCTCCAAAAATCTGTGACAATGTGAGGTAGAGGAAAAATATAGACCCGGCAATGGTGGGAAAGGGCCACAGCAACTGCAAAGGTCTTCCTTGGTGCAGCTTTTTCTAGAAAACATAGTATTATCTAGAAACTTAATTGTTTGTATCTAGAAACTTAATTATTTATACCATTTAACCCAGGAATCTTGATTTTAGAAACCCGTTCTAAAAAAAAATAACTAGAGAGGATTTAGATTCATACAATTATTTATCACACAATTATTATAGCAAAATATTGGAAATAGTCTAACTTCCAGCACTAGATGAATGACAAAATTGTGGTTGAACCGTACCACATCACAGAAGAATGCTCACAATTTTATTTAGAACCTAAACAAACAAAACAACAATAGCAAAACAACAATAGATATGATACCATTTGACATATAATTCCAGTATTATCCACTCCATTCTCTTTTCTCTTACACACACACACACACACACACACACACACACACACACACACAGCCTGGAAGAAAATACATTGAAAATATTTGTAATGATTATGTCTGGCACTGGAGGTAAATTCCATTTTCTTTTTTACACTTTTCTTTATAGTCCAAGTTTTCATCAGTGAACACATATTCTGTTCTCATAAGCTCTTTTCTTTTTCTACATAGTATTTAATAAGATTTATATTCATATTCTTATGTTTATGTTTACTTCATGTGTGTCTTCCCAATAGAATGCAAGCTCTATGAGGCCAGAGTCTTTGTTTTTTATTGTTTGCCTGTTTTTTTTTTTAAGCATGGTGTTAGTATATAATAAATACTTTAAAATGACTTCGGATTGAACATTTGGGAGACACACTAAGGGACGTGTGCTTATGTGTGGGGATTCTAATGGCCTGTGATGTGTCTAGCCTTTAGCTCATTTGCTTAAACAGCATGCCATTCTCCTTGCACACTTTTGCCTCCAAATGTCACAAAAGACCCCCCTCTCCATGAAGACAGCCTTTGCCACTCCTCGTCACCTATCAGAATCCCACTAAGATCCAACTTTGACCATAAGCCATTCCTCTTCGGGAAAGCTTCTCTCAAGCACTTAACTGCAACTACTCACTTGGAAGGTCAACATTTTTTGAACTTCTATTGGGTTCCAAACATTTTTTTAGAATGGGAGAGTCAGCAAACTACCATCCAAGGGCCAGCACTTGAATTTGTAAATAGAGTTTTGCTAGAATACAGCCATGTCCACATACAGCAATGGCAGAGTTCGGTAGCTGGGATGTAGACCGCCTGTCTAGAATATCTATACTTGTGCAAAGTGGAGATAGGAAATTATTATCGTATTAGATAGTAATTCTAACCTAAATCTTATGTCTGAGAGTTTTGTAAAACAAAAACAAGCCCCAAACCAAAACAAACAAAAGCACATGATTTTAATATACCTAAACTTGTTCTTAAGAACATACATTTTTTATGTCAGACGCACCTGCATTTTAAGTCCTGAGTTTGCTGATTGACACTGGGCAGATCCTACAAATTCTCAACCTCAGTTTCATAATCAGCGAAATAGGAACCTATCCCTTCATTTCCTTAATAGACATGTAATGGGTGCTATTTGCCAGCCACTGTGCTAAGAGATGGCTACTGAACAATGGTAAGACCTCAAAGTCTCACCTAATTAAGCTTTAACTGTACATACTTCAGAGGTTTGCTCTGAGGATTAAATGACATAGACACACACATGTGCACATATCTGTATCATATACACGTCAATATAGTGCACAATATAGACATACATGCATAATATGTAGTATATCATATAGAATATACAGAGTACGGAGAATAGTACTCAATGCCTGGTACACTGCAAGTACTTAGCACATGGTGGCTCTTTATTTAAGGAGGGGGTGGGCAGGGGCAGAGCAAGAGAATCTCAAGTAGACTCCGCACTGAGTGTAGAGCCCAACGTGGGGGCTCAATCTCATGACCCTGAGATCATGACCTGAGCCAAAACCAAGAGTGCGACGCCCAACGGACTGAGCCACCCAGGGGCCCCGGGGAAGCTCTTAACAGACTTCTAAGGAGCAGACTCATTGGATGAAACGACGCCTTCCACTGCCTCTGTAAAACGGGCCTACAGCATGCTCTCTACTCTTAGCTGACTTAGCAGGCTCACCTCTGGCCCCCAGGTACACTCCTGCTGCTTCTGGCCAAGACACAGGTTTACTACAAGGCACTTCTGTCCTTTATCTCTTGATGCCAGTTATACTTGTTAGTTAATCAATTATCTCAGAAGGTGATGAAAAGAAGGGTGTGGAAAGTTAGAAAAGGATTATTTTATGTGAAAACTAAGTCTTTCAAAATATGACAAAGAGTTGCCAGAGTAAATGTGAGAGAGATAAGATCGGGGACAGTGGTAAAAAATCTAGAAGGATCGGTGGTAAGTTTGCTTCTCAGGTGTCTATACTGTCATTCAACCTTCAGGAAACCAAACTCAGACATGGTTTTTGTCACTTTGGGCATGGTTTATACAAGAAAAATATAAGCCCCCGTCAGCAGACTCATATTCAAAGACGAAGCCTTGATTCTTCAAGAGGCCCTTCATCAAAATTGGGCAATGTGACTTAAAATAGTGTTTAAGCTTTTTTTTTTTTCTGCCTTAAATTTTCCAGTTGACCCTCAACCATTGGTCCCAAAAGCATGGAGTAAGAGAGGCATTCTTTTGAACGCATTTCTCACACATGAATAATACCATGCTAGCATGTTGCTTCAACCCCTGCCATATTTTCTAAATAGAAGAAATCATCAGAGACAGAGTGACCTGCCCAGGGCTGCAGAGCTAGCCCTGCCGGAGGTGATTCCAGAGCCCCATGGGGTCGGATTCCACCGCCTCCGCCCCCTGACATAACAGAGAGGCCAACGCAGCACAGACTCACAAAGGCTGGCCGGGAGGGGTGAACGTATTTTGAGCAAGACAGAGGCTCATCTGCTCAAATCCAACAGGAACGTTTACTACGTTCACCTCCCTCACCAGTACAGCCAGCACAGCAGCCGGCCCCAAACCCAGTAAGTAAATGTTGTCCGACGTGATGAATTTTCTCCTAGAACAGTGGAAGAAACTGGAGCCGTCCTGATTTCTGAAAGCACAGGTTCGCCTGGGATTTACAAGCCCCTCCAAGGAGCTTGCAACAGCAGGGGAGCCATTTTATTGTGCCTGTCAGATCGTGTCACCGAGAGCCCAGCCTCGCCGATTGGCACTTGCTCTTTGCTGTCAGCGCGGCGAGATGAGCAGCACCGTGCTCACCAGATGGTTATTTGTTCCACCAGCCACCTTTGCTGCAGCCCTGATTCCCTCCAGCCCAGGACAGTCTCCAGCATTCACGCCGCAAGGCAGCTCCTGCCAACAACTTTGCCAAATGGCTCCTCTCAAAGTCATGGGCCGCCCAGACAGACTGGCTCCTCCATCTGCAGCAGCTTTTGGCAAAGAGAGGCTTCCCTTTCTGGCTCCACCTCTCGTCTGCACCAGAGACTTCCTGCCAGAAGGATGATCTGACCCATCCATTCTTACAGCCAAGCCTGGAGTTGTGGGGCCATTCGAAGCCAACGCCTGGGTCCCCCGCGCTCACCTATGAGCACAGCGTCACAACAGACTGAAGAGGTCTAAATGATGCCGAGCATCAAATACAGACACAGTGCATCACAGAAACCCAGCGCCAGAAAAATCTAGAGAGAGCATGCCACCCCTCTCCCATCTCCAGCCTCGTTTTAGGAGATTAGGAAACTGAAGTCCACAGAGTCAAAGTCACTAACTAGGATGGTGGGACTGGGAATAACAGCCAGGTCTTCTGATGTGCGTTCGACATCACTGCATACAATGCTCCATCCCCTTCTAATGTTCCCCTCTGCTCATTTCCAAAAAAATCTTGATAAGAATCGTACCTTTTGTATTGGTATTGATTCAAAATCGTGTTTCTTTTAAAAATGAATCATCTTTTCCCTATGTCAACATCGTGACTTCTGTTTTAAACAGGTGTGTCCATATACTACACCAGCAGACCTGGAAGGGACTTCCGTTCTGCCACTTACTAGTGGGTAACCTTGGACAAGTAATCACCTCATTCTGCTTCAGCTTTTCACTTCAAGTATCAACCTCTCAAGTTCCAAGGACTAAATAAGAAAAATACTTTAAAACTCCAAGTTTGTTCCTGGCACATAGCAAGCCCTCCACAACTGCTACCAATCAACCTTATCCTTTATTAACACTCAAATCCAAAAAGGTTCTAGAATATTCAGTGCTATGCACACAGAAGTAGATATGCCAGGTGTTCCCATATTCTACATTAGGAAACGCAAGCTCATGCAGTTACATGACTTAACCAAGGCTTATTAGAGAATAAATGAAGGACCAAAAAGTCCTTCTTGCCTCTTCGCAGAGAAATAGGAATCAGTATCTTGGCCTTAAAGATGGTAAAATCAGGAAGGAGAACCTCTGAACACAAACGATAGATGGATAGATAGTCACCACATCATTGTACGTAATATAAAAATCCAAAAATAACTTTCCATCCATCCACAAGGGAACTACTGAATAAACTGTGATTCAGTCATACCACAGGGCACTATACAACCCTTACAAAGAACAAGGAAGCTGTAGGTGTCCTGACATGGAAAGATCTTTCGAGATCACTGAGTGGGAGAAAAAAAACAAAGTGCGAACAGAACAAGCAGTATGCATTCACTTATGCAAACAATCCCTCCCACAATATATAGGTGTATGTGTACATTTAAATGTACAAAAATACATCTAAAGGTGCCCATGAGGAAGCAGAGTCAACTAATGATGGTGCAAGTGGGATGGGTGTGGGGATAGAGGGGGTGATTCATGCTTTGCTTTGTCTACTTCTTTTTTTTTTTTAAGTGTTTTTTTTCTTTTAATAATCTCTACACCCAACATGGGGCTCAAGCTTACAACCCTGAGATTAAGAGTAGCATGCTGTACTGACTGAGCCAGCCAGGTGCGCCTGCTTTGTTGACTTCCGTAATGCTTGAATCCTTTCAAGTAAGAAGGCACTTACGTATTATTTGCCTGATCAATATAAAGACATAGACAGAGGAGAACGTCAATGACAGGAATACAACTATTGTGAACCAATCGACCTAACTTGGGTGTGCCCGGCCCCAACCTGACTTCTGCGAAGTTACATGAGCAATCTTACTCCCCTCAAGTTTCTTAGATAGCTCTCCTCTTTGGTACGATAGCTTCTGGTGATATTTTGTACCTAAGGATCTGAGTTTTGTCTTCCAGACCACCTGGGAGGGCTCAGCACCTTGCTGCAGGATTTTCCACGAGAGCCGTTTGCAGCTTGTCTCCCCTCTGCACCCTTGAGTATCTGCTGAGCCTCAGAGAGATGAGCCCCTACATTAAGTGGGGCAGGTTGTCTGCCATCCTGTGACTACGTCAGGTTCATTTCCCAGTGGGTTCACGGCAGTGGGGTTGACAATGCACATGGAGGAGGAGGCTCGCAGTCCTCCAGTATCAAGCTCAGCACAGGTAAGGCCCTCTCTGGCACACTCCTAGCAGACCTCACATTCTTGGGGTTAAAATCCTGCCCTTCAGGCTCCCTCCAGACCCTGAGATCCCACGCATTTTTTTTTTGTTTTTTTTTTTTTTGCTCCTTACCCACAGAGTCCCCTTCATTTCTCTACATTTGTTGGAAACAATCAGGTCTCTTTCTTCTAGAGGAAAGAAGTGAGAGAGTCTGACAAACCCCCTCTATACACCTGTCACTTTCCGTTACCATGACCCTTTCTCCAAAATTAATACCAATTAGTTTTCTGTGGATTTCACACATGCAGATCCTACCATCATCACTTCCCACTCTTTCCACATTAAACTTGGAGCATAAGAATTCAAGGGTTCCTGGGTTATTTAAAACAAAGCTCCTAGTGGTCTTGTAAAAACAATATGCTTCCAGTGAGATGGTTATGTCAGATCTGGTCTGTTCTGATTTGCAGCCTGATTCTAGACTTCTATTGGAGAGGCAAAAGAAGGCAAATTGGTGGTAAAGATGACAAGTTTGGTGAAAGCAATCTCCTTAATGGGGGATGAAGTGAACAGCGTGGGCCAGGCGGGCGAGCCTCTCTGGGCAAAAAAACAAACAAAACAAAACAAACAAACAAAAAAAAAAACAACGAGGCCTCACACAGCTCCGCATTTATATGCAAAGGACAACTGCCATCACACACCTGCCTCTCTCCATTCCTTTTGTTGCCTGAGCCCAACTATAGGAGTTGCTACCAGTTCTGGAGAATGGGTGCCCAGAAGGTCCAGGGGAGCCATCCCAGCACAGCCTGGGAACTGCACTGTTAACATCCTATGCTAAGGGTGAGGGACATGGACAAGCGTATAAAAACCCAGCTAATTCTCACAATTTGCTCAATTCCATAAATATTTTCCTTCTTTCCTTATAGAGTAGAATACATCTAGAGGAGAAGGTCAACTAAAGACTCTGGCACTGGGTGGAGAAGTTCAACTTTCTTCCTGTGGGACAATGGTGGAGGCTCAGACACGTGCATTGCCCTTCTAGAAAGATGGAACAAGTCAGTCCAGCAGCACTGAATGTGCACCATCGGGATATATGCAAAAGAGAGAATATAACCTGCATCCCCCTCCCCCGCCAAAATCCTGACCAGAGGCAGCAGGGTGGGCGAAAAGCACGTGCCTCAAGTCCAGGCAGTCATGGCTTCCAAGCTGGTTCTACCACTTATAAGTATGTGACCTTACATAAGTTTCTTTGCTTTTCCAAAGCTTGAAATTTCTTCGTCTGAAAAATGAGACTAATGCAATCATTCTTTCACGGTTGTTGAAAAAGATTAAATGAGTAAACATATGCGCAACACCTAGGAAAATGCCTGGAATAGACAGTACTTGAGAAACCTCAGTTCGCTTCCCTCAGCTAAGTACTGAAATTGGACCCTTAGTTTCTTCATAAATGCAAATGCCAGAGTCTAGGAATGTCAGTCTATAGCTGTGCTCTTTTCATGGAGCATTACCAATATTTTGACAGGACTGGCCTAATATTATTCACCCCAGGTTCATTGGCACGTTTCTGACCAGCCCTCATAAAGGGCTGGAGATTGCCCCTGGGGACCTGCATGCTAATAATGAATACTTGCGAGTGATTTTCAATGCACTCCGGTTATTATGTTTGGTAGCAGAACATTTCCCATCCCCAGAAAGGTCATTTACAATAGTATAAGGCAGCTTCTTTCCAACCCCCATTTCAGATTTTTCCGAGACCGGCAGAGAACTCAAACATTCATCCATATGCATTGGAAGTACTATTCTGATCTTGCATTTGCATACAAATATCAAAGCAACTTAAGGAACTACAAGGCAGCTCTCCATCATATGACACCACCTCCTTTTATTTTTCTAGTACCTTCCCAGCACCTTCATATCAAAAGCCATTTTCATGTACCTTCCTAGTTTTATTCATCTTAGCTTCCCTCTTGAGCCTGTGTGAAATGGGGGTGGGGTAGAGGAAACAGGGACTTTCACTTTTTCACTTTTATTCCCTTGCCCCTAAGAAGCTATAACATTTCAGAAATCACACAGATCTCATTCAGGTTTGGAGACCCTCTACGCTCAACTCACCCAAGACTGGACTCTTCTCATTCTACCACATTGTTGAGAAATGGCCATATAGTGTAATTTGAATAATTTCAGTGTGTGGTTAGTAATGTTTATACCAAGGCATTCCATTGGAAGGCCCTTTTTGTTTTAATTTCTTTATACCAAGCCAAGATTAGTTTCCTCGTTGGCTCAGATTCTGCCCTGGAGTGCTCTTCTCCTAGGCATCTCATCTATTCACATGGTTTTAAATACTTTTAATATGCTGCTGACATCCCAAATTATATATCTAGTCCCGATCTTGCTTCTGAGCTTCAGACCCAGATATCTAACTGCTTGAGGGTTCTTGCTGTGAGGTTAAATGGCTCACACACCCCTCAGACTAATCAATTTCCAAAGTCTTTTTCCAGCGTTAGTGAGAAGTGCCATTACGCCTCCAGTCCCGTGGCAAAGTCCTGGGAGTAGTCCTTGACACTCACCTCCATCTACTTCTCTATCTCTGCCCAATCTATCACACCGAGTAAGTCCTATCCATTCTTCTACTACAGTGTATCAGAGTCACCTAATTCTCTCCATCTCTACTACTCCCACCATCCTAGACTAAGGCTGAGACATCCTAACTATTCCCCTTTTGCTCTATTCATTTCCTCCCCAGCCCTCTTACCCCACCCTGCATAGCCAGGAGACTGAGCTTTGGAAAAACAAACCAGATCATGTCCCTCCCCCCGCAACCAAAATCCTTTAATGGCTTTTGATTCATCTTTGGATAAAGTCCAAACTCTTTACGGTCAAGGCTCAACATGGTCTGGTCTCTGAATACCTCCCCAGTTTCTCTTTTGTGACATTTTATTATGAAAAATTTTAAACCAACAGTGCAATTGAAAAAAAAATTACAGTGACTATCCATTGACGGACCACCTCAGTTTTACCATGAATATTTCATACTTGCTTTATCGTGTATCTATCCATCCATCCGTCTATCCTAGCATGGATCTTTCCTGGTTTTGGTGCATTCCAAAGTAAACTGCAGATTCTGGTCTAATTTTCATCACTCTTCCTCTTGTTCCCTGTATTCCAGCCACAGGCAGCTTTCTGTTCTTCAAATCAGTCACACTATTTTATATCTCTGGGCTTTGTACCTATTGTCCCTTCTACCTGAATTGTCTTCACCTCTTGTTAATTCCTGACTAATCCTTTAGTTCTCAACTTCAAACTTTCTCTGAGAGGCGGCCTCTGGTCCCCCAAACTAAATTAGATCCACCTCCCTGCCTTATATATGATCTGGAGGCATCTTGTGCTTTTTCTGAATGTCACTTATCACAATTGGTAATTATATATTTATTTGCAGAATTATTTCATGTCTGCCTCCTGCGCCAGCCGGATACCACGTCTGTGCTGGATCACCTCTGCAGAAAGTCAACTAATATTTGTTGAAGGAATTAAAGGTGGAATGAATCAATAATTACATAATAATAATATCAGAAATCATGGAATAATAAATCTGTTCTTCCTTTCATGTGTAAACAGTATAGGTTTTTAGAGGCCTCTGCGAGAAGATGGAACTTCCTCACTGCCGGAATATAACCAGCAAGTACGCGAAAGCTAATAACTAAACAGCAAGATCCACGGCCAGTGCTCCAGCCGAGAAGAGACTGGTGGGTTTTAGTGACTTCTCTCCCATCTCCTCTAGCCATTGCCCTCAAGACCATCCCCAGTCAACACACGATCCAAGGAAAACACGTGTTTGCTATGCAAAGGTACCTATAATACACCAAGGGCATGTACCGAGGTCTAGCTTTGTGTTAGGCACTGTCTTGAGTGCTTTTCGTGTATTAATTTTTTTCCCCTGTGGCACAGGTTCTACTGTTATTCCCATTTTACAGCTAAGGAAACTGAGGACAGAGTAGTTATTTTACAACATGTTCTCTGACTTCCTCTTCTAACCAGATTGCCATTCTTGTAAACTTAGCTAGGGAAAAACGTTCATGTTGTCTGTGGCCCCATGGAAGAGTAGGAAGATTAATGTAGAAAACTCTCAAATTGCTCTAGTGGCCAGAGGGTTTTGGTCAGTTCTAACAAGTCTGAAAATAAAGAAAGAAATCCACATAGAGATCAGAGAGATTTGAGAGAGGAAGCCTTGGTTAGGGCCCTCAGAGCTCCATATCTGAAAATACCAGCAAAAACGTTATGTTGACTTTATTTCTGTAGTCATTCCACCCCCACTTTTCGTCATATGTGATTCCATATACACACGTTCAAATGATCCCTGCCAAGAATTTGACCCCAGATAGGAATATAATTTACACACAAGGATAAAACCATAGTGGTCTTCCTCCTAAAAGGAGCTGATGGTTGAAGGAAAGAAAATGAGGGAGTGCAGAATTTCTTAGTGTAAGAGCGCACGCTTCAAACGGTCTTGAGTCTGAAGGCAAGCTTTTCCCTCATCTGTGTGACCCTCACTAATTAGTAACATCTGTGGGCCTCAGATGCCCAGTTTCCTTATTTGAAATGTTAATAGCATCCACTTAGTAGGACCTGGAGATACTGAGGTGCTATATTTAAAAAGCTCAGCAAGTACATGGAAAACAGAAGATGCTCAAAGATGGTAACTTTAAAAAGTGGGGGAAAGATAGAGAAAGATCGAGGAGGGTGGTAACTTTGATGCTCAGAATAAAAGAAGAGTCATAGGAAATGTCTTTAATAAATATACATCATGCGTTCTTTTTCTTCCCCATGGTGGGAAGGGGGCGGTGTGTAGGGAAAGGAGGGGAGGGAGGGAGGGGGTGGTGGGAAGGGACAGTGGGAGGGAGGGGGAGAGGGGAGAGGGACAGAAAATAAGAGAGGAGAGCTTGGGTAAGTGTCCTTTAGCATTTGCATTGCTCTGAGCTGGCTGAACTTGCCTGCAGCTACCACTTACAATGCAAATTGAGCTTAGAGTCCTTCACACTAACTACACAGCAAAAACCTTTCAGCTTTAAATAGAATACTGCAGTGTGGAATGATCTGAGCAAAGCAAAGCAAAGAAAAATTCAGAGATAAATGTGAAGGAGATTTTGGAGAGGAAAAAAAAAAAACCACCCAAAAAACCCTTGACATATCTGGCCAGGTAGGAAAATACCAAAATATCAAGGAAGACAAAAGGCAAAGCAAAGTCTGTAGAAGGACCTAGAAACTAAGGTCAGATTTAAGAGAAAGTGGATTTAAGTTAATAAAGGAGGAGGGTACTTTGGAGGCAAGCCCTCAACAAAGAGGATTTTAACAAATAATATTTTGACCTGGTGATCTTCCAAGGTGTGCTTGGCACTTCCAAGGCATTCATCAGAAGAGAGAGGACGGACCCTTGCCCCTGTGGCCGGCACCACTGCATGAATGTTTCCTAAAATGAACAGGTTAAGACCATAGAGAACTTCCTGCTCTACCCAACTTCTGCCGTTTACACTGTCCAAGCTGCATTTTTCCCCCTTCTTCCCAGACTTTCAATAAGATCAAGTAAAGAAACCTGAAGGCATACTGAGAAATAATAGTTTTGTTTAGTTTTCAGTGTGGTGTGTGCGTATGAGAGACAGAACATTCGGAGAGGTTGATTTAGAAAGATTTTTAGAGAGTGGTCTGCTATAAACTCATGCCTCATTTTTGACTACACGAACCCAGGTATCTTAACCAGAATCAGAGCTTACAAAAATGCCATAAAATAGGACCAAAGATCAGGGTAGTTCCTGGGCCCCCGAAAGCACTAAGGAATTCCATTTTTAACCCATTTCTTCATTCTAGAGATGATACCCCCATACACATGGCCCCAATTTGCCCATTTTCCCAGCTCAGTAAGTTTCCTGTGAATGCGCTTGGAGGCATAATGCAATCTAGAAGAAAACATGAAGGCAGCCCTCTTTCTTTGTTGTCACAAACAGAAAGAAGTATCACTCGGAAAAACCAATAGACCCAAGCCCAACTTCTCTCTTGGATGACATGCTCAGACACAGAGCTAGTCATAATCTACCGGGTAACTGAGTCAGTGACAAAGCGCTTGAGACTGAGAAAGAATATCTTATAACCACCCTGTCTTCCTGCAAATGAAAAGAATCGGCAAGTATGGTGCCTGAATGGGGGAGGGACAGGCTGAACATCTCTTAAAAGCCATCTCTAAGCTCCTGAACGCCAGTCTGCTTAATCTGTCTAGCACCATGGACATATTAGGCTGGATGCTCTCCAATAATGATGATGAATGAAGAATATATTTTCAATAGCACTGGGCATTCTTTATTACCTAAAACTTACTGGGATGTTTATAGAACATGCCCCCTTTGCCCCCAAATTCTATCTTTTTATTTCTTTCAGAGTTTGAACTCTTTTAGTACCCCAACCCCATCACATTTTTCTATGACTCTTGATTTGATTAAATATTATAGAAATTTCAGTATCCAAGAATAACAAGAATTGTCTTAAATTAACATACCTTGCTATGTTTTCCTAAAGCACTTACACACACATTTTCTCACGTGGATATTACAACGTGATAATGCAACACTTTATATGAGCGGTTAAGTATAAGGCCCTACAGGTAGAAAATGAAAGCAAAAATGCCAAAGTTTTGGCATTTGAAAAAAAAATGCCTCTACTCTCTATTCACACACAAAAGGCAGAATGAGATTCCACCTGCTGACTTTCCCTGCCTGCCTGCTAACGTCAGAACAAGCTGAGAGAGAGAGAGAGAGAGAGAGAGAGAGAGAGAGCGCTCCACGACAATTTCACCTCTTGGCAAAGCTCAGCTTACTGAACCCTCTTGCTTTCTGCTGGCTGTTGATTCAGCAGAAACTACTGCTGCAGAATTCATAATGGTGATTTTAAAGGCCCCACTGATCGCATTGCTCGCCCCACGTGTCAGACTCGTTCGCTGGCTGCTGGAACGCCGTCTCCCCAGCTACCTTTTTTTATTTTATTTTTATTTCTTGCTAATGCACTTACAAGGGAAGAGGGGCTCGCCCTTTTGCAAAGAGCCTTTTGGGGTTCTGATTGTCTGAGCAGGTAACCTGGCCGGAGAGACAGACTGGCAGGAAATGAAACCATGCCCTCCCTGCAGCCACTGAGACACACAACATCATTCCGCTCAGGGGGGAAGGACCTCCGATCCTACTGGGCCCCTTTCTTATGCCCCCCCACCAAGTGCCGGGCAAACATCTTGGGGGAGGGGTCATCTGCCTTCACGGGGTCATTTTTCTAGTCGGGAGCCCCACCCTGCAAAGCCTGATCCCCGAGGGCCATTTTAACTCCCGTGGGCGCCGGGTCCACCTGCTGCTGAACGCAGGGCTCGCCTCGCGGAGCCCGGATGGATGTGGGGCGCACTGGCCGCTGCCCCCGCGGGCCGAGCCCCCGCCCCAGCCCCGGGCCCGGAGGAGTCTCCGCCACTCGGCGGGCGCCCAGCTGCCCGCCGAGCCCAGCGATCCGCAACTTGCGCCCCAGCGGCGGAATGCGGCGGGGCTGGCGTTACCTTCGGTCGCATAGCTGTGGTCGCGCAGGAAACTGTTGTTGATTTTGCGGGTATCAATGTCCTCCTCCATTGACAGCAGGCTTACTTGCGTGGGAACCAGAAGCCGGCAGACAAGTATCCATGATCCCTCCCCGCAGCCAGTCTCACAGGAGAGGGGGGCAGGGGAGCCGGTGGGACTGCACCATGGTCCGAGCCTGAGGAGGAGACGGGGAGGCGGAGAGAAAAAAAATAAAAACCCGGCAATGGAGCTGTCACCTCCTCCACTCGGGATCTCCGAGGCTGCGGCGGCTCCTCCCGCGGTGCGCTCACTCCAGCTCCAATTCCCAGCGAGGATGCTGCGCCCGGCTCCGCTGCCGCCGGGTGCCAAGATGCGCCGTGCCCCAAGGGGTCCGGGCCCGCCCGCCGCCCGGGAGGCGCTCACAAGCGGGGCTGGGGAGATGCCCAACAGGTTCCCCACGTTGGCAGCCGCTCCAAAATGCAAAAAAGGTCCCTCCTCCCCCTGGGAGAGCGGGCGGCCGCGACAAAATGGTGCCTTTCTGGACCCGAGTTGCAGTGGCGAGATGGCAGGGGCCGGATTCGGGCTGGGCCGGCGGGAAGCAGGGTGCTGGTCCCACGGGAGGGCGGCTCCGGCTGGCGGGGGCGAGGAAGGCGGCGGGGAGCTGGGCAGGGCGCTGCGGCCGGCGCCAGCGCACTCACCCTCACACCCACACGCGCGCACTCGCAGCTGCTGCCGCTGCTGCCGCTGCTGCAGGAGAAGGCTGGAGGCGGCTGGTGCATTAAAGGCGAGGCTCCTCCCAACCGCGTCAGCAGCCCCAGGACTCTTCCCCAGCAGCGCTGGTGGCCGAGGCAGAGGCTGCGGCTGCTCTCTGCTGCAGTGGGGCGCACGCAGCCGCGAACCGGCACCTGGGCAGCAAGCAGCGAGCTGGCAGGTTCACGGGAAAACCGGAGACGCGCTCTGGCAACCGCCCTCCAACCGTGCCACGCAGCTAAGGGCGGCGTTTACTCGAGCCCCCAGAGTCCTTAGCTCGCTGCCTTGCTCCGGACACCTGCGCTTCAGGACCGCAAAGAGAAGTAGATCCCCTGGGGTAGGCAGGGAGACGACCGTCAGGTCCCTTTCGCTCACCCTTGGGTTGACGTATGCGGTCCCTTGATAAAGTCCAACGGCGAGGCCTGGGGTTCGAAGCCCCAGAGAGGAGAGAATGGGAAGAAGGGTTGCCGTAGCTTAATTGAAGCCTCCTGTGCTAGGAATAGAACGCGGAGCAGGGGCCAGAACTTTTCTGCGACCACTTACGACTGCTCCATTCCCGACAGAGTCAACACCCCCTTCCTACTGTAGGCGTCTGTGTCTACGCAGACGGAGGGAAGCAAGGGGGCTGACTTACGAAGCCAGACCACATAGTCAGTCTGAAAAAGGCCCCCTTTCCTAGCCCTGTGCACTTTGTTTCGGACAAAGTGCTGCAGGGCCTCCTGTAGGTCTTGCTTGTGGAGACACAGCACCGCAGAAACCGCTTACGTTTGCTCCCAACATGGAAGCGACATGGGAGTCCTGTGCCCACAGAGAGCCACTGCTACCCGCAGGAGATTTCAAAGATCCACTTCATACCAAAAAGAGACCTGTCTCCCTGCTTCATCTAGGAGGAAAATACAGAATTCCTCCCGCCAACCCATCTATCCCCGAATTGCGAATTCGGTATTTGAAAGAAAACTTGATCACTACTGTTATGAAACCAGTAAAATCATGTATGTAGCTATCCACCTCCCTAAAAAGCCAAATTGGAAAACACATTTCCCCATTTTCCTCCTGTAGAAGGTATTCATTTCAGTGGGTGTCACTGCAGGGAGAGACACCAGCAAATGTCTTGCTCAGTTAAGCTCCACAAGTTGAACTAGATGAGCCCAGAGGGACCTGTGAGTTAATTATATACATATAATGCTTCGGCTAACACAATTTAGTAAGTATTTGAAGTTCAAAAAAAATGGGAAAACAAGTTTTTAACTGAGGTTGGGAATTGCCATCAGATTTCCACAAAGAGTGGATGCGTCCCGCAGAGGGAAAATGGCATTATCCCCATCTCCAGAAAGCGAGAGGGAGAAGAGAGTAGAAACATTCTTTGATGTAATTTTTAAGGGAAGTTCAGCTTACAATAGATTGCATTTGATTCTCTTTTGGTGGTTAAGTCTTAATACACTTGCTTGACTGTTTGTTCAAATTTCACAAATGAAATTTCAGTAACAAATGTAATCCACCCAGCATCAGTTCACGGCTGGTTCTTCTGGCTGATGAGCTGTATCCATCACCAAGTCTCCAGTGGTCAGCTCATCTGTAGTTACTCAGTTCAGCTTCCCTTGTTGTTAAGCATAATGGGCAATGGGCAAGGGGTGAGCAGAGGAGGAAAAAAGCTAAGTTCCTCTCAAAGTGGTAAGAAGACATTTTGCTTTCGGTTGAAATAACCTTCACTTGTGACAGGAGACCTTGGAATCATATATGGAAATTCTCCCCATACCTTCCTGGAATGTGGGCTAGATTGGAACAGAGCTGCATGATGAAGTGGGTAGGCCCAGGCTCATTGGCCAGGCTGTGCTGGAGGAATTTTCCACTGTAACCAATGGGAGAAATGTCCCCTCCATAGATTAAGTTTCTGGGGTTTACTAAATTTTCCCTTTCACGTTTCCTGCAGAATCCCTCCCGCATTTGTTCAATGGTACAGACAACACAGATACATCATGGGTAAGGAGACTGCGTAGTTTCAACTTTGTGGACCACTCCTTTCTACCCTGAGCAATGGGGAACTAGGTCCTGCACCAAAACCAAGAAAAATAAGGCTGTTGGCTTTGTGGTTGAACACAGTGAAATATAGGAAAGGAGGTCAGGGGGTGAAAGAAGCCTGTGCAATCCTGTGATGGTAAGAAGACCATACAGACCATTTCTCAGAAGACCTGCTGACCTTTCTATGCCTCAACATGTCAAGTTCTTTCCAAAAGCCTTTGAAATGTGCACATACCAACCTATGCTCTTTCTTCATGTTCTTGGCATTCTTCAGCATCTCAGCTCAACTGTCCCTACTTCCCTGAGGCATCACCTGACCATACCATAGTCTCTTTCTCTAGAATTTTCTGTCTCGATGTCTTTTTTTTTTGTCTTCCTCATGGCTCACTGCATTTCGTAATAGTTTCTTTATTATCGACCATTCCTACTGTATCTCTGATATTAAATGTCTGGCATTAAGTAGGTGCTCAGTTATCTTTGCTGAATAGATGTAAATATTTCTTCAATGAGTGAATAAATTACTGAACTTGTTCAGTATAACAAATATTTGCAATACTGAGGTTTAATAGCTCAATCCCTATTAAAATTCTTACCAAAAAAACCCCACACCCATTAATAAAACCTGTTGTGAGGCAGTAATTTTCTAGTTTGTAAGCTTTATTCCAATTGAAATAATTGTCCTACCCATTCCTGTATGCATTCCAAGAATATTTGTTTATTTAATATTTATATTTATATTTACTGAGCGCTTAATATATGCCAAGAATTGTTTTGGGTGCTGGGGATACAGTTAAAACAGAGTCCCTTTCATCACAGAACTGAAATTCTGTCGTCTAATTTTGCTAAAATGAGCTTTCTCAGAAACCCAACAAATGCATTATAAATCAATAGACTATAGTTAATGCTAAATGCTAAGGCTCTGATATCAGGCACAGCGGATTTTCTGACACTTATTACTGTGTCCTTGAGTAAGTTACAAGGTTCCCCCCTAAGGCATTTTTTAAACCTCTAAATTAGGGAGAGGAATAGTGTCTACTTCATGGAGTTATTGCGTGGTTTTAATGAGATAATGTATTGAATGACCCTGGAAAGAAGATACTGCTATTACTTGTTGAATATTTATTATTATCACCACTATCAATAATGAACAAATATTAAAGCACCTACTATGTCAGCCACTGGGACAGGACTAGAGACTCAGCAACATTTGTGCATAAAATGTATAGTCAGTTTCTGCTGTCATGGAACTTAGTGTCTAATTTACAGTTTATGTAAAGGGAGTCATAAGCTACAAAAGGGGCAGAAGAAGACACTCGGAAAGGCTGACCAAATTCAGGTTTGTATGTTACTCAAAAAGGTCAATTACAAATACACAGGCTTCTTAAGTTACACAGGTCAGCACAGTTCAGCACGTAGACACATTTTTTTTTTATCACCCTTGTCATGGCCCCCTCCCCCAACAGTGTCGTAGACCCTCACCCCTGTTAGGTTAGTGCTGCCTACCCTGGAACATTCCAGGTCATCCTGTCCAATTAACACATTAAATATCTACAATTTTATTAAAACCTTTGACCTAAGCCAGTCTGGAGATTCTTAATATAGGCTTTAGGTGTCAGACAGTCCTGGTTTGTCCCAGCTCAGGCATTTATGAATTTCATGACCTTTGACAAGTAATTTAACGTCTCTGGGCCTCTGTATTTGCAAAATAGAAGAAAATAATAGAAACGACTTGAGAGTATTGCTGAGTGGCTTCAGAGACAGCCTAACTGCTTAGCCCTGAAATGTCAGTTCTCCCTCCTAGCTGTGGCGTCTGTGTATCTCCACCAGTGGAGAACGGGAGATGCGCTACAAGTGGATTGTTTCTGTGAACAAAAGTGACCGAGAAACCAGAGTTTTACTACCTATTGGTCTGTCCTAATGGCAAATGAGACACTGGATACATGAAATTTTACCATCCTGCAAAAAGCCCTTTATAAGCCATCAAGTCCTATGGAATTAGAATGACCCTCCCTACGTGCAGACCTAATCATGTGTCTCTATTGTGGAATGTTCTGAAATCCCTCTCTAAGATCACTAAGCACTGAATGCCCAACCGTACGTCTCTCTGAGGCGGTTTCTGTGTTGACTGCTCAGTGGGTGAGCTCTTGAGTTTCCGGCAAGGTTTGCCGTTCCCTTTTGTGCGTGCTACTAGAACACGCACTACACCACGTGAGTGAACCTTTGACATGGCATTTAACCTGGCAAAAGAAAACAACATATCTCGCTCTTGAAATGTTGTATTAAATCCAGATTCTGCATACTTAATGGATTTCACAGAGTAGAATGTTCTTTCAATTATCCAAGAACAGTAATTTATGCAAAGAGACAGTGGTACGCTGGAGCTGCCACGCACTGGCTACTGAGAGCCGAACGTGCCGATTATACATGTTTATTTCCAGCTCTGCTGTGAGGGACATCATGTTGGTAGCTTAAAATCCAAAATCTGCTATGATAGGATATTTATATCACAGAATTTTTTTAAAAACCCTATATAAATCAGGGCTTTGGGTTTTTTGTTTGCTTTGAGAGCTGACTGTTGAATATTTTATTTAATTAATTAATTTATTTATTAATAATTGTTTATTATGTTATGTTAGTCACCCTACGATCGTTGAACATTTAGCAGCACACCCGTGGAAATGCAATACTTGCTGCTCTATCTTTCTGCTCATCCAATTCTCAATGCATAGTCTCCCAAGTTGTGTCAAATTCCAGAGCATGCCGTCACCCAACCAAACTTGAGTCATAATGCTAAAATGACTCTTAAAATCCTACCTTTACCATGAAGCTTTCCCATATCCATCAGAGTAAACCCGATGCCTTCGTTGGACCCCTCCCAGGCCGGATATGCTATTGCCATGGTAGACCTGGAAGAGACTGCCCCATAAGGGACCTGACAACATAAGGAATATCAGGTGCACACCTATTCTCAATGAATCATCTGTTTCTACGGTTCAAGCTCCACTGTCTCCTTACTTTTGCCTGGGATTTGCCTAAATGCAAAACAAAGACATCCAGTCTGCCTGATTTCATTGATAGCTCTTCAGCATGTCTCCTTAGGGTACTGATACAATGGGAGAAGAGGAACAAAAATCCAAGAGTCCAGATCTGAGAGTCTGAGAGAAAATATCCTCTTGTACCTTTTCTCATTCCGTGGTTTTAGAGTTAAGTGTATGCTGTCTTACTCAAGATAGCTTTAATTTGCATTATATTTATTCGGTATAAGGTGAGGATTTACAAAATCCCCTTGGCAATACTCAAGGAGTATTGTCTAGTTCCTGATGACATTTCTCAAAATAAAATTTCATATAATTTGAACGAGAATACACATTGGGAAATATCTTCCAAATTTCCTTAAGAGGCACCAAGCAATAACACTTTACAGAATATAGTCTAAGAAAATCATCATAGATGTGGGCAAAAATTCAGCCATAAAGTTATTTCTCAGAGCATTGTTTAGAATCATGAAAAACTGGAAACGACCCAAATGTCCAATAGTAGAATTGGCTAAGCAAATTATGGCATGTACATATAACAGGAAAGTATTGAGCCATTGGTAAAATATTAATAGCTAACACTTGCTGAGCATATCTTATGTACCAGGTGTTGTGCAAAGGGTTTTAGTAGAATTATGTCATTTAATTCTAACAGCAGCCCTTATAAGGAAAGTACTACTATCTCCATTTTACTGAAGGTAATAGAGATAAATAATACACCCAAAGTCAAGCAAATAGGAGCCTGGCGCTACATACACAAATGTGCAAGTACGCGTGTGCGCACACGTGTGTGTGTGTGTGTGTGTGTTGGGGTGGGTTGAGGCCACTCTGTTGAAAGCATGCACTACTAGATTCCGATTTGTCTCTCTCAGGAATGAATAATAGCCTCTCAGTTGAAAACCATTTACTACTGTGTTGGTGAGGTTGTGGTAAAACTGGAACCTTCGCACACTGCTTGTGGGGTTGTAGAATGGTGCGGCTGCAAAGAGTTTGACCGTTCCTCAAAATGTCCAACAGTGCATATGACCCAGTAGTTTCCCTTCTAGGTATACACCCAACAGAATAGAAAACCCATCTTCACGCCAAGACCTGTACATGAATATTCATGATGGTGGCATTATTCCCAATAGCCCCAAAGTAGAAACAACCCAAATGTTCATCAGGTAATAAATGGATAAAATGTGATGAAGCCATACAACGGATTATCATTCAGCTATAAAAAGGAATGACGTATGGACATATGCTACAACATGGATCAACCTTGAAACATACTAAGAGAAAGAAGCACTCACAAAGGACTACGTATTATGTCACTACTTATTATGGGATTCCATTTATGTGAAATGTTCAGAATGGGCAAATCCAGAGAGACAGAAAGTAGATTAGTCTGCCAGGGGCTGGGTGGGGGAATGGGAGTGAATGCTTATGGATTTGGGAGTTTCTTTTTGGCGCGATGAAAAAATTCTAAATTAGATAATGGTAACAGTTGCACAACTCTGAATATACTAATACCACTGAATTGTATACCTTTTTTTAATAATGATTTTTTATTATATTGTTAGTCACCATACAGTATATCCTTAGTTTTTGATGTAGTGTTCCATGATTCATTATTTGCGTATAACACCCAGTGTATTAAGGAGGGCACATGTTGCATGGTGCACTGGGTGTTATACGCAAATAATGAATTGTATACTTTTAAAAAGTGAATTTTTATGGTATAGGATCTCAATAAATCTGTTATTAAGGATTAAAAAAATCTCTGCTATCAAAAACCACTGTTACTTCCTGGAGTGGGAAATGTCTGATAAGAGTACAGAAAAAAATGTAGAGGTATATAATGACAAGGATAGATGTTTGTGTTATATTGTTTAAAAAAGTCAAAAAAACAGGGGCGCCTGGGTGGCACAGTGGTTAAGTGTCTGCCTTCGGCTCAGGGCGTGATCCCGGCGTTATGGGATCGAGCCCCACATCAGGCTCCTCTGCTATGAGCCTGCTTCTTCCTCTCCCACTCCCCCTGCTTGTGTTCCCTCTCTCGCTGGCTCTCTCTATCTCTGTCACGTAAATAAATTAAAAAAAATCTTTAAAAAAAAAAAGTCAAAAAAACAATATATACAGACTGGTTTCCCCTTTCCCAGTTAAAAAAAGGGTGTGTATGTCAAAATCGATTTATAAAAATACCATGCAGTGGTTATGTGTAGTTATTTTTGTCGTTCATATTTTTGTCAAAGAGAATTTAGAACATGTATTATTTTTATAATAAGAATATTTTTAAAGTATTTTTTAAAGGGGAGTGGGGGCAGAGGGAGAGGGAGATAGAGAGAAGCCCAAGAAGGCTCCATGCCCAGTGCAGAGCCCGATGCGGGGCTCGACCTCACAATCCCAAGATCACAACCTGAGCTGAAATCAAGAGTAGGATGCTTAACCGACTGAGCCACTCAGGCACCCCTAAAGGTTTTTTTTTTTTCTTTTTTAATGTTATAAAAATACTTATTTGGATGAAACCTTTTATTGGGAAGGTCAAAAGTCATTTTCTGCACAGGAGGAAACTGGGACGTGGATATAAATGTACATGCTACCAACGGCACAGAATAGCAGCTTTGTCCAACGGAAATGTAATGCAGGCCATGTTTGTTAAAATTTTTAAGTTACTGCATTAGCGAGTGAAAAGAAACAGATGAAATAATTTAATAATATTCTTTAAATGTTTTAAAAAGTTTTGGGGAAAAAGGAAATATTTTCTTTAATCTACCAAAAATATTATGATTTCAACATATAATCAATATAAAATTATTACTGATCTATTTATACTTTTTTTTTTTTATCCCACATCTCCGAAATCTGCTGTGTATCCTACACATACAGTACCTCTCAGAACTAGCCACATTCCTAGGGCTCAATAACCCCATGGGTCTAGTGGCTGCACCACAGGTATAGAGGAACTTTTCCAAAAAGTTTATTCCATTTGGGGTGCCTGGGTGGCTCAGTCGGTTAAGTGTCTGCCTTCAGCTCGGACCATGATCTCTGCTCAGCAGGGAGTCTGCCTCTCCCTCTCCCTCTCCGCCTCCCTGGCTCCTGCTCACTCACTCTCTCTCTCAAATAAATAAAGGAAATCTTTTTTTAAAAAAAGTTTATTCCATTCACAAAATGGGTTTATTATATTTTTTCAAAGAGAAATTTTTATCTCCTAAGGACTTGAATAAGATTGTCATGCTAAAACCAAAATTAATACAATGGACCTTACAACTATGTTTAAAATAATACAAACTGAATATGAAAAAGAATAGAGACACATGCACACATATACACATATATATTAAATGTAACAGTACAATTGAAGTCAATCTGCATTTTCCTCTAAAACCTGTGAGCTGGATTAATAGAGGAAAAAAAGAACCTGATTCTGAAAGTGTTAAAATGACACCATATAACAATATATAATAGCAAGAAAGGTTATCACTCTCATTGGCCAACTGCTTAGTTCGAGCCTATGGCTTCAGTTCCAGCTAGCAGAAGAAGCCATATTGCCAGATGTCACTGCCAAAAAAAGGATTTCCACAGCTGGCTATCTGCACTCTCCGATGGCCCCTGAAGGTGGAGAAATTTAAAGATACAGTGATAGGAATCTGGCTGAGAACGACTCGTTCTTTTAGACTGAATTAGAGAGTAGAATTTTGTGGCCACATGATCAATGGATTAATTTCTGAAGATTGGCTAAGTTAGATAGACCATCACCTCTCACACACACATGTGAACAGTTTTGTGTGTGCAGCCGAGCACTTCCTCCTTCCTAACGCACTCTCCTCACTGATTCCCCGGGCACCACTGTCTCCCCATCCTCCTGCTGCCTCAGTCCCTGCTCCTTCTTCCAAGCTGTGACGACTCCTCCTCTCTGCTTGATGTCTAGACGTACACACCCCCTGGAGTTCTAAGTTCTTGTATTTCTTTATTCCCAGCCCCGTCCCAGGGGACCCCATCTCGTCTCACAGCTTGCCTCTCATACGATGACTAAATCCCACACTTGGAGTTTGAGCACCAATCTTTCCTCCAAGATCTCCACAGTAGTATCACTCACAGCAGACGTGGCATGACGCCAAGTACCTACAAGGCACCTCAATCCCTAGTGCCCTCCCCCATGCCTGCTCCCCCTTCCTGTTGCTTGGTTCCTCTCTCATTTCCCACATCCTTCCAGTCCATCAGCAACTCCTGCCAGCTTTAACTTCAAAACACATCCAGAACCCAACCACTTCTTACCACCTCCGCGAATGCTACCAAGTGCCAACTACCATCTCCCATCACCATGATTGTTTCAAGACTCTAAGGAGCCTGTGATTCCTCCTTCGCCCCCTACAGAATGGTTTCTATGCAGCAGGCAGAATGGTCCTTTTAAATGCAAATCACTTCATGTCACTTTTCCGCTCAAAGCCCTTTATTGGCTTCCTACACATTCAGAGTAAAACTTTCTTAAAACGCTGGAAAGATTTGGCTTCAACTATAGCTCTGTCCTTTTTTTTTTCCCTGTTCCTTACCTGAAGTACCAACAACTCTTGTTTCAACTCCCTTCCCTACGTCTCCCACATAGACACAGTGGCGTCCTTACTGTTTGCCAAACACACCAGGAAGAGCACTCCCAAACCAGGACCTCCGCATTTGCTGTGCCCTCGGTGCTGAGTGCCTTCCCTCAGACAAGAGGAGAGCTTTGTGCGTGACTTCATTCTGGTGTCTACTCCCAGACCATTTTTGTGAGATACCTTCTCTCACCATAGAAATTAAAATAAAATAGCACCCCTCCCTCCCAGCACTCTGTTTTCCTGTACTGCTGCCTGACAGTACCTTTTCATCTGGCTTTGGTTCTATGTCAGTAGAACCTAATTTCCAGGGAGACAGGAATGTTTTTGTCCCTTGCTCTCTATCTGGCACCTGTAACAGTGCCTGGCACAGATTGGCTACTCTAAAGACCTTTTGAAAGAATGAGAGAGTCAATGTGTGTTCGCTTAATAATGAAGATCTATCAGGAGGGAATCTTTTTTTTTAATTTTTATTTTTTTAGATTTTTTTTTTATTTATTTATGTGACAGAGAGACAGCCAGTGAGAGAGGGAACACAGCAGGGGGAGTGGGAAAGGAAGAAGCAGGCTCACAGCGGAGGAGCCCGATGTGGGACTCGATCCCGGCACGCCGGGATCACGCCCTGAGCCGAAGGCAGACGCTTTAACGACTGCGCTACCCAGGCGCCTATCAGGAGGGAATCTTAATGAACAATAAACCTAGGATGTTTATATGGTAAAAAATGTGGCCTTGCCCAAAGAGAGGCCTGGCTTTTGCGGTAGGCTTCTGGGAAGTAACGTATGTCAGATCTGATAGCAATGTCTTTGTTTAGGGTGGGGGTGGCCACATTCAACAGTTTAACTGCGGGGACTGGCCACACCAGAAAGACCATGTGATTTAGGGTGGAGGATTTGGGTCATGAGCTATCGGTTGACCTGGTGATGGAGTTCAACCGTAAGGGCAATCCGTTAATCAATCAATCATGCTTATGTAATTGAACTCCAATAAAAACTCTGAACACCAGGCTTAGTTAAGCTTCCCTGGTTAGTACTACTCTATACATGTTATCATACATCAGTGGAGGGAGGTTAACGTGTCCTGAAAACCAACTATGAGTTTGGAACCCTCCGACTCTGCCCTATGCATCTGTTCCTTTGGCCACTTTTTTTTTTTTTTTTAAGATTTTTTTATTTATATAAGAAAGAGAGGGAGACAGCGAGCAGGGGTAGGGAGGGGCAAAGGGAGAGGGAGAGAACACCTCAAGCAGACTCCTCCCCCACCACCCCCTTTCCTGATGCTGGGGCTCAATCTCATGAGCCTGAGATTATGATTTGAGCCGAAATCAAGAGTCAGGTGCTTAACGGACTGAGTACCTAGTCGCCCCTCCTTTGGCTACTTTTAACCTGTATCCTTTCTCTGTAATAAATTGCAACCGAAATATAATAGCTTTCTGTGAGTTCTGTGAATCCCAGCAAATTACTGAAACTGAGGGTAGTTTTGGAGCCCCACCCCCCCAATTTGCAGTTGATGTCAGAAGTGAGGGCAGTCTTGGGAACTCTGCTCTTAAACTTTTCAGTTTGGCTAACTCTAGGTAAGGCTAAACACATAGCAAGCGAGGCTCATACTAAAGGCGGCTTCCAGATCAGTAGGTCTAGCTTACCATTTTGCTGACGAGAAAACTGGAGCCTAGTGCAAAGAACTGACCTGCCCAGATCCCCCAGCAACAGACTGTGAACATGGACCCTGGCGTCCTGGCTCCCATGCTCACCCCTCTACATTGACTCTCCTCCACTTTTCCCCTCAACATACTGCTTTCTCTTAAGAGGATAAATAGAGAGTCGTTGGAAATTAAGTTGGCTTCACTCCCCAGAGCTCTGAGGTCACTATCAAGGGCAGAAATCACTACTACTGTCTTTCAAAAGTCATGGGGGCCAGCCCTGAACAAAACTTCAGTAACAGAGCTCCATGCTCTTCTTCATCCTCATTATCTCCCTTTTTCTGCCCTGAAGTGGGCCAGGTGGAGCTGCACGAGGGGCTGCATCAGTCCTCCGGCTCCTCAGCGGCAGAAGTCTGGGAAGGAAGCCTCTACGCTCACGTGGAAGCAGCACAAACCACCCTCTGCCTACACTACCACGTTCTGCCACTGTCCCCCTCTTTGGAAGAAAACTTCCAAGTATACGCATTTTGGGAAGCTACAGGATAAGTTTACCACATGATAAACTTAGCCCATCACTTGGGAAAACATTTTGATAAGTTCAAAGTGTTACGCAGACAAGGTTAATACCCTAGTTGTTACTGTACTAATGAGATAAGACAAAGAAGCTGAACTCAAGAGCCAGATGGACCTTGAACTTGTAAGCAAGTCTATATATATTTTAGAGCTCAATAGATATTTATGGAATAAATACAGAGTGAAAATAATTATATTGAACATGTCTCAAGTAGAGACCCTGTAATTTCCATTTGGCATCTGACAGGGCTATAGGGTGAACAAAGTATGATAAATGAAATTTATGAATTTACATCTGAAAAGGAGCATAGGCCTTGAGCAGTGACTTTAACATTTTAGGGTCACAGATCTTTTTGAGAATTTGATGAAGGTTTGGACTCTCTCCCCAGAAAAGAAGTGTAGTTTAGAGCACTTTCTGCTTCCAAATGCTGACTCACTGTGTCTATTTCATGCACAGGAAAAGGAATGGGGAAAAAAATCCTGGGACCATAGAAAGGTCCAAAATTAAATACAAGTTTAGAATTACAATGCCATCACCTCCCATGCATATTTTTGTATGGAGAATAATAATAGCTCTCACATATATAGCACTTAATAGTAATGCTGTAAGGCCAGATGTGAGACTCCTTTCTAAGACGGGTCAGTAAATTGTAAGAGGCAAATGGTCAAATGCATGACTTTTGAGAAAAAGACTGCTTAAATTCCAATCCTGGCTCTGCTATTTCCTAGTCGGGGAACTTACTTAATCACTCTGTGCTTCAAATTTCCTTTGCAAAACAGTAATCATAATAGTATCTACTTCATAAGGTTGTTATAAATATTAAATGGGTTAATATATATAAAATATTTAGAACAGTCCACAGCATATCACACACACCCAATCAGTGTAGCTGTTGGTACGAGTCACTGCATACTGTCACAATTATATGCTCCGTTGCTGTCCACGTGGATGCCAGATTTATTCACTTTTCCAGTTCTCGTTCTTGAATTGTTTTGGCAGCTCTGCTTCTTCTCCTCCCACCCCACCCCTTTCTCAGGCGAACTCAGAGCCAAGGTTTCATTACAAGGGAGTATCAAGCCGTTTATGTCAGCAGCTCATCATGAAGATATATGTTCATTCAACATCAAACATTTTCTACCTGCCTACTGTGTGCTCTGTACCAGCCTTAAGTGTTGGTTAAGGAACTCACAACTTGATTGCAGAGATAAATGCTGATATTCATGGGCAAATAAGAGACTCATCAAGTGTCGGCTGACCACAATATAAGAATGTACAGACACCCAGCTGAGTGAGAACAGCCCCCAAATGTAAAATGGACTATTAAAACACCTGTGCTGAAGTCTGACGGAGGACTAGCTACATAATTTGTGGGGCCTAATCCAAAATAAAAACATGGGGTACTTGGTTGAAAAAGTATTAGGGGTTTCAAGACTGACAGCAGAGCGCTAATCCAATCATGGGGCTCTGTGCACCTGTGCATGCCTTGGAGCTGGCCCTGCCCTGAAGGATGCCAGGATGCAGGGGCCTCACAGAGAGATTCCAGCCTGCAGCAGACTGGCACTTCCTGGGTGTCGTGTGCATTTCTGCTTCTGTGTTTTTTCTTGTGTTTCTCCTCCTAACTAAAAAGGTTTTGCTTATTTCCCAACCTACGCAAATGCTACATATCTTTCAAACTGCAGTTCTCAAGTCTTAGCTTAGAGGGAATATGACAGAAGGCAAAGAGCCCTGGGGTTGGAGTGAGAGGAGCTGAGGCCAGGTCTGCCTTTCACCAGCTCTGGAACAGTAGCCAAGTCTCTCCTCTCATACTCGCCTGGGGAAACTAATTTTAAGTGTCTCACAGGATGATGGGAGGATCAAAAGGCATCACCAATACAAAAGATTTTTGGAATAAGAATTTCTCAGGTTGATCAAGAGCTTCATAACTTTTTTGATAAAGGCTTCCCTAACTTGTACCAACAGCAAGTCGTGCTTGCTCTAAGTGAACACACACACACGTGTCCAAGCACATATGTGTCCTTTCCACTGCTGCCTCCTATTGAATTTGTGATCTTACCCTCTCATTTAACTTCTTTAGGTCATCAGGCATTCATACTTTACACCTCCCAATCCATGCTCCTCACTAAGTGAGCACGATCTTCATAACTCATCGATCTGATTCTCTCATTGTTCTAAACCCTTGTATGGTTCCCCATCCCAAAACCCAATAACACCAAAGTATCGGTGTCTTTTGGGGTGTTAATCAGTGTTCTGGGAGAAGAGGTGTGGAATTTGAGAAAAAATAAAATCACAATGTATGCCTCTCTTGTACATTTACAATGCACGTTGAAAAGGTCTGAGAAGTCCTATAATTAGGAAGTTAATTTAACTTTGTTTAAACCAGAATTCTTCATATTAATTTGACAATGTTAACATCCTACAAGAAACTTTGGCTAATGCTGGCTTGTAGGATGACGAACAAACTCTTCAGCTTGATTTATTGCACTCCCATAATCCCTAAATTTCTAGTTCATTTATTGCCATCCCCTTCCCAAGTCCTACGCTCCAGGAGCAGTGGGCCATTTCCAGTTTGCTGAAGAACTTTGAGCTCTGTGTCTGCTATGCTCTCTGCCAAAACTGCTGTCCACCACTCATCCCTCCACTTACGCCCTGGTGATCTGTTACTCAATAGGGCCCAGCTCAATTGCCCTATAAAGTCTTCTCTGACATTCTTGGTAACTACATTGTCTCCTAATTTCAGTAGTTAACTGCTTCTGTGGAGTTTTACACCTAAAAATAATTGCTGATGTTTACTGAACATCTTAGTGTAGTGTAGGTAATCCTACAAGAGGATTAAAATATGCCTACTTTACACATCAGAAATACACAGATGAAGAAACTCACTCATTTTTCTGTGTTTTCTATCTTTTGAGTGGTACTCACTGTTCACCTAGTTGTCCAAACCAGAAACCCAAAAGACATGTTTAACACCTTTCCCTCTACCCTACATCTAGTCAGATGCCAATTCCTATAAATTCCAGCTCCCTGGAAGCCCTAAAATCTGCCCCCAACTATCCATTCATATTACCTTTAGTTTAAGTTGGGCCATTACCTCCCAGCAATTCCTGCAGTAGCTCCCTGGCAAATCTCCCATTCTCCATGTTGATACAAGTACCACCATCCTAAAGTTCTGATTATGCCAACTGCCCTGCTTAAAGTCATTGAGTGGCTTCTCCCGACTCTTAGAGGGAAAAAAAAATCCAAGACCCTTAGTACAGCTTAAAAGACCCTTTAGGGACTGGCTACTGTCTACTTCTTCACCTTCGTTTCATCCAATCAGGATCTCACAGTCTACACTGGAAGGTCCAACGAGCCTCTCAAAATTTCCCTGGCCTTGCCAAGCATTCCTTTGTCTCTGGACCTTTGAACACAGTTTTTCTTCTCAAAATTACCTTCCTTCTCATCCTCACCTTGTACTCCGCAAGCTTCCTAAATATAGACTGAGGTTCGTGCTCTTCTTCTGTGACCTCATCCCACCTGGGCATCATCATCTGTGGGACCTGTGAGATTTCTGGGACCAGGGGCTGTGGATTTACTCTTGTATCTATACCAAACGTAGGGCCTGCCACAGAGTAATGCCGGGAATAATCATTTGTTGAATGCCTGAACGAATTAAAGAATACATAAGTGGATGAATGCAAGCAACACTAAAAGGGCAGCTTGGAGAATTAAAAGAGAAGGGATTTAGAGCTTGGTTGCACCTCTCTGTTTGCCTTTGTCCTCCACATCAAAATTCATTGTCCTTTCAACGCTCCACAAGCACCTTTTCACTCCAACTGCAGGGCCTTTGCGTTTGCCGGGAATGTTCTTTCCCTTTCCACCCACAGTTAACGCTCCTTATCCTTCACATTTCAGGTTAGTCATCCTTTCCACAGGGAAGAATTCTTGCCAATGTAGACCAAGTCAGCCCCTCTACTACGTTATCCTCGTGGCACTGTGTGTCTTTCCTCCATCCTTCTCACTGCAGTGTATTTCTGTATCTACGTCTGTGATGGTTCATTTAGTGACTGCTTTCTTCAGGAGACAGTAAACTCCACAAGAGAACCATGTCTGCTTCTTATTCACCAGTGTGTTTCCTATGCCTAGTACCGTGCCTAACACACAAAATAAAAGTTTGTTCAATGTATCCATGAATTAAAAACTCAGTGTCTCACCAGCAGTTTGTTGGCTCATTTCACTACTGTACATATAGCCGGGCTTGAAAAGAAATCATTGTTTATTAAATGAAAGACTAGAACTGATTTTCTTTCTCCAGTTTATAAGTAGTTGTTAACTACTATGCTTGAGGTGCATAAATTCATTCCTACAAATTTAACAACATTTGTGTGAGTCCATACCACCTTGTAATACGCTTATATGTTTATAGCTTCCCTTGAAAGAAATGTGAATGTTATCAGAAGAATCTGACCTCTGCTGGATCCTGGACTCTACCTCGTTAGGCAAATAAGGAACTGTAAGTCGATTTCTCACAGGAAAGGACAAGAGCTCTAACTCACAGATACCACAACGCGCACATAATTGGGAGATGTCAAAACCTGTCATGTCATAGATTAGCCAGTGATTCTCCAGCAAGTAATTATTAAAATGGCAAAACAAATAATCTTTTGGAGTCATTACTGTTTGTCAATTCATTGGGTATAAATAGTACTGACTAGGTGGCAGCCTGGCTCAGTTTTTTAATACATTCAGGGCTGAGCAAAATGAAATGAGCTTAAACAAAGGCAGAGGGCCTGAGAGAGACATTAAAGAAAGCTAAGCCTACGGCTTGGGGAGTTACACAAACTTGGATGTGTCCCTGAAGTGCTCTTTCCCCTTATTTTAAAGAAGATGGTAAGCAATTACATTTAAAGGCTGTTTACCTCCTGATCAAATCAGGTGCCATTTGACGGTGCTTACCACCTGCCAGGTATTGGGCTTATGTCTTTACGTATACATTATCTCTCTCTCTCTCTCTCTCTCTCTCTCTCTCTCATCCACCCGAGAAGGGAAGTATCATTAGTGCCATTTATCATTGAGGCAACTGAAACTCAGAGATGTTATCTTACAGCAAGCAGAATGGGGCAGATCTGGGATTTGAATCCAGTTTTACTTGGCTTTTAACTAACAACTCCATAATGGTTTCATTTACATTTTCCCATGGAAATCTCTGTTTAAGGTCTTTTACCCAGTAAGTACATACTTAATATCTGTCAAAAAACCAAAAAGCTATAATCCCCATAATTCTTTGAAAAGAACACCTAAACAGTTAACAGAATGATTTTTCTCTCAAAAAATTTGCTCAGTTTGAAGTGTCCTGTAATGGTGAGAGTTTATGAAACTATAAAGAAACCCTTGGATTTTTTATTGTTGAAAAAAATTTAAGTCCTTTTCTGTGTTTTCTGGTGATTCACTTCTTTATTACTCAGAACACTATACACCTATCCATTGAGTACTGACTACTCCAGATTTAAAGGCATAAGGGGGATTTAATACCTGAAAACAGAGAAACTTGGTAAAATTGGGAAAGAGTGTAGGTTCCAACTGTCAAAGAAAGCTTTTCTACTATAAAACAAAGTTGTAGAGGGCATCTGGGTGGCTCAGTGAGTTAAGCATCTGACTCTTGATCTCAGTTCAGGTCTTGATTTCAGGATCATGAGGTCAAGCCACATGTTGGGCTCCATGCTGGGTGTGGAGCTTACTTAATAAATAAATAAGTAAATAGATAGATAAATAGATAAATAAATAAATAAAAGTTGCAGAATGTAGAAGTAGACCCCTGAGAGGGGCTGGCTTTGTCTCTTAAGAAGGTAATGGTCTTTCTCAATTTAGGAAAAGCAGAAAAAGAAAATTAAGGGTAATAGTGAACTGAATATATATTTATCATCTTTTTTTCCCAAGATCTCTTTTAAAATACAGTAAAGGAGCAAAGCAGATGTGATCTCACAACAATCAAGAGAGTATAGGGTGGGGGCATTAAGTGGACCATGGATTTCATGTTTCTGGGAGAAGAAAAGCACTGATAGAAGGACAATGATGATGAAGGGGAGAAGGGACATAAGGCAAAATAGAGCAATTATCTACCTTGCAGAAACCTGGAGAGGTTCAGGACTTAGCAAAACCAAAATGGATGTAAGATGGAGACCAACAAATAGAGGGGATGCTAAAATAAGATACAGAGAAAATTTGATTCATCTGTCCTTCATCCCCACTGTTTAACTCCTCTCTCTACTTCACCCAGGGAGGATACAATAGAAGGTTCTCCCCTTTGAAAAAAATTTGAACAGTTTGGGGTAGACTAAGGTGGTGAGTAAGGGAGTTGGGTGTCCAAAGTGAAATGTTCTACATGCTGGCATTTAAAGATTCCCAAATGCAAGGTCATTTCCTTGCCTGCTCACTCTACTATGAAAGCACCCAGTGATAAATCCTATTCATGTTCATTCAACTGTTCTACTGATTCATTCTCACATATGACAAGGCAATGCAAGATCACCTAGATGATTGAGCAAAAGGTACAATACAAAAAAAATCAAGAAAAACATAAAAATAGATACTGGTGGACATAGATATACTACCAGGAACATAAACAAATAAATACTAATTAGCACATGCAGAAATACTAAAAAAGAGAATAAATGAACAAATCAAGAAGAAGATGCTATAAAAAAAGCAACAAATAGAGAATAAGGAAAAAACCCCCATGAAATGAAAAAAAAATATGGTTAATTTGTTTTAAATCATTGGAAAGTTAAAAGTGAAAGAACAGAATAGAAAGCTCAGAAATAAACCCATGCATATACGGTCAACTAATTTTTGACAAAGGTGCAAAGTAACACTGTGGGGAAAGGACAGTCTTTTCAATAAATGGTGCTGGGAAAACTGAACAGCAACATGCAAAAGAATGAAATTGGATCCCTATCTTACCCCCCCCACAAAAATCAACTCAAAACAAATTCAAGACCTAAACATAAGACCTGAAACTATAAAACTCTTAGAAGTAAACACAAGGGAAAGGTCTTT
Organism: Ursus americanus; assembly: GCF_024610735.1. Taxonomy (NCBI): domain Eukaryota; kingdom Metazoa; phylum Chordata; class Mammalia; order Carnivora; family Ursidae; genus Ursus; species Ursus americanus. The sequence goes on along the minus strand of NC_142131.1, from coordinate 47,545,421 downwards.
AACACTGACCTTGACAATGATTTTTTTCGATACAACACTAAAGCACAAAAATGAACAAGTGGGACTATGTCAAACTAAAAGGTTTCTACATAGCAAGAGACAAATCAAAATGAAAAGGCAACCTATGGAATGAAAGAATGTTTGCTAACAATACATCTGAAAAAGGGCCTATATCTAAAAAAATATAAGGAACTCCTATAACTCAATAGCAAAATAACAAATAGCCCAATCAAAACTGAGCAAAGAACCTGAATGAATATTTTTCCAAGACATACAAATGGTCAACAAGTATATAAAAATGTGCCCCACATCACTAATCAACAGGGAGAGGCAAATCAAAACCAAAATGAGCTAACACCACACACCTGTTAGGATGGCTATTCTCAAAAAATCAAATGATAACAAGTATTGATGAGGATGTGGAGAAAAGGGAACCCCTGTGCACTATTGGAGGGAATGTACAACTGGTACAGCCATGATGGAAAACAGTATGAAGGTTCTTCAAAAAATTAAAAATAAAACTGTCCTATGATCCAACAATTCCACTGTAATCCAAAAGCAACAAGAAACAGAAATCAATATCTCTGATATACGCTCCCATGTTCATTGCAGCATTATTCACAGTAGCCAAGATACTGAAACATCCTAGTGTCTGTAGATGGATAAATGGACAAAGAAAATATGGTATTTTAATATCTACACACACACACACACACACACACACACACAACGGAATATTATTCGGCCTTTAAAAAGAAGGAAATCCTGCCATTTGCAATAACATGGATAAACCTGGAGGACATTATTCTAAGTGAAATAAGACAGACATAGAAAGATACATACTGCATAATCTCACACATGGAATCTAAGGAAGGAAGGGAGGGAGGGAGGGAGGAAGGGAAAGAAAAATCAAGCTCACAGTAATAAAGAAGAGTGGTTACCTAAAGCTGGGGGATGGGAAGAAAGGAGAGATATTGATCAAAGAGTAAAACCTTTCAGTTACAAGATGAATATGTTCTGGAGACCTAATGAAGAGTGAGCATTAGGTGGCTATACTATTAGGTGACTATAGTTAATAATTATGTAATGTACACATGAAATTTGCTAACAGTGTAGATCCTAAGTGTTCTCACTACACACATAGTACAAACTATGTGAGATGATGGATATGTTAATTAGTTTGGTAATTAATTTGATTGTGGTAATCATTCCGCAATGTATACTTATATAAAAACATCAATTTTTGGGGTAAAGATTTTATTTATTCATTTGAGAGAGAGACAGAGAGAGCACAAGCAAGGGGAGCGGCAGAGGGAGAGGGAGAAGCAGACTCCCTGCTGAGCTGGGAGCCTGACACGGGACTCGATCTCGGGACCTGGAGATCATGACCTGAGCTGAAGGCAGATGCTTAACCATCTGAGCCACCCAGGCATCCCTAAACATCACTTTGTACACCCTAAATATATACAAGTTTTATTTGTCAATTGTACCTTAATAAACCTGGAGGGGGGGGAGATGTAGGACAAAATGATAAAGGAAATATTAGAGATAATAAAATTAGGAAATTATTCTATGAAACCCAACATCCAAATGAAAGAAGTATCAGAAAGCTCCTTTTTGATTAGGAAATCAAAAGGAAAGAAATTATTAAAGAAATACTTGAAGAGAATTTATCCCAGTTGAAGAACATGTGTCTTTAAGATTGAAGAGACCTATTGGGTATCCATAATGATTATTTTTAAAAGACCCACAACTATATAATTATTTTGAATTTGCAGAGCAATAAAGATAAACAGAGGATCCTAAGAGTTTCCTGGAAGAAAACAGAGGCCAAATATATGGCCATATCTCTATCTATCTATCTATCTATCTATCTATCTATCTATCTATCTATCTATCTATCTCTACACCCAACATGGGGCTTGAACTCATAACCTCTTCCAATGGAGCCAGACAAGCACTCCTATGGCCATAACTTTTAGATTGGAATCTTCACTTCAACAATATTGGTCCCTTATAAAAAACAATGAAGCAACAACTTCAAAATTCCAAGAGACAATGCTTTTGAAATAAGAATTCTATACTATCAATTGAGTGACTGAATGACTGGGAAAACTAAAATTTATTGAGCTATCCCATTCTTTTGCTAGATACCTTACTAGAAATATCAAGATGACTTTAAGGGTAGTATTTTTTTCATAATTCCAGAAGAAATCTGCTAATAGGTCAACCCAAAGAAAATGCAGCAAAATCAGAAATTACACCTAAGTCAATCTGCTACTCTTTTTCTAGAATATAGCACCAGGCCTTTGTTTTTTAAATTTATATTTATTATTTTTTTTAAAGTAGTTTCCACACCCCGCATGGAGCCCAATGCAGGGCTTGAACTCATGACCCTGAGATCAAGAACTGAGCTGAGATCAAGGGTTGGTCACTTAACTGATTTAGCCACCCAGGTGCCCCAGCACCAGGCCTTTGAACACACAAAGGCAGGCTACCTGACACGGTGAGGAAGGTGAAGTGTGGAAGTGGGGAGAGTCATGCATTACTGGGACTTTAGGGCATAGGGTAGGCTGCCGCCACTTGTAAAGGAACGTTATGTCATTGTTTCTACCTCGGCAACTTTCAAGGGTTAGTGTTCCAGCTGAGAGCATGGGTAAATATAATAGAAGAGATTTCACAGATTGAGGTACACACAATTTTCAAGTCAAATACGACAAAGAAACTCTCATTAAAGATTGCTGGCTTAATGGTGCTAACTTAAAATATCAAATGAATTCAAACCAAAGCACAGATTTCCCCTACATTTTAATGCTCACATTCTATTTCAGCCTATCTCCTGAATCCCATTTATGCACTCATGAAACAAATATGCATTATATCTGAGGACCTTCCCCAGGCACTATGCCAATGATGATGAATGAAATAGAAAGTCTCTGTCGTCATGAAATGCTGTCTGTGAAGATAATGAAGAGGATCTGGTGAGAGAAAAGAATGCAAGGGGGAGGGAGACTTGCTTGGATGGAAAGATCAGAGAAGGGCTCTCGAGCAGGTAACATTTCAGCGGATTCAACAGATCCAGCTATGTGAAGAGATGGTGTGATGGGTGGTGCATTACAAAACAGGGAACAGGACTGTACAAAACAGGGAACAGTAGTGCAAATACCCTAAGGTGGGAAACAGTGGGCGGGGGGGGGGGCTCAAGGAACTGAAATATTGGACCAAAGTAATGGAAAGGGAGGATGGACCAAGATGAAACTGGAAAGGTAATTAGAACCATTAACACACTAGGCCTGTAGGGTATTGTAGGAAAGTAGAATAAAATCCAAGCTGTGTTGGAAACCCTTTGAAGAGCTTACAGCACAGCAGGCACACGAACTCATGTATGGTTCTGTGTTTTATCTACTCAAGGACCTCATCATGTGCATGTTCCACAGGCATCTCAACACCAAAACCAACAGACACCACCTTCCTTGCCCCAAAGGCTTCATCCCTTTCCATGCCTCTCCTCTCCCTCCAGTCCTTCCAAATATCTACTGAGAATCACCTCCTTGTCCAGATACTTCCTGGGTCCCTAGAGTAGCCAAATAGCAAAACATCACTACCTTTACATTTTCAATGTCCTCACCCCCACGTCTAATCAGCAACTACATCCTACTGCAAAATGTCTAACTCTGCCTAGTTTTGGCTTTTATCACTGGTCATTTAATATTAATAATAATAGTGATAGCACTACCGCTACAACAACTATTACAAGTACTTCTAACAGTGCTTACTATGGCGCAGGCTTTGTTCTGTGCATTTTATATAAATTAACACATTTATTTTTCCCCAAATCCTAAGAGGTCTAGGCCACTGCCTCTCTATAGTGTTCTTATTGGTTGCCAATAGTCTCTCCAATCCATCCTTCCCATTTTATTGACAGACTGATCTCCCCCACACAAAGCTTCGATGAAGCTGAAGGATATCTATGGTATCTCAATGCTTTCGGAATGACGTCTCAACTCCTTAATTTGGTTATCACCCTCTCGTGGTCTGGTAATAACCTACACTTCCCTATTCATAACCCACTTCTTCTCTATATGTAATAGATTTTTGCTACACTGGAATCAATACATTTGTAATTATCTGAAAGCAAAAATTCTCAAATTGTAGTCCAAGCCCCCTTAGGGCTCCCTGAAACCCCTTTAGGAGGTCCACAGATCAAAACTGTTTTCATAATGCTTAGAAGTTATTCCCATTTTTACTCTCATATTCTCATGAGTATCAGGGGAGTTATCCAGAGGCTCTGTGATGTGTGATATCACAACAGACCAAATACAGAAGCATATATGAGAACCAAGCTGTCTTCCATGAAGCCAGACATTAAAGAGATTTACAAGAAATATAAAGCAATGCTATTCTTCTTACTAGTATTTTGTTTTGAAAAATACAGTAATTCTTCATAAAAGTATGTTGTGGATATTTATTGGATTATGGATTTTTATTGCTTTTAAAAAAATGAATTAATAAATATTTCTAAAATCTGTTTTTTAATTTCTAATAAAGTAAATATAAGAAGATAATTACTCACATAAATTAAAGTACTTTGGGGTCCTCAATAATTTTTAAGGTTGCAAAAAGGTCCTCAAATCCCTTGAGAACCACAGTTCTAACGGGAATATATGCTTTAAAATCAGATTGGCTTGGAGGTACTGAAAACTTCTTGACCTTAGGAAAGTTAGAGTTACATCAGAATCCTGAGTTTCTTCAATAGCAAAATGGAAATAATAATTATCCACCTTACAGGCTAATAGAACAAAAATACTTGAGCCGGAATTGGCACAAGTAAACATGCAACAACAGGGAGAGTCTGCCATTATCATCATCAACGTAACAATCATTTTTATTGTCATATTCTAAATATGCTCTGGTTTTCAGTTTCTGAGTCATTAGTGATCTTATCTCCGCAGGGACTGTCCTCTTAGAGAATTTCTTACCTACTGAGAGCCAAGAGCAGCAGGATAATATTTTGTAGAATTAGGGGGTGACTCTCTCTCACTCTTCCTTGGATCCACCATTCAGGCGGTAGAGGTAGCCCTCTCTGTGCACTCAACCCAGAACCAAAGAAGGCAGACCCCAAAAGACCCAAGTGTTCTATTCTTTGTTTATTAGCTTCTAACTACACTTTTAGAACTTATAGCAGGGATATTAATCTTAGAGTCTGGTGCCTGGGAGGGGAATAAAAAGGACTTTTGAAGATCAAAAGCTTGGCTTTAAATACTGAGTACCAATGCCTGGCAGATTGAAAGCTTGGCATTTATTCTATGAAGAAGGAAAAAAAGGGAAGAATGCAAGCTGATTGCATAAGAGCATTATTATGAAAGGAAACCAAAGTCTGACCAAGTGGCAGGAAGCATGAAGATCAGATGGGCAAGTCTACAGATTGGATGTCCCCTGAATATGTGATAAGGCTCATTAAATTCAGTCCTGAGCAAGGCAGATGAGTGATAGAAATCACAGATAGCTTATGGGGAATCTCACAGACGGCAGTGGGGACTGGTGCCTCGAGTTCTAAAGTATAGTCCCGAGGTTGTAAACTTTCTGGAGACAGAGAAACCTCACGTCTAACAACTGTGTGGCCTGAGTGACAATCGTGACAATTGTTCATGTAGACGGCTGAGTCCGTCTGCTTGGAGTCCTGCGATCCCAGCATCAGGTGAAAGAGAAAGCTAGAAGTTCCTATGGCTCCCTGAGAGAAAAGCAAAAACAGCGAGGAACATGCTGGTAGACCCAAAGATGCCAAGAGTCAAATGAGTGTGTGAATATTGGACTGGAGATACTGCATGACCACATTCACCAGTGACAGCAAATAACATCCATATCAGGAAACAGAAAAAAGTCACACCTAAGCCAGGAGTGGGAGAAAATATAAATTAAACATACTTGATAAAGAACTTCTATCCAGCTTGTTAAAAACAACTCTTACAACTCAATGATAAAAAGACAACCGGATAAACTGGGGGCGAAACAGCTGAAGATACTTACCCAGAGAAAATGTACAAATGGCAAATGAGCACATGAAAATATGTTCAACACTACCAGTCATTAGGGAAATGCAAATTAAAGCCATCTTGAGCAGCACTGCCTACCTAGGAGAATTGCTAAGGTGAACTGTATCAAGTGTGGGTGAGGATGTGGAGCAATTGACAAGCTTGTACAAGAACGGTGGGAATGCAAAAATCACACTCTGGAAAATATTTGGTAGTTTCCTATTAACACAAACCATTCCGTCCACTCATAGATATTTATTTGGGGGAAATAAAAACATATGTCCACACAAATATTTGTATTTGAATGTTCCTAACAGCTTTATTCATAATAGCCAAAAATTGGAACAACCCAAATGTCTACCAATTGGTGAATGTTGCAGTACTTCTATGCAATACAATACTTGCTATTCAACAACAAAGTGCAACTAACCACTGATGAACATACCCTAGACACATCTCAAAATCTTGTGGTAATTGAAAGACTCACAAAACAAAAGGCTATATGCTGTGTGATTCCATGAGTATGATATTCTACAAAAGGCAAACTATAGTGACAAATGGCAGATCATTGGTTCCTAGTGCCAGAGGGTGAAAAGAGGGGGTTGATTTCAAAAGAGCAGAGCATAACTTTTTGGGGTAATGGAAATATTTTCTGTGCTGTCCAATATGGTAGCCCCTAGCCACATATGACTATTGAGCAACTGACACCTGGTTCATATGACCAAGGGACTGGATTTTTCATTATATATAAATTAAATTAAATATAAATGAAATTAAAAGTTACAATGGAAAACTTTAAATATGTTTGGAGCAAATTGGGCCTTTAAATCCATTTTTTTTTTACTGTGAATTTTACAAAATCTAAATACAAATCATGTGCTATTTTGAAAATTTTGTGTCTGAATTGTGATATCCTGTAAAATACACAATGAATTTCAAAGAATTAATGTGAAAAAAGATGTAAAATGCCTTGCTGATATATTTATATTGATTACATGTCAAAATAATAATATTTGGATATATTAAGTTAAATGTATTTTATTTGTTATTAAAATTAATTTACCCATTTTTTTCTACTTAAAAAAAAAAGTGGACCAGAAAATTTTAAATTAAATTACACGGTTTACATTATATTTCTATTGGACAGGACTATTTGATATAATAATTGTGGGAATGGTTACAAGACCGTATGCCCTCCTCAAACTTATTGAACTGTACATTTAAAACTAGCAAATTTTATGTCAATTATATCTCATGCAACAGATTAAAACAAAAAAGACAATATACATCAAAGAACACCATCAGGAAGACCAGTCAAGATGAGTTAACTTCTGGAAAGGGGAGAAATAAATTACTCTTGTGGGGTGGTACAAAATGAGTTTACACCTGGAGTAGAGGATAAAGCGAGTAACACCTGGGAAGGACTTGATGCTTTATGCCTCGTGGGGATAAGGTAAGTGTCATCTGGAGTAGGGACAAGATGAGTTATATCTGGAAGGTGGCACCACAGGGATAGACGCCCATATGGGATGGCAGAAAAAGTAAGTATACCTTAGCCGATTCCCATGAGGACAGAGGATGGAACAAGGATGCCATTCTGATAGGGAAAGGGGAAGGTACAGGAGGGTTGGGTATGTATGAATTTGATTGTTTAGATCTTAAATTATCAGTTTAAATATGAAAGTCATTGGATTACCATGAAGTGGCAAGACTACATTTTCTGACATCAGCAGAAGTAGAAGTTAAAATCAATAAACAAAGTTGCATTTTTGTGCAAGTTGATGGGCTATTGAAACCATATATTTTAAGCCATGAACATGCCCACAAGTCAAGTTCTTTATATACATTCCCATATCTTGTCCTCTAAAATCAAATGATATAGTTCCCAAAAGCAAGGTACCCAAAGTGACATGAGATACCTTGGACACCACAGCAAACTCACAGGGGGGCTGCGGCACATTTTAAATTTTTGAAGGAAACACACCTGTCAGATGCCATGCAAACTGTTAGCGTGAGGTATATCAGAATTTCAACATTAGATTGTGCTATATGTCACATTTTTGCAAAGCTTAGTTTTCAGTGATTGCTGTTTCCAAATAATCATGGTTTGAAAATTAATATGGAAGCACAAACCTCATTCCAAGGTTGAGGAAATTGTTCACTGCTCAACAGGTACTTGTGATTACCTACAAATTAAATTAATTTTTTTCTCTAAATTACATCTATTTTTTCAAAATTCTACTAATTTATCCAAATGAAAATATGGATTAAGTTGTTTGGAGCTACTTGATAAAGATATTGTTAGATAACGCTTTTGCCTAGGGGATCTGTGAAACAATTGCTAAGACAGTAAGGGCTCTGGGAGGTAAGCAAGTTTAGAGCTCTCTGACCTTCAAGGATCATATTATTGTTTCCATGTTGTAGGAGAAGCAGCTGATAACCTGAGTATGGAGGGATTTGCCTGAGGGCAAATACTAGTCGGTACCAGGCTTGGGACTTAATTCCATGCTCCCCACGACATGAAGTTCATGCTCTTAACCTTCTAGATTTACTTTAGGAACCTTTGGCACAGCTCCTGGACACAGTCACCAAGAAAAGGCAGATGGTCCATGGAGAAGCAGTAGTGGGAGAGGAGTTCCTTTGGGGGTGAGAGAGGGCAATGGGAGGTCCCAGAAAGAAGCAGGGTCAGTGACCCCAGCTGTTTCTAACCACCAACTATTTCCACAATTGAAATTTACACTGAGAGATTAAGTGACTTACTTGGGGTCCCATGAGGACCTCATTCATCCTCCTAGAGTATGATACCCGACCCCCATCAAAACCGGAGGAAAAAGGGAGTAATTTAGTATTAAGTCAAGCAGTTCTGGCGTTGAGTTCATTAGCTTCTTGGGTGTTCCTGGAGTTTTATTCTAACCTCAATATGCTTCAAGGAATGACAATGTGACCCTTTTCTTATCCTGATGGTCTGGGAGCATTTTCCTCACAATTATGCATGTATTACTTTCCTCTTAAGAGGTCAGTAAAACCTTTCATTTAGAAACCTAATTTATTTGCATCCATAATCTTCCTGTTAGTTAGATAATCTGCATAATACCTTTGCATGAAATATTTTTAACTTGCCTTTCCAAAATATAGAAGGAAGCCTCCTGAATAATAGAAGGCATTAACTATCTTAAACAGGAACCCATTTGCAGATTAAATTTGCCAAAAGGTCAGCTTGCAGCTGCCACTGCATTGCAAACCCCACGTGTCCTCTGTGTCACATACTGTGACATATCTCGAGAAGAGTCAGGGTCTTTTCCAGTCTGCTGATTCTCTGTTTCAATTAGAATAGATTTAAGAGTCCCCAAGCTCTGGTTTCTAGGTGGCCTTGCACAATATTATTAATAATTCAATCATACCTATGCTGATAACAGATTACATTTATACCATCCCACAAAAAAAGCCCAAACAGATTAAGGACTACCTCATGGCTAATTTCTTTAGCAGTTTCATATCTGATTGACATCCATTTATCTAATTGCAGCGAGAAGATTTAATTTTCATTTTGTTGGCTTAGAATTAACGAGAAAACCTGTTTACTTTTTAAGTATTTGACTCATTCTTTCTCATCTCCTGAATAATGTTGAGATAGTCCATTCCATGGGGTGAATACTATATTTTATCAGTTTTCATTTTCTGAATTCATTTCAGCTAGGTTGAGCTATTTACACTTTGAAGCCTAATATGAAATTTAATCTTTCATTGCAAATAATTTCATTTTTATGGGAGGCCAACAATGAGGTGGGCAGCAGAGTGTTCATTTGGAAATTCAGAAAATTTTAGAGACAGAAAACCTCTTAAAGAGCTCTCCAGCCCGGGGTTTGAAACTGCTTTGATTACTCATGAACTTCCAAGTAACCCAGGATAGTTTACTTGACCCAGATTTGAGACAAGTGAGGGGCCTAGTGCACAAAATGTAAGGTGTTCACCCTCAGGGCTGTGGCATGGCCTGTAAGTGAGTACCTCCTCTATTAACTTTTGTGCCATAAGCTCATAGTTTGCTTCACTCCAGGCCTGGCTCTGATCTCAGAGCATCCCTTGCTTTATCTGCTAAAATGTGCTGACACTAGAAATCTTCCTCATGGTGGTCTAGTGAGGATGAAATGAAATAATTCACATCAAGCCCTAAACATATTGCCTGGCACATAGGAAGCATCAATCAATGTTCAATGATGTTGCTATTAATAGTATATTATTGTTATGGACTCAATTGTCCCCTGCCCCTATTCATATGCTAAAGCCCTAACACCCAGGTGTCTGGAGGTAGGGCCTTTGAGAAGTGATTGGGATTAGATGAGGTCATGCGAGTAGGGTCCCCATGATGGGGTTAGTTTCATTATAAGAATCTGAGGACACAGCAAGAAGGTTGCTCTATGCAAGCCAGGAAGAGTGCTCTCACCAAAACCTGATCATTCCAGCACCCTTATCTTGGGGACTTTCAGCCTCCAGAACTGCGACAAATAAATTTCTATGATTTGAGCCACCCAGTCTATCGCATTTAATTATGGTAGACCAAGCAGACTAAAACAACTATGCTGTATTATGCATTTTGATTGTGTTATACCTAGCCTATCAGCGGTTTCTTAGGCTCTTTTTAGAATAAGGTAGAAAATTATTAACATGTTCCCAAAACCCAGGATGGTCTGGTCCCTACATACCTCTCCTGCTTTATCGTCTAATACTCTTCCTGAAAATCTCTGCAGATCAATTATACTGGTCTTCTTTCGGGTTCCTGAATGCACCAAGCTCCATTTCCCTCTGTCTGCCACAGGGCCTTTGCATAAGCTATTCCTAGTCTAAAATGCTTGAGCATCATTTTTCACATAATTAACCCCCTTCTCCTTCATATCATACTCCATCATTTCCTTAGGGCTTAATTCAGATCTGTCAGACATTTTCTTGGTTTTTAAAATAAATCACAGTTGGTACTTATGCATCTATTTATCTGTTTATTTGATTACCATCTCTCTCTCCCACTAGATGTTAACTCCAAGAGGGCAGGAAACCTTTCTGCTTTGATTGGCAATTTATCCTCAGCACAGTAACTTGTAATCAATGGGTGTACTATAAATTATTTAGTGATTGGTATAAAAATAATACTGCCACTGCTCCATCCTTGTTAGGGCTATCCTCAGTCAGGCACGGGGCATAAAAGGCCTCACGTGGAAGACTAGTGCCTTTTGTATTAACGGTTCTAAAAGGTTCTGGGACCAGTTCTGATGTGGAGGAGTGGTTTCTCCATATGAAATACTGCTTGGACACCAGCTGGCTGCGCTACGATTCAACTAAATTCTGATACTATCTACCCTATAGATGGGAGGTTCCCTCCTTGCATTTGATTGATTTGCTAGGGCAGCTCACAGAACTCTGAGAAACATTTTCCTTAGTACATTACCAGTTTATTACAAAAGGATATCAGTTAGGAAGCCAGTTGAAGAGATGCACAAGGCAAGGCATGAGAAAAGTGCTCAGAGCTCTCGTGCCCTCTCTGACGGTACCACTTGCCCCAAATCTCCATGTGTTCACCAACCACGAACCTCCCCAAACCCTGTCTTTTGGAGGTTTTATGGAAGTTTCATCACATAGGTGTCATTGATTAAATCACTGGCGACTGGTGATCAGAATCAACTTTCAGTCTCTCTCCTCTCCCTGGAGGTTGGGGTGCCACCAGAAGTTCTAACCCTCCAGGCACACACCCGGCTAAACTGGCAACCAGCCCCCAGCCTCAGATGTTCTCCAAAAGTCACCTCTTTACGTGACAAAGACACATTTATGGCTCTCATTGCCTAGGCAGCTGCAAGGTTTTCTGGAGCTCTGTGCCAGAAACAGGGATGAAGACCAGTTATATCTATTTCCTATGGAAAGTTACAGTATCACTGGTTCTTACTACTTGTTTTCCTTGGAGTGAGCCCAAAGGATTCTTCTTTCTACATGGCCACACTTAGTTCCCATTTTCTTCCATATGCAGTCACCTTCTTTGCATATTTTTGAGTTCACAAGTGTTTGCTGAGCATGTAGAACAGGAAGCACACGAAGTTTGGTGGGTATACACAGTGAATACAGGCACACTCTGCACCGAGGGTTCTCTAGCATAGCATGGAAAGGGCAAACCACTGCACCGAGTGCTCTGATTTAAGTAGTGTGTTTAAGTAGCTGATTTAAGACAGTTTCCCACGAGACATGTAAGATACCCTAAGGAGCATGGTCTTCTCCTTTGAGGAACCAGGGGTCACTTCCTGAATGAAGTGACTCTGAGCTAACACCTGAAGAATGATTAGGAGTTCTACAATGAAGAGTAGAGGGGAGGAAACCAATATTCTCAATGATTGAGAGCTAGAGTAGAGGAAGGTTGATGAGGCATTCTGCACATTTGCAAAGAGGGGACCCAGTACACAATCTTTTCTGTTCTTTCAATATTCACCTGTTCATTCGTTCGTTCATTCACTCACTTACTCACTCATACCCAACACTTAGTAAGTCCCTGCTATGTGCTAAGTATTAACCTTGGTATGGAAATATCATAGGAGAAAAGATGAGTCCCATGCTCTTTGGGAGACTATATACTGGTATGAGAAAATCCTATCTGTATCTCAGGGCTTTCATCCAACATGCAGGAAATGTTGTTGAAAATACCGTGAGTTCACCCCAGTAGGCAGATCCCTGTCTTATGCTTCATTTCGGCCACTCTCGAAATGTAATTGTCGTGTGGAGACTGTCTAGTCGTGAGGGTAACATATTTTGGAGGCAAGACTGAGTTTATAGTTGGCTGGAAGAGTCTATTTGCTATGAGCTCAGAACTGCAAAGAGAGCCAAGTACTTAACACAAAAACCAGGCTAAACAAATACTTGTTGTTGTTATCATTACTAGGCTGATGGGAGAAGGCAGAGGGGAAGAATGGGAATTTTGGAAAATGCATTCTCACATGTGACTGGCCTGGGGGAGGAGGCCCTGTGTTTGAGAAAGATAGGGAGGATCCCTGAGGCTTACTATCCTCTCCTATAACTGCTGTGACCGGTCATTTTACAACAAACTTTCAAACTACCCCTATACCCAAGGCAGAAAAATTCAAGGAAGTTCTCTGCGTACTAAGAATGGAAATAAATAGAGGGCAATATGTATTTCCAGGAAGACAAAAATTCTTTTTGCATGCTAGGCCTCCTTTTTTTATTTCCTGATTTTCCATAATTTTTCTGTATCTGTCACATTAAATAACTCCCTCAGTTTCCCAATCTCCTGGTTACCATTACCCATAAAGACCCTATAAGACATGGTTCTTGACTTATATGATTATCTCTATTTTGAAAAGATAAAACTGAATTGAGACATGGAGAATTTGAGGAACTTGACCACAATCTCGAGTAAGTATAATAAATAATGTTTTGGTTACTGCTCAAGAATTCAAGTTCAAGGACTAAACGCTAAACTCTCAAATCCTTTAATGAATTAAACGGTAAGGAGAGATCCTTAAAAGCAATGGGACTATTTAAGTCCAAATTACCTCCTGTGTTCTGATGAAATGGAACTCGCTCATGCTTTCTACTTGCCACTTGTGTGGTCTTCGGTAGGATTTTCAGTTGGGGCTAACCCAACTCCAAATCTATGGATTATAAAGAATCAGCAGAGAAAATGACATACGGTGGAGAGCAGGTGGCTTTGAGAGGCAATATTAACTATGTATATATGAAATCACAACAAGTATAAATATTTAATTTCTAATGTTTAGAAGAGAAAAGAGGGTTTCTTCGGAAGTGGACTTTAATGCATATGTACATTAATTATAATTCATGACATTCCTCACACAAATCATTATTTCAGAAAATGATGCAATCATTTCAAATCAATATTGACATTTTGAATGTTACAATACTTTTAAAGATTTATTGCAGGATATTTTCTCTTTCCCCTCAAGAGGGCCTTTCATCATGAACAAGAAAGCAAAACGAAATGCAAAAAAAGCTGCACGGTTTTCATTTGTCAAGCTTGTGTAAGTTGAGTTCAGAGACCATCCATGAGGGCTGTCGGAAGCAGTGGTTAGATGGGTGGCAATTTACACAGCTGTCCCACCGGACTGCACCCTGGTACCTCATTACAATCTATACAAAGGTCACATCCAAAAGCTAATGGTCTGTATGTTTTCCTGGGCACCATTTCTCATCTCTGGAGACCTCCAACCTCAGGGTGTGTTCACAACTGTCTACAAATTTGATCTCATGACACAACCTGCTAAGTAAAGTACTCCAAATGTGGGAACAAGGAGGTATCCAAAGGAAGTAATGAAACCACTGTTGTTGCAAAAATAGGTTGTTGGCCAGGTTGGCCCTACATTGAGCACTAAACATCAGTGGGTGAGAAAGTATACAGGTCATGTGCTAGTGAATGAATATTATAGGACTGGGTTTTACGAGCAAAGTCGTCTTCTTTGGCTACATGATGATGCAGGAAGCAGAACTGGTAGCCCAAATGGGAGCGCCAAAGAGCCCTACTAGGTATTGACCCATCTTGGGTGGTACAATTTGGCACCTAGGGACTTCAAGTCCCCCTCTAGCTCACAAGCACCTCGCTAACTAGCCCACCACTCTCTGCCTTAGAATCAACAGTGACTTCCACAAAAGCCATTCTCATCTTTCTTCCAAATCTATTTTATCAGCAAATCCAGCAAATGCACTTTCTGCAAAGCTGTCTACAAATATGTCCTTATCTATCATCACTGCCACTCCTCTGGTCTAAGGCATGGCCTTCTCACTGGCCTCCTGCTTCCATTTTTGACCCTTGAAATCTATAGTCTTCAAGTAGCTAGAGAAAAACATTTTTAACAATTATGAATTAGATCATGCCGTTCTTCTACTTAAAATCCTCCAATGTCTTCCCTTGTGCTCAAAATAAATTCCAAATTGCTTATCCTGGCATTCAACTGAAAACATTCTTCCCACAGACCTTTGCAAATCTAGCTCTCTCTCATTCATGCACCTTTTCCCTCTCCCACCCCATCAATCAAGAGAAGTCATCCTCCCTACACACACACACACACACACACACACACACACACACACACACACACACTGCACATACTGCCTCCAATGGTATGACTTCTTCATAACAGTTTCCTCGCTGTGAAATTTCAGCACCCCAGACATTAAGGCTGTATCACAAAGCTGCTGTTACTTTACCCTGAGTTTACCTGTCACATCTAGGTGCAGACTTTAAGAAGAAATCTGGTCTAACCATTACATTTCCTTAATGAGTGACTAATGGATTACCTGCCCTTTGTCCCCTGCCCGGATATGATTTCGTTTGGTTCATATATTATTATATATTCTGAGCCATTGTAACAAAAATCAACTTCTCTTAACTCCTTCCCCTCTGCTCCAATTCTTAGGCTCATCTCTCCTCTTGGCTAATGTTTAAAAATCATCAACAAAAACAAACACAAAGGAAACTTCCATCTCCACACATTTACTGCACCTTTCTTTCCTCATGCCTTTTTGCAACCCAACTGTCTGAAGGAAACTTACACCTCATTGCCCTAAAAGCCTCTTGTCCTTCCAGGGATGATAGAGAAGTCATTTATAAAAACCGGACTACTCAAACACATGACTTTCACTTTGGGGCCAGCTGTAATTCCCCCTGAAAGCTCCTTGAAGACCGTGCATTAGTATAACAGCTCTAAAGGAAATCAATAACTTTATTCACTTCGAAGTGGTTTATACGGCATCTGGCCCATAGTTGGTATTCAAATGTTTGTTATAAACACTACACGATCCACCACAATAAAGGCAACATGTTAAAATTTTAAAATTAATATT
Source organism: Ursus americanus (assembly GCF_024610735.1). NCBI lineage: Eukaryota > Metazoa > Chordata > Mammalia > Carnivora > Ursidae > Ursus > Ursus americanus. Next base: position 47,529,543 of record NC_142131.1, on the reverse strand, counting down.
TTAAAATGGTATTTGAGTTATTTAAATTCTCAACCCAGAAGAATAAAAAGGAAACTCTAACCAGATGTTACCTATTGTTTTGATCATTCAGAGAACACGCTCTCTCTCTGAGGGTATAGTATGATCTCATCATATACCTAGTTAATCAAATGCTTACAAGTATATATACTCAGTAGAGAGTGACAGAGAAAAAGAAGTAAGTAATTTCTCTCCATCTTTCTATGTCCTGGTTACTGTTGTATCCCCATCATGAAACATAGTATCTGGCATATGCTTGGCATCTAAGACACATGGAATAAATGAATGAATGCACACAGCTAGTAGGTGATAGAGCCAGGATTCTAAGCCAGATTTGTCTAATTACAAGTCTATGTTCTGTATTGACTCTCTTCATTTGTCTGAGCAACCGTGATGTCGTTTTCCGGTGCTATCCTTGGAGGTGCGTGCTCTCCTGGCTGTCATGACCTGAGTTTGTTTTTTTCTCACCCAGAGCCTGTAGGTGCCTCAGGGCGGGGTCATTCCTGGTAGGACATTTCTCAGAGCCAAGAAACTGAGACTCCCCACTCACTGGTGTCCATCAGTTATTCTGTGTGCAATGAAGAAATTCCTTTTATAGATAAGAATCCTTACTTAGAGGTGGGTTCAAAGTTATTCCCAAGGACACACCGTTCATGGCAGAGTTAAGTTCAGAACATAACTGACTTGGCTCTTCACATTCTTTTACGAGCAAGGATGGCTACAAACACATAAATTATCTGTCTCCTGGCTGCCAGTCTATATTCCCTCTAATACCACAGTGACCATCAACTTCAACCATTTCGGTCCTTCAGCCCAGTCTTCCTCTGTAACCTAGTTGTAGCCAGATCGGAGAATAAGGAAAGTGCCCAGTCTAATGAACGCAGAAATGTTAAGTTCTCCTTTCCTCAGCTTTTACTGAGCCCTGTCATGATATTTGCTACCTGATGAGGCAAAGTATTTATTTAATAGTAAAGCCCCAAATATTCGGACATCTCCCCTCAGCCAGAGCAAAAGTGAGTCATCTCAAGCATGGAGGACCCGTGTCACTTTGCAGCCTACCTGTGCTTTTCACAGGTGCTCTCTCAAACTGTGAGCATGAGAACGCCTCCCCACCCCCCTGCCTTCTCTTGAAAACATATCATCTGGCCCACCTGCATTTTTGTATTTAGGCTCTGGCAAAGAAACCATTATGAAATTGACAGAAGTGCCAGAAAGTAGGATGACTTCACTGCATGAGAACTCATTGAGGAGGTGGCAGGCAGAGGCGTGGAGAAAGAGGAGGAAGAATATACACGGAGAGAAATTTGCCTTTGGGCTTCCCACCTCTTTCTGCATGGTGTCGAGAATAGTTTTAGAGGCCTTTCAGAACGAACATGTTTGCTCCCTAACAAATCACCCTACGTCTCTTTCCACAGAGCACAGCAAGACTTTGGCCTTTTAACTAAAGTTGGTAATGCCAAGAGTAATGAAGAAGTTGCAAATGGTACCCAGAGCACATACCACTCACTGAGCGGGGGATGAGGTGCTAACACTATGCTAAGCCTTTGTACACATTATTTTATTCCATCCTTACAGCTCCTCCCCGTGTCACTCCCACTAAGACCCTTCAAGGACTCCACATTGCCTTTAGGATAAAGTCCAAACGTCTTAACAGAGTTCATGAGACCCCTAAGACGCCATCAACCTTCGCGTCTCTCAACCTCATCTTATGCACTCTGCCCCTCTTGTGAATGGTTTGGCTTTACCTGTTCTCCAACGCGTCTGATTCTCCCTATGTTTTGTGCTCTCTCTTGCCTACAGGCTTTTAACTATGCTCCCTTGTGAACATATTTCTTCTACCCTTCACCTGGATAACTTGAACTTCCCCTCAAATTTTTAGTATCTTTCTCTCAGGGAGACCTGTCTCCAATTCCACCGAAACTAGATTGGGTTCTCTGTTGTTTGCTACCATGATTCATTCTAGGTCCTCTTTTGTAACTCCGTACCTGTAGTGACTAGTTGGATAAGGACCTTTGCCGGTAGATTAATCCTTTGTGAAGGCTGGCAGGCTCTGAGCCTTCTTATCACAGTTGCTTCCCTCACATTGAGCTAATTGCCTGTCACAGGAGTAGACCCTAAAGAAATGAATGGAAACCGACTATCTGTAAAATGTATATTTGAGCATTTCCATTTTGTAGATGAGGAAACAGATTAAGAAGGGTTAAGTAACTTGCCCACAGGCATGCACTTAGCAAATGGTGAAGCTAAACTTTGAACCCAAGACTGATTCCCAAACCCAAGTTTGCATTCACTCACAAGTTCCTCCAACTCTAGCAGGAAAAATAAAGAAAATTACTACAGAATATTCCTCTTACAGAAAAATTGAGTATAGAAAGCTGCTGGGATTCAAGGAGATGATCTTTCTCCCATCTGATTTCAGAGCTACCTGAGAGATGCTGGGTGAGTCCGAATCTTTCTGCACCTTGGGCACAATGGTGTGCTTTCCCCCCAAATATTGCTTTGATCTCTCAGCTATAGGTGGTAGTGGATCACAAGGAACCCATAGCTATAACTTTTAGTTCTTCCCACAGATCTACATGAAAAGAGGGAAAGTGAATTTCTCACGTTCTAAGAGAGGTTGTCCAGGCAACGAAGACGGAGCCAGAGCAAAAGACCCCCCAGTTGAGACATGACGCAGCACCACACGCTCTCCCATACCGATGCCCACTTCCATGGTGCAATCACTTTCACACATCTTTTCAAGGAAGCATCCCTGAAAGATTTCCTCTGCCCCAACTGGACACAGTTTGCAAAGAGGTCCCCATGGGCAGCCAACCAGTATCTCCAGATCCTCGCTATGTGGTCAGGTGAAAAGCCCTGTGTTTAATTTATAGATAATCTCAGAATAGCAGCTATAAAGCTGAAAACAGCTCAGGAGTCCCAATTGTGTGGCTTGTAATAAGATTAAAAAAATGGCCATTGAATTAAATATAAATTTTCAAAATTCAGTTACTTTGTCCGTAACGGCAGCCACTGACACAGCTCTGCCACTTAACAGCTGATGGATTAACAGCATGATCGTTGACATTAACCAAGAATTCGCTCATCCATAAAATGGGCTTAGAAATATAATTACCAACGGTGTTGTATGTGTGTGTGCGCATGTGTGTATGTAAAGAGCCAGTGAGAAAATGCCCGTGAAGTGCTTAACATAATGTGTGGCCCATAGTCAGCCCTTTATAAATGAAAGTTGTAGTACTTATTAGGATTTACTTGAGTTCCTGAAAATGTAGCTGGACAGAGAAAAGAGCAGACTATTCCTCTGAGTCTATCTGCTGGTTTAAATTTAGTGCCAAAGCCAGGTGGCACCACGACTGCCCCCATAATGACCGGGGACATGGGCTATAAATCCCTCGTGGCACAGGCTGTCTTCACTGTGCACTATAAAGCCTTCGCCGAGCCTAATACAGTGTGAGGCACACAGTGTGTGCTCAGGAAATGCTTGTTGAAGCTGTCAACAATGGGGTGTGCAGGCAGTTCAAAGCACCGTAGGCTCTGGATCTCTAAAGGAGATTGTACCCTCCCAGCAGTCATTAAACGAGTTCTTCGGGGAGGGCAGTAACAACACGCCACCTGATTGCTTTGTTCAGAAGTACTTTCCAACTGAGTTACCCCAGAAGAGATGCTGTTTTTTGCTACATAACTGCGGGACTTCCAGTCCCTACCAGGAAATGGTTTTTCAGGATGATTTTGCTGATGCTTTTGTGTATGGAGGGGAGAGTGCCACGGAGCAGGATGAAACTTCTACCAATCTGCTCCCAGCCTCTGGCACACTGTTGTGCCCTATTATGCTCTGCTCTGTGCGTATGTGTGCGTGTGTGGTGTATGTGTGTGGTGGGAGAGTGGATACATCAGCTGTACCCACTGACCTCTAAAAATCAGGTCCAAATCTCATTTAATTCTATTAGAAAATTGTTCCTATGGCATAACTTAGATTCTCTGAAAGTATTTTATCCTTTAAACACCAAACCTCTTTGGAGAGAATTAAAGTGGAAAAGGTATAAACGAGCACTTCTCTAAATTAAGCAGTTTCTGGCTGAGCAGACCAGGTTAGCCTTTTCCAGGGCACAGAGTACAACACAGGGGCTCTGCTCTTTGTTCTTGAGTAAAAAATTCAAGAGCGGACATCCATTCCTGAACAAATAACCTCCAAATGCTAATTCGGCAATCTAATACTTGTGACTCATTAATATTTGTAAGTCACCTAGTTTTTGCAATTTTGAAAAACAAACCACACAAAGTAGTAATAAAAGATATCATGTCTTATTAACGTTCATATAGTAATTACCAAAATCACAAATCCATCAGCTAAGTAGTCAGCAAACAAGACAAACGACTGAGCTCGGTTAAACAGATTATCAAATGCCTATGGGAGTATAATCTAATAGTCCCATTCTAAGCCAGGAATAAAGCAGCTACTCCTTTTGCCACGTGGTCTCCTCTCCCACACGAGGCAAGACAGAGCAATGGAGACATCCGGCACCTCGCCCTCTCTGGAGAGGATGTACTCTTAAGCGAGTGTCAAGGTTACTCATGTAACTTGCTCTTACAGCCTTTGTACTGACACTTAAGATTTGGTTTCTTAAAAAGACGTAAGAGAAAAGACCCAAAAGGCATCACCTGAAGTTAAACACAAGCCCACTAGCTTCTGCAGGTAAAATGCCTGTCAGGGACGCTTCTCGGCTCCCCGCACAGAAAACTTTCATCTTCCTACAAACTTCTGTCATTTTATCCCGATTTCTCTTCTAACATTCACGCCTGTACACATTTCATGTCTCCTCTCCTTGATGGGCATCTAAAGAACAGCAGCCATGTGTTACTGACCTCTCAAGTGTAACACCACGACTGCTCCTAATTGTGATTAAGATACTTACCGTTTCTGGTGATTACAAATGTGCCAGTCACTTGGGTGAGCGCTTTATTTTCTTAAATTTATATTCTGTCATTTGGTATTCACAGTGGACCCTGGAGGTAGGTGTACCCTCACTGTACGCATGAGGCAGCCGAGGCTTGGAGAGACAGTGACAGAGCTGGGATCCATTCCTAGGTCAGAGACAGTCCAAGGCCTGTGTTCTGAAACACTATGCTAAACTCGACATATCCTGTACAGTGCCTAGGTCAGGGCCAAGGACGCAGCAGGTGCTGATCAACGCCAGTGCAATAAGTGAATATCTTAACATCAGTTCATTCCTTTATCCCTTCGGTAGTTAAGGTTCAGTCTTTGCAGTTTCTGCTTTCCTGTGCATTTTCCCCAGGTGTGCATGATGGTAGGGGTTATTATTACTACCAGATATCCAAACATGTCAAGAAAAGCTCCCCTTACCTTTTTTACATCAGAAAATAAACACCTCTCCAGGACTCTACCTCCCAGGTCAGTGTCTGCCAGGATGATATTCACAATTGGGCACATTCGATGGCTTTTCATTTGTATTGGTGTTACTCACATGTTGGACCGCAAGCTAGGTGGTAGGAGGCAGCCCAGTGTTCCCGCCACCTCCTCCCAGGTGTCTTCAACATCCTGGCTCCACAGTCACATGGAGGGGTGTTCAGGGCCTGGTGGTCACTGACTTCACAATAGTCAGTGTTTCCCATTGGTGGGAGTAGTGGGCTTTTGATGGCTTCACCCTCCCAAGCACACAGCATTCTCTCCCCACCTGGGAACTGCTCCTACTATGTGGTCCATGTGCTTGGAAGAAGCACAGCCCGCTCAGCTCTAGGGTAGAAGCCTGATTGCTTTACGCCAATCAGCACATCCCACTGGCCTTTTCACAGTGATTAATTCAAACCGGAAGACAGGGTGCAGGCCAATGATAAACAAGGAGATGTCTGCTGGGGCTTCTGGGAACCACGCTTTCTGGCTCAGCAAGCTTTAAGGAAAGCAATTCTGTCTCTCCTTGCTGAACATTTACACAGCATAAGAAGGATCAAGAAGGAGTGAGAAATCATTCTGGATCTCTGAACAAATCCAACCATAGGATTAAGCAGGGTACCACAGAAGATCAAGAAGAAAAACAAACAAAAAAATTGTTTTTGATGATATAACTCAGCCACTTACAACTTATTCCAAAGCTTGGTCTATTTCTGGGTTTTTCAGCTACGTGAGAGTCTAAATTCTCTTTTTTAATTAAGCCAGTTTTGAGCCAGATTTTCTCTGATTTGAAACCAAAAGACTCGTAATATTCGTGGGTGACAACTTTGTTTGAGGCTCGCCATCAAATTCACTTACTTTTTTTCAGAACAGCAAGTATGACAATGGTCTGAAGGACCCAAGAGGAACCAGTTTATCATAAAGCGTAAGCAGGCAAAATTTACCTGTCAAAGCCGGAGTAGAATTGGCCTGCGTGATTTAGGGCCATGATCTCACAGAGTGCTCTCGAGTGTGTCTGACACTAGTGAACTGCATTCCAGTCCATTATTTGTATGGTAGTCATAAAGCCTAATTATGAAGACACGATGAGATCACTGCACAGCTGAACCACGAGGTAATAGCTACCGTAACAAGCCCATCACCTCACCCCAGCATGGCCCCCGCCACACGCCTCCTAGGTTCCCTGCATGCTACAGATTGTCAAGTGAATTCAGGAATATCAGCTACTTAGAAGGAAGTTTTTGGAGACTGCCTTGCTGCCTTTACTGGCAATGACAGCTGTCCTTGGAAACCACAAGGTCAGCACAAGTAAGGGAACTACGGGTTTTAATGCAAAAAAATATGTAGCAAAGTGTAGTCACAGCTGCCTATGTGGATGTGAGAGCTTGGATCCCATCTCTTGGACTTTGAATTGTGAAGGATGAGAACCTCCCAAATGCTGGAGATTTGGGATTCAAGGATGGGAAAGGAAAAGACAACAGGGAAAGACTAGAATAGAAGGTACTGTATCCCCCAAGGAAGCGTATGGAAAGAGTAGGAAAATGGGATATGGTGGTGATCTCTTGTCATTAGGTTAGCTTCCTGGGTAAGTAAATCATGCAGTTACAGAGCCCTGTGCTCAGAAGGGTCCCTTGTTTTTCTTCACAATCTGCTGCCGCCATCTTGAAATTCCTAATACTTTTCAAATAGGGAAAGTATTTCATTTAGAGTTTAGTCCATGAATTAAGTAGACCGTCCTGCTTGTTATAGATCTTCATCTCCCCCTTTACTAAAATCACACGAGAGCAAAAAGGGGAAATTTTACCAAAGATCTGCCTTAGATTTCCAATATGTCTCCTGTCTTTTTTGACTATCTTCTCCTCCTTGACTGCCTTCTTTGTGTTGAACAAATATTTTAGTGGATTTATTATATTTCCACTATTCTGTGGGTTTACTATATTTCTTTTGTGTTATTTTCTTAGTGGCTACTCTAGGGACTGCAATATGCATTTTAATTTATGATAGCCTTCCTCAGATGAATATTAATTTGAAAATTTGGAAACTTTGCTCTAATATAATGCCATTTTTCTTCCCTTTGTGCTATTATTGTTATATTGAAGCTACATATTATAAATGTAACAATATGGTATTAACATTATTATTTCATAAAACCTTATGTCTTTTAAAGAAGTTGGGGAAAGATGAGAAAAGATATATTAATGGCATCTTTTATACTAACCTACGTATTTAGTATTTGCACTGCTCTGCATTTCTTCCTGTGGATTTGTGTTGCTTTCTGGTTGTCTTTTCCTGAAGGACTGACTTCCTTCAGTATATCTTGCAAGACAGATCTGCTAGCGACAAATTTGTTCGTCTTTGTTTATCTGCAAATGCCTTTATTTTGCCTTCATTTTTGAAGAATAGTTTTGTTAGATACTGAATTCTTATTTGACAGTTATTTTTCTTTCTGCATTCTGAATATGTCATTCTACTGCCTGCTGGCCTCCATGGTTTTCGATGAGAAGCCAGCTGTTCATTGTATCGATGTTTGCCTATATACGATGAATTGTTGTTCTCTTGCTGCTTTCAAGATTTTCTTTTTGGCTTAGGCTTTCAACAGTTTGACTATGATGTGTCAAGGTGTGGATCTATTTATATTTATCACACTTTGGTTTCTTTGAACTTCTTAGATGTGTAGATTAATGCTGTTAAAAAATCAAATTTGGGAAGCTTGGGGCTCTTATTTTTTCAAATAACTTTTCTGTCCCTTTCTATTCTGCCCATGTGGGACTCCCATTACATGGAGGTTGCTGTGTTTGATCTTATTTTGCAGGTTTCAGAGGCTCTGCTCATTTTTGTCTTTATTCTTCAGATTGGGTAATTTCTACCAATTTATAGTTCACTGCTTCTTTCTTCTGCACTCTCCAACCCGCTGAAGAGCCACTTTACTGAAAAATTTTTTACATCTATTGTACTTTTCAACTATAGAATTTCACTCAGTACTTTTAATAGTTTTATGTCATTAAGAATCTCTATTTGTTGATCTATTGTCACACTTTCCTTTAATTCTTTAAATGCAGTTTCCTTTAGTGCTTTGAACCTATTTGTAATAGTTGCTTTGAAGCCTGCCTTTATCTGCTAATAGCTGGTAACACAGAGATGGTTCCTATTCACTGTTTTTTTTTTTTAATTTTTTTATCTGAGTATGGGTCACACTTTCTTGTTTCTTGTTTCATGTCTCTTAATTGTTTTCTTAAAAATAAGACATTCTAGTTAATACACTGCAGCTACTCTGATTCTGGTTTGTGTTTTTTTTTTCCCTTGGAGGTTGTTGTTGCTGGTGTTTTCTTTGTTTAATAGCTTGCCTGGACTCTATCCGTGAAATCTGTGTTCCCGGCAGTCTCTAATGCCTCTGCTAAATTGTTGTTGTTTTAAATATATACCCTTCATCTTTAAACTTGGATTGCTAGAGGTCATTCCTGTGTCTGTACAGCTTCGTGGTCAACTAAGGATTGCACATCAACTGTGCTCTAACGCCTCAAACCAGTAAGGCTTCTATCCACTGCTGTCAGATATGTTTGCAGGTAGGGGAGCACGTGTCAAATTCATGCTGTTTTTAAGCCTCCTAGGTGTTAATTTCTTCTGGGCCGCTCTGAGTGTCTTAGGCTCACGCACTCTGACCTAGGATTAACCAGCAGCACGTGAAATGCTTGTGCTCATCTCAGTCCCCACTGGATGTGTAAATCGCCTCAGCCAGGAATATGCTGTCTTTGACCACAAATGTGACTTGTGACTGGGGGGGAGCCCATGATTCTCCCCACCCATCGACCTCCAAGATGATCATTTCTACTGACAGCTTTCTTAAGTGTTTGCATTGCCCACCTGTCCCAATTGGGTGAGTGTCCTCAACACTGGCAGAGACGCTGCTGATCACCGTGGCTGCCCCACCGTGGCAGAACCTATAAGGTGGGGTGGGGTGGATGGGGAAGCCTCAGGCTGGAACTTTACAGATTCCCCCTCTTCCTACATGAAGCTCCGTGGGTTTTAAAGCATAAACACTTTTCAGATTGTTTCGTGCCTTTGGTTGATTTCCAAAGTACTAAGTGGTTGTATTTGTCAGTTTTTCCAGCACTGTGGTCGCATTTGGGGGAGAGAATTTGCGCAATCTTTTCACAGAGCCAGAGCTAAAAGTTCCACTCTGTCTTGGGTTTTGACTTTTCCCGCTTGTGCCTGGAGTCCACAAACTACATAGACCATCCTGCTGGTTACAGATCTTCTTTTTCTCTATTCTTCTTTCATGGAGCACCTTTCACACACATTAAGTCCGACATATGTTCATAGCACAAGAGCAATGAAATCATTATCACACGTATAAGATAATTTCGGCAACAAGTTATATACTGATAGGACTACAAACCACAGAAATTGACTTGCAATAAGTTGAAAGCATTTCAGTGAACTCTCCAAACACTAGTTGCTGCTTATTCTTAGTCACGTGGCCCTTCCTCTCGGCATAGAATGGTAAAAATCTGATGCTCCCGTGCTGACCGCCACGTGGCACTCCACAACTGTAGCAGATAACACTAACCACTGATTTCTTTCCCACCCAGACACGGTCCCAGAATCTTCCTCAGACAGAACTCCAGACACCCATTATGCGGTACAGGAGATGAGACGTCTTAGACATACCTTCTTCAAGTCCCCGAAGCTAAAGCTTGTAATAATTCTTCCTCCTACCTGCTCAGCCTCTACCCTCCAGTCAAGGGTTTTGGGTTTCGTTTCCTGAGAAACGCGTCCTTTTCATTTGGGCTTCAGACTCAGCTCTGGTTCATTTTTTCTTCTGGATCTCCATACACACTCCTTTGGTGATTCCCTCCATTTTTATGATTTTAAATTCCATCCATTTATTGGCCCCTCTCAAATCCATATTTTTAGACTGAATCTCTTACTCATATCCCAACTCCCTGTGTGTCATCTTGGAAGGTTTAAAGACATCTCCAAGTAACCATGCCCAAAACTGAACCCCTGATTTCCCATCTGGAATCTCTTCCACCCTTGTAGGTTTTCTCCATCTCGACTGATGTTAAATCCATTCTCTCAGATGCTCAGACCAAAAAACTTAAAGTCATCCTCAGTTCTTCTCATTCTCTCTCATACTCACAGGAAATCCTGCTGGCTGTACTTCAAAATAAATCAGAACCCCTATGCCTTCTTACACTGTCACTGCTACCATTCTGCTCTAAGCCACAACATCTCTCACAGTATTCTTACAGCTGATTTCTCTACCTCTAACTTTGCTTTTTTATATTCTATGTTCAACATGGTAACCAGAGTGTTCCTTGATCCCTGCTATTCTATGCTCAACATAATGGCCAGAAGGATCCTCTTCAAAAATAAGGCTGATTGTGTCATTCCCCTGCTCAAAACATTGCAGTGGCTTCCTGTCTCACTCAGGATAAAAGCCAAAGGTTTTTCAATGACTTACGTTACATGGTATGTCCTGCCACCCCCTTAATTTACTCACCTCGTCTTTCACTTAATACTGCCTCTTACTCCTTTCCAGGCACTCTTGTCTCTTGATGCTTCTTGAAAATGCTAATCTGGGTTTCTAGATACTTTGCATTGGCAGATTTCTCTTCCTGAAATACTCTTACCTCAGATATCATGTGGCTAATTCTCTCACCTCCTTCAATGTTTTGCTCAAATACCACCTTTTCAATAAAGCCCACCTTGAGCACCCTATTTCAAATTGCACACCCATCCTTTCTATCTGCCTCTCCCTCACTGCTATTCCTCTGGCTCTTCTTAACTCTCGCCCTCTCACTCTTTTCTATATTCACCTTCCCCCCGCCGCCAAGAGAATATTCACCTTCTACAGTATGACGGAATTTACTTATGTATGGTTGATTATCTATCTTCCCCCTCTTTAGCATGTTGTAATTCAAAAAGGGCAGAGATGTTTGTTTTTCTCACTGGCACCTCATAGTTTCTAGAGAAGTGTGTGGTGCATAATAGGTATTCAAAAACAGTCGAATGAATGAATTAGTGGCAGATCTACGGTTCTGATATAAGCAGGTGTTATTGAAGATACAGACTAAATGCAAGAACAATTTCCAAAGAAACTTCAGGGGTACAGTTCAAAGAAATGTCAAGAAAATCTTCATGAAAAAGAAGAGTAGGTGGTTAAAAAGAAATTGAATGGGATATTATATCCTTATCTTGACAAGTCCTGGGGGTAATTAGCATATTAAAGGTTCTGAGAAGTCCTTAAGGCAAGAAATTGACTGAACTATATTTTTTTCTGGATTTTTCAGAATCATTTTTTTAATCTTTGATTTTCTGTAGACTGAAAATTATATGCTTAGATGAAGGGTTTTTTTTCCCCCAAATATTTCTTCCGCTCCATTTTTTTTTCTTCTTTTTCTAGTATTTCCATTATGTATATGATACATCTTTTGTAGTTTTCTGGGATATTCTTTTCTGTTTTTTTTTCCTTTTCAGTCTTCTTTTCTTTGCTTTTCAGTTTCCAAGGAGTCTAATGATCTATCCATTAGCTCAGAGATCTTTCCTCAGCCATGTCCAGTCTACTAATAAACCCATCAAAGGCATTCTTCATTTATGTTACAGTGTTTTTTCCATCCAGCATTTCTTTTTGGTTCTCTCTTAGGATTTCCATCTCTGCTTACACTACCCATCGGTTCATGCATGCTGTCTACTTTATCCATCAAAGCCCTGAGTACATTAATGATCATTGTTTTAAATTCCCAGTCTAATAATTCCAATATTCTTGCCATATCTCGCTCTGTCTCTTTAAATTGTGTGGGTTTTTGTTTTGTTTTGTTTTTTGCCTTTTAGTATGCCTTGTAGTTTTTTCTTGGTCGCTGGGCATGATGTACTAGATAAAAGCAACTGTGAAAAATAAGCCTTCGGTAATGTTATGGAAAGATGTGAGGGGAAGGGAAGTGTTCTGCAGTCCTGTGATTAGGTCTTCATATTTTAGTGAGCCTATGCCTCCGGCCTGTGAACTTCACAAGTGTTTCTCAGTTGTTTCTCACCTCCTATGTAGAACAGGATAACTAGAGTGGGCTGGAGTTGAATATTTCCCTCCCTCCATGTGGAAGGCTAGAGCTGACTGGAATTGGGTATTTCTCTTTCCCCAGATCAAAGAGGCTCTGATAAAACCCCAGTAGATTGGGCTTTGGTTAACTACTTAAGTAGGCAGATCTTGCTGAGAACAGAGTGCTCTGACATATTTCGAAATGGCTCCTTTCCCCCTCCCTTGCTGGAAGAACAGGGGGATTTTTCTCTGATATTTACTATGAGAACCTAGTTGACCTCTTGGAGATAAATTTCATAAATTGTACCTCCTCCCTTCCATGACTGGGTCTCCTTGGGCATTTGAACTCTCAGAGTCGTCCACACTGAGCCTCTAGCAACTCATCGATTGTAGTTCAGGTGTCCCTACCCTGATACTGCTTCCCCAGACTGCTTCCATTCATGAGTCTCTGCTCGGTAAGCCAGTGCTCCCCATAGTCACCTGTCTCTCCGGTCCGGGGGGCAGCAGTTTATCCCGTATCCTCCCCTCTTTTATAGATCCAAGAAGAGTTGGTGACTTTTCAGTCTGTTCAGCTTTTCACTTATCATTAAGATGGAATGGCAACTTCCAAGCTCCTTATATGTGGAACTGGAAATTGGAAATTTTTTTTTGGACACAATCTGAAACTCCAAAAAAAAGGTTTTATACAATGTAGAAGTAAAATGAGTAGCAGTTGTTAAGCATGGGCTCTGGACACAGACCAGCTGGGCTTATATCTTGGCTCTGCCATTTACAAGAGTTATTTCATGTCTCAAAGCCTCAGCTCTTCTATCTGTAAAATGGGGATGGTAGCTATACCATAGTTGGGGGTAAGGATTAAATAAGATAGCATATGTCAATAGTGTCTAGTACATAATAAGAACCTCCACATTTTCTTAATGAAACACTTATTTGAATGCCTATGTTCCTTCAGGTATTATCCTAGATGTCAGAGATGCAGAAGTAAAAACTGGACTCTGGCCTCATAGAGCTGACCTTCTATAGGCAGGAGAGAAACTAGAAACATGTAAACTAATGAACATTTTCTGTTAGTAACAGTGGTATGAAGGAAACAAATCAGGGTTAGTGATAGGGGGGAGTGGGGGAGGGCTTTAGATTGGGTAGTCTAAAAAGACTTTTCAGAGGAAAGAGCACTTGTACAGAGAGCTGACCAGTTTGGAGGCAGCCAAGCAAAGATCTTTCTGGAAAAACAACAGGGGTACATTAAGAGCACAGGTGTGAAGGCAGAGGCAAGTTTGGCTTGATTGTGATTAGAAGAAAAGTTGATGTGGCTGGTCATGGAGAATACGGGAGAGAAACAGCATCTGTATTGCTTTAAATGACACCAACACCTCTGGACCTTTTATTATTATTATTATTATTATTAATTATTATTATTATTTGGAGGGGGAGAGGAAAGTGGTTTTAGAGGGATTCTAGCAATGATCCACTGGTCTGGAGAAGAAGGGAGATGCAATTATCAGAGTCCTGGGATTTAGGGGGAAGTGACCAGCCTGTCTTGAATAGGTTTTCCAGGTTGGGGTGGTAAATGTTGCTCTCTAGTACCCACCCCCCACACCCCTCACACACAAAGGGCAGTGGGTTAAGGTGGATGTGAATGACCAACTCAGAGGATAAAGAGATATGAACTGAACACTCAGAAGAAAAGATCCACACTTGGATTTTACTGATACTGTGGTTCCCTGCCCCCAAACGCTCTCATTCTTGCTGAAGCCTACACTCATTTCTCTCAGTTGACATGTTAGTCTAAAAATTCTCTTTTGTGTACTCTTTCTCCACCTCCCTCTTTTTGGAGGGCAGAGACAAATCCCTTGGGTATAACTAAACATCCAGAAAAATGCTCAGCAAACACTGCATGCCATTACTTTAACTTGTAAAAACTCAATTATTTACCCTACCATAATTAAGTCCTTTTCCAGACATAAAACTCTCCCCACATGCTGAGTGAATATAAATTTTCATTGGTGTTCATTTGACCTTGCCAAACTAGCCTGAAAATTGTGTCCCCTTTTGCCAAGAATAATTTTTTTAGTGCTCTTCTCAATAACTGTAGTTGAAAGGAGAAAGTGATATCTCTGTAACTCAAACCAGATCCTTTTGCAATAATACATTGGCAAGTGACAATGTGATGAAATTGTTTTATGCGTGCATGCTTTTGTTCCCTATCTTAATGTTGCTGAATGCAGAACCAACCTGTTTATTATTCTTCTGCTACACAATGGAAAAGGGAGGTAAGAAGATTGCTGACCTCTCTGTAGCTTCAGACAAAGTTTCTTAACAAGAATGCTTGCTCCTAACAGCGTCTCTGGAAATGTCCAGAAATAGTACCTACTCTCAATAATCTCTCTTTTCTAAATGGGAAGCATTTCCTTGACTAATCTAAGGCCAGTCAAGGGTACCATATGGCATCAATCCAAACATTCAGGGATTGTTTGCCTACAGGGATTTATTCAGATGCCATCTTCCTTTTTTCTCAAATTCTTGGCTTTTAAGGCATTGCATTATTCTTAGCAGCTCTGGCAGAGGGTAAGCAAGAAGTGTAGGGGAGAACGTTCAGGCCTGCCTTTAGCTCCTCATTAGTAGATATGGGAAAAGCCTAGGGGGGGTGGTAGAAAAAACCAAAATTGTGAGGTTCAAGAATTCTCTATAATAGGTTTTCATTAATCCCACCTTAGCTTATTCCTTCATGAATAATCGAGAGTTGACTCTAACTGAGAAACGCATCTCAAATATCTTAATGACTAATAAAGAAGTTATTTCCCCAAATCTTCAAAGGAGACCAGAAGAGAACTGTGTGAAGGCCCAGTGGGCCCACCTCTATGCCTGTGCCTGTGCGTGAGTGTGCACACACCTGTGTGAGTTTTGTCTATTTTTCATCTACATTCTTTTCCCCAACCTGCGGCAACTCATCCAGGTCTGGTCATTAGCAACAATGTGGTTTATTTCCCACCACCCACCCCTAGGCATCCGGAGAATTCCGAAGTCTTTGGACCTTCCTTAGTAGCCTACTGTTTGTACTCATTTATGGCCACTCCAGGGAATCGGGATTCTCAAATTCAAAGCCTTTCATGTTCTAGAGCTTATCAAGTTATCAGCCTGCCCCTTGGTTTTCTGTCTTGGTGTTAAGGGACCAACCGAATTACCTAAGATATCAAATCTTTGGACAACAGAGGCCATGAAGAACCTGAAGGGTCTAGTGGGTCCAAGTGACTAAGTCCTTTCCCCGCTGCTAAGAGCTTCTTTATGGACACATCACGTTTGTGATTGTGATAAGCAAGGTCGCAGAGCAGTGAGAAAGCATAAACCAATCACCTCGTGCCTGTCAAGAGATACGCACGCTGACGCATCCCGAGAGAACCTTGAGAAGGAGGACAGGTAGATAAAGATACATCCATCAGAGATGTTACAGCTAGCAGGTCTGAAGGAGGCCCTGAGAATTGGAAGGAGAGCCCAGAAAACAGTGTTTCTTTACCTGTAACAGCATTAAACACGCTAAAATGTCCACGTGGGAATTACACTGTGTGCTGTTTTAATTAAAGCGAGGTGTACTATGCCTTGGAATTGTAAGTGGTTCTGTTTGTACTTTGGAAAATTCTGATGTAAAAAAAAAAAATCCTTTGCTTCAGCAGCTGAGATTTCAAGGAAAAGGGATTGGATAATAATCCCATGTGTTTCCAATTGGATGAATTGTTTCCTTGTAAAGTTATTTCCTAAGATTTTTTTTTTCAATTAACATATTAGATCCTTGAGGAGTACTTTGGATAAATGCCCAAGTTGCTCTCTGGTTAAATGGAATAGCACAACGTCTGTGTTCTGGGAACCCAGTCCCTGATTAGTGAGCAGGTCAAACCTCACCTTAATTATTTCTCTTAAAAATCAAAAGGCTTTTTATGATTATTTGAGAGGGTTATTGTTGTTTTTCATTCTCTGTCAGATAAGCATTTTGGTTATGGCACCTAATTTTTGAGGAAAAACAAAAGAAAACCCCCCACTATCAACCATACTTGTGATGCTATTAATTACCATTTTTTTTTTCTGAAATTTCTCCTTCAGGCAGATTTCCAAACATCCAGCTAGAAGCAAAATGCAACACGTACACTATGGGCACGTGGCTTATTGTGACAAACAGAACCTATGAGGACTCAGAGGAGGTCATCTTTCACAAGTGAAGGGCAAATAAAAAGTGTGTGTGTGCAGGGGGGTGGCTGGCGGAGACTCTGACCTCAGAGAACGTATGCACAAATTTTCCAGGCTAAGCTGTAGCTCACATTTTAAAACCAAATATTTGAAGCTTGGATCCTATTTCATCAAAGTTGAATAAGAAATCAGAGAAAAGAACAAACTTTTAAGAGTGAAAGGTGTTGCTAATGGGAACCAGACTGCTAATTGGTAATATCTTTAAAGAGGCAGGGCTAGCCTGGGTACAGAATTATGAGGAAGGTGGGACTTGCCTTTGGTGTGGAAAAATGGATGGGACCTCATCACTCTCCTATTGCAATGCATTCCTACTCGACCAGGTACTATTGATTCACTGGTGCACTAACTCATTCATTCCACTGTTCTGTACTAAACTTCTACCAGTTCCCAGGCCCTGAAGACACAACAGTAAACCACAGCAACTTGCAGCCAGTCCTTGCGCTACTCACAGTCCAACAAAGAATGGAACTAACAAGACACGCCCATGGCGCATGAGCCACGCTGATGTGGGCAATGGCCAAGTAGCTCTGGGGGTCCAACAATATCTGGGGATGGTGTTGAGCTGTCAGAGAGTAAGTTTTCTGGGGAAGCGGCATGTCAGCTGAGGCCCCAAAGCATAAGCGAGAGAGCACAGGGGGATGGCGAAGAGAAAGGAAAAAGCTGTCATTGTGGTATGTTGGAGGAACTAAAAGAAGTTTGGTGTATCTTCGGTGTGAAGTTTGGTAGAAAACATGGTTGGGGGAGTGACCAGATCGTAGAGCCAGCCTGATTTGAGACCCAACTTGTGAAGTCTGCACAGGCTTAGAATCAGACGGGGCTGAGTTTGATCTGCGGTTCTGATCTTCCCCAGCTGCTTGGGCAAGTTACTTCACTTGGAAGCCTCGCTTTCCTTATCTATAGAGTGGAAATCTACCTACTTCCTAGGATTGTTTGAAAAAATTAAATGCCTGGACATGTATGTAGGTGTCAGATCAGAGTATTCAATTAATGGGAGCTATGGCTGTCCGTTCTGCAATGGTCAAATACAACGTCATTTCCACATGGAACAATATCTCGGAGAAAGTACGCTCTATCGCCATCATCTTCGGCATCAGCCAGGCTAGGTGTGTTGATATTTTGGGGTGGAATCAGTTCTTGATGTGTCTCAGTTACATATTCCTTATGGGGGGCTGGTCATATTTCTAGTGCCAAGAGAGCAAAGAATCCCTAATATAAGCAATGGGGTCACTTAATAAAATATCATTTTAGTCATTCTTTCCATCTGCTAGTATGCTGTCTTGATCATTCATACTGCTTAATAAGATCTTAAATTACTATCACATCCTCCTCTGAGGGGATACAGGAAGTAAATGAAAGAAACTAATAGCCATATACAGGGGTTACTAATACATAAAGTACCACGTTTTTGTTAGCAGTCTTAAGAATCCCAGTAAGCAAGAAAAAAAACAAACAAACAAACAAACAAACTCAACCCTAGACAATTATTATAAATTGTTTTACAAGACTGGTCTATTGAGATCTTATAGTCCTTTTGATTGCTTTTCACATCACTAGGCTCAAACTAACAAAACCATCTCTATAGACAGAGAGATAGTAGAAGGCCATTCGCAAAGCAGAAAAGCTCTCCTGAGCCAAATAGAGAAGTCTGTTGTCTAATTTCTTTTCGCCCCTAAGGCTGTGGGCTTAATTTTTCTGTCTAAGCATTCTGTCTAAGCTGAGTATTTGCTCCATACCACGTAACTGGGATCATAGAGATGAAGGACATACTTTGTACTCTCTGGAAGAATATTAGTTGGCTGGGGGAGACAGAGAGCCAGTAAGTTAGTATTTCCCCCCCTCAATGTTTTCCAATGGCCAGCACCTGTGCGAAGTGCTTCATATGTTTTATTAGAGTTGATTGTCTAAAACAACCTTTTGAACAAGGCAATACTAACTTCAATGTGTAGATAAGAAAATTGAGATGGAAGAGGGATTACTAGTAACTTGCTTAAGGATAGATCGGTAATACGTGGCAGAGCCCGGCTGCGCTGGGGCGGTCTTATGGAGTCCTGCTTCTGAACGCTAGGAATGCCCTGCGTTCCTCATGGCAGGTGAAGAGGTGACCATGGCATGAGGTTTTAAGTGGACTAGGTACTGTGGAAGAAACGCAGACACAAGGCAGGGAGAGAGGAAAGGAGAGGTGGAGCCAGGGCCACTTCCCAGAGGAGGTAGCCTCTACGCCAAGATTGAGGGCTGAGCAGGATGTGGCCAGGTGAAAGGCTGGAGGCAAGGAGACACCCCCTGAGCGACATGAGCAGTGTTCGTTCTTGACAGAAGAGAATGGCCTCAAGGAAGGGCAGGTAGCTCCGAGGAGCACTAGGTTATCTGTATCAATACAGGCAAAGTGTGCGAAAGATGATCTAAGATGAATGTCTACGTGGCTTCTGTAGAGACAATGTTTTTATTTATTTATTTATATCCTGACTCGTTCCACAAAGGTTTTGAGGTAAAATTCATTACATGGTTTTTATGCAGTGACCTTCCTAATTAAGTTTTTCTCAGCACTGTCATGTTCGTCTTTGTATTCCCTGAGCCATATGCCCAGCAACGTGAATAAAAGTTGAATTGAATTTACATACTGGGAGCGCACTGTAAGTAGTTAGCAAGGGCAACTGGTCCCAGAAGCTTGGTGGGTGGCAAAGGGAGCTGGGCCAACACTTAACACTGCTGAGACTGAATACCGTATTTCACTGGGTCTAAGATGCCCGTGATCAGAGGGCACGCTGCTCCTTCGTGAGCTCCTGAGAGAGGAAGAAAAACACTGCCAATTCAACCGAAACACAGCATTGAGTCACTATCTATGGCAAGATGCAATTTGTTTCCAGATACGTTAAAATATGAAAAGCTCCATGTCTTTAAAGAGATGATATATGGCGATGATGCTAATCCCCCCCCCCCGGCCCCAGTAGTCAGAAATTCTAGAAACTAATGGTGCTCTGATTGCGTGTGAGAGAAGATGAACAGAACACTCTTATACCATTTTGGATGCCAACTTGTCTCACCATCCAAACCCTAAAGATTCTGGAAATACTTTGACTTAGCAATTGTACCTCTAGGAATTGAACCCAAGGAAATAAACATAAAAGTTTATAAGGGTTTATAAGGATATCATCATAAAATTATATATAGTCATAAAAAATAAAGAATATCCTAAAGTCTTCATTATATATATATAAACATATATAATGTTATATGTAACATTATGTAATGTAATATATAATGTATAATGTAATGTGATATATAATTAAAATATATAATGTTAGAGTTACACAGTAGATTGAAATGATAGAAAAATATTTATTTAAATGGAAAAACATTTTACAATACATTAAGTTTTACAACTCCAGTAATAAAGTATGTGTTTTAAGACAAAATTACTGCTGTGAAAGAAAAATACATTTACATCCTGTATTTACATAGGAATAAATTTTGTTATATGTAACATAAACATTACATGTTATATGTTACATATAACAAAATTTAACAGGGGTTGTCTGGATGAAGGGATTTGAGTTGATCTTTTTCTTTTCTCTGTGTTTTGATTTTTCAAAAACTGGAAAACCAGACACTAGTTAGACAGACCTTTTAAATTTTTTTATTTAGATTCAATTTAATTAACATATAGTGTATTATTTGTTTCAGAGGTTAGGATTTGGTGATTCATCACTTGCATATAACACCCAGTGCTCATTACATCGAGTGCCCTCCTTAATGCCTGCCACCCTGTTACCCCATCCCCCCATTCACCTCCCCTCCAGCAATCCTCAGTTTGCTTCCTAGTGTTCAGTGTGTCTTATGGTTTTAGACATAGACTTTTAGGTAGATAATATGAACGTGGATAATGGAAAACCAACTAACTTGACTTAGAAACATCATTTTCCATGGAGTGAGCTCCTGAATCTTTCCTTTCCTAAATGGGCCTGGCTGAGTCGGTTCCATCTGAGGCCCTCTTTAAAAGGTTTGGAAAAGGCTGTTTGATTCCCAATTGGAAATTCAACCTCACCACCTGGAGTTTTCCCTCAAATGCTGGCACTGAAAGTAAGAAAATAAGTGCTGCAGACCACAGCTATGCAAGAGTCTAGGGAACTCCACTGTCTGATGTCATATTAATCTCAGCAAAATATGAGGTCCTGAGCTCAGGCCATGCAAGTTCCAGTCCTGCAACGACGAGGGAGGGTGATGATGGGAAGTCAAGGTTAGACCTCAATTTTTACCATGGCTAAAATGGAAAACCTCCAGCTCTGTGTCTAACCACCACACCTGCTACAAATCCACAGCCTTTTCTTTTTCTTTTTTTTTTTTGTAACTCATTTATAATTCTTCATAGCTGAAGTCATTTCCTGATAGATAAAGCCTTGGTGGCTTGGACCCCACTTTGACTCTATCTGTATAGTGAACTGATCTGCTCAGAGTTCACAAGAGACGTTGTTTTTGAATGGCCAGTCAGACATTCCTGCTTGAATAGGTAAGACCGTAGACTGAATGCATTCTACTTATATATTTTATCCCCAATCTCGAGTTGCCTTTTGGTGTATATTTAATATAGCTTTATATTTCTTTATAGCTTGCTTTAAAAAATAAACTGTCCTGTATACTTTCCAAGGATATCTAACTCTTCCTTATTTCAAAGCTCAGTTAAGATAAAAATTTTATTTCACAATCAAGTTTTACTTGTTTGTACCCCTGGATTTGTCATTTCATTTGTCAGCTTTGTAATTTTGATTTGTTATCTCTCTGTTATCTATCATCTATCTTCCTTTTATATAATATTGGACAGTTGTAACCTAAAGGAATAAGGATTTCAAGTGACATGGAAGCCTAGGTCAAAGGGAGGGGACACAGTATTTGGGGAATGTCTGAATGTTCTAGCAGGTATTTACTGTTTGTCTTTCTTGTATCACTTTTTTCTTCTTCTGGATAGCAGCACCTTGACTTCTTTAGGGAAACTTAATCTTTCTCTCCTACATTGTCTCAATAGGGTGGCCAATCCCACTGCCTTGCCCTCCTGGCAGCAGATCCAGGCCTGGCTAAGCAGAGTACCCCATCTACCTGGTCAGGATAAATGACTCAGGTAATGGGCACCCAGTCCAAAACCACCCATCACAGAACTTCTCTGATATTATTTATGTGTGGACACTGAAAAGGAGAGTTTTTCTCTTGTTTTTCATCTTAGATTATGAGCCATGGGAACACATGTCTGGGGCTAAGCCCTACTTGTTTTGACCACGTAGGAGGCGGCTGTTAGCAGGAGGGTAAGTGAGGCCACCACCCAAGGACAACCAGAGCTAAAGGGGAGCACAGTGACGAACAGACACATTTCATTAGGAGTCCTTAGAGGCAGGACGCCACCTTCACTCCTTAACTTCCCCCAAAAATCCCTTTCCTTTTTTTAGTATAAGCCTGTTGGAGTTGGGTTTCTGTCATTTGAAACCACCCAAGTTCTTGACTAATCCTTGGTCTTTTGGTTACTGTCCAAATCCTACCAGGCGCACACCCATGCTCTTTACGCACATAGAAGGGGCTGTGCTCAGTTGAATTCTCCTATCATAAAAGCATCCGAACAGGTATAATTTGATAAAAGTGCAGTGAGTCTAAAAAGAATGTGAGCAACTTAAGCCCCAGGGCTATATTCTTCATAAGCTGCAGACTTGCCATAGAAGAATGCCTTGTCTCTGGTTCCTCTGCCCTTGTGTTTCGACTCGATCCTGAACTGGCACATTCACCCACTCCTGATGCGATTAAATTCTCCAGTTTACTTTGCCAAAGACTCAGCACAGTCAGAAGGCATGGGTTTCCTGCAATCATGTCTTTTTGGTTCTCGAGATTACAAAAGACCACTTAGAAAGAAAATGATTACGGGCCTAAATAAGATACAGTAAGATTTTACAGCAATCCAGGCTGACTTTAGGAGGCAGCTGGAAAACAGGACCCTCCTCCTCCCACCCTCTCCTCTCCCAAACAAATGCCATATGTCTGTTCACGATGCATTCTGGCTCACTGCTATGTGGCTGACCTTCGATACTGAAAAGATGCCAAAACACTTGGGACCTAGTTTTCCTTTCAGCTCATTGGTACGGTCATATTTAATACGGTTGAGGAAAAAATGAAAACTGTGATAAGCAGGCCTGTAATTTTTTAAAGTAGTGCATCAATGAGACATATCTCTATTTCATGGTATCTATGATAGTTCACAGAAGAAGAACTCTTTTGGGGCCTTGGAAAAGGATGCTTCTGTTACCTGGGGGTGCGTTCAGACCACTTGAGCATTTGTGCCATTGGTGTAACACTGAAGAAGTAAGGCATTTTTTTTCTTTTTCTAAGTTCCATGCATTAACTCCCAGATCAGTAAATTGGATGCAGAACTGTTAATAGTGGGGTTTGTGATTCCGTGTGTGGCAAAGTAGATGATGTTTCTTTTTACCACATCCAGAGAGTAAATGGAGTCTCTTCCTTTAAATTAAAATGGCTTTTGTGTTGGTTTTCTAGGGCTGCTGGAGCAAAGTACCACAAACTACATGGCTTAAAACAACAGAAATGTATTGTCTCATAGTCCTGGAGGCTGGATGTTGAAATCAAGGTGTTGGCAAGGCCATGCTCCCTCTGAAACCTGTAAGGAAGGATTTTTCTTTGCCTCTTCTGACTTCTGGTGTTTGCCAACAATCCTTGGCATTCCTCGGCTTGTAGACTCATCACTCCAATCTTGGCCTCCATTGTTACATAGCTGTCGTCCTACTGTGTGTCCTTCTGTGTGTCGTCCTACTGTCGTCTTCTTCTAAGGACACCAGTCATACTGGATTAGGGCCCACTGTAATTCAGTATGACTTTATTTTAAAATGATTACCTCTGCAAAGACCTATTTCCAAATAAGGTCACATTTTGAGGTCCTGTTGGTTAAGACTTCGACAGATCTTTTAAGGGGACACAATTCAACCCTTATATATAAGCTCTACTGTTGCCCCGATGGTAATACTAATGCATGGTTATTAAAATAGTAAAATTATTATCAAATGAATAAAGAAGAAATTAAAAATCATCTACATTTCTACCACCAAAAATAACTGTGTTAAAAATTTGATGAGCATCTTTTCAAATGTTTCTCATACAAACCAATGGTTTCCTTCTTTATCATCAAAAGTAAGTCAAGTTGAAGGACAGAGGTAAAGATGTCTGCAGTTTGATGTAAATTATAATTGATGATGGTGTGATATGCTGTTTCTCTCTCTCTCTCTCTCTCTCTCTGATTCCACTTAAGCAACTACCTTTTTAGGATAAATGCCTAAAGATAAAGTGTCTCAACAGAATGAAAATATACACTTTTATTCATATTACCAAGTTATTCGTCCAGTAAAGGATTATTTACTTCCACCCATAATGCATGAGGGTTCTAGTTTCTCCCACCTGCTTTGCCCTGTTGATTATGATCATTAAAGAGATATATAAGTTTAAAACCTAGTATGTATGACTATTTATAAATAGATTCTCCTTCATGGAATTCTAAACCATGGTTCTCCTTTATTCTTAGGTAACAAACATGAATCCATTTTCATCTAGTGTCTTCATAATTTGGTTTTTTAATCTTTAAACCCTGACCCATCCAGAATTGTGTGTCTGTGTGTGTCTGTGTATGTGGATTCAGAGATTCTGACAGAGTTGAGTTCATTTCTTTGTCTTGATTTTTTAATTCACTCTAAAAAATTGTATGGTTTAGGAATGTGAATGGGGAAATTCAGTGTGTTTCCTGTTTCCCTTTCCAAGGGATCAGATTTACTTAATAAAAGGCACTATACTAATTCACAGAAAAATGCATTTGCAAAAAGGAATCAGGGACATACTGTTAAGCACATAGTCAATAAGCAGTACTTTCAGCCTCAATACCACAGTTAATTGAATTTCCCAGCATTCTTGCTATAACTACCCCCTTTCTCTCCCACTCAAAGCAGCCTGTGAGACTGTGAGAATAAATGAAATTATAGGGTTAATCTTTAATCCATTCTAATTTGTTTTCTTTAAATTGCAATATTGGCAAACTTGGGTCTTGCTAATTTTCACTAGTTCAGGTTACTTGCAAATCATCTCCCCAACTCTTTATAACAGACTTGAGGTTAAGTTCCCTGGTTCTGAGAGAAAAATTTTGATGGCAAGAAAGCTAAGGCTCAGAGGGAAGTATGTTTATCCCCAGAGGAAACTGACAGAGACCCATATGAGAGGTCCCGAACCAAGTTTACCCAAACAATATTTTCAGATGACAGCAACACGACATCCCTGAGTATCTCCTTCTCCGGACCCTCACATGGATTCACTACGGAGGACCACTTGCTGCCCCAGTTCACCATCTTCACACCGGCCTTTTACTGTTAACTTTCCATTGGTTTGGTGGGTGATTCTGCCTATTCTGCCAGTGTTATGAACACGTATTCGAGGAGAGGCAGCCTCAGTGTGTTGTCTCAGGCGGAGGGCATTTCCTGTCAGTGACTTGCTATTTAGCTGTTGAGATCAGCCTCTTCAACCTTATCTCTTTAAATGAGGAAGTGAATACAAATTAAAGTTTTAATCTCAGACTGTAACATAAATGGTATTTTCACCACAAGTAGTTTCATAATGGTCTCATTACTGTTCCTAAGTGCAACACATTGAGACGTTTAAATTGTCAATTGCTACTACATATATTCTTTGAGAACAGGTATCCAGGTAACCATGGCAATGGTGTCTCCAGGCAGGATGGGAGTGGGGTGGGAAACTATTTCATTAATTGAAGGGAAGGGACTGAAAAGATATTTTCAAGCTGTAGATCAGAGAGAAAGAGAGAGAGAGAGAGAGAAAAGGTAGGTTTCACAACCTTATTTTCTTTTCATTATTAAATTATGCAACCCAGAGAAACTCCAAATAATTTGAAAGGTTTAAAGGAATCATAAGATTAAATAAAGCGGCATTCTTAGCCTTTCCACATTATTACAGTGATTGACCTGTACTAGATTTTATTTGGTTGGGTTCTTACATAGTTTGATTGAAACTCGATGTATTTCCTGAGAAAGCAGAACTGTGTCCTATGATTTAAGGAAAAAAATGGAAGAGTATTCACATAAGCAAGAAGGCTGTGTAGGCGGTCTAAGAGCTCTATTTATTTCAAGCTGATAGCACCTGAGAAAAGCTGATATTATCAGGATAATTTTATTTTAAACCTTCCTTCCCTGCCCTCCCCCAATCCTTGGTAGTCAACATTAAAAGAGATATAACAGCACACCATTAGCTTTCTCCTTCTCTCCCTCTCTCTCTCTCTCTCTCTATATATATATATGGTAAAGAAATAACTGTGAAGAAAAGACGGCATCTGGATGATGTGGAGAAAAATACCAAATGTCTGATATGGTTTCTCAGAGAAGCCTAATATTTTGCTTTCATTTAAAAGGTGCTACAAATTGGTGATTAGATCAACTTCTGTTATTTAACCAAATGTGCCCCTTGTGTAACTTCCTGCTTCGACTATCTGCCAGACATGTTCTAACAGACAACTTACGATTTGTAAAAACCCAATTACCCATATAGACATCCTGACTTCTAATATTTGTTGGCCACAGTTTGTAGAATTTCTCTTCAAATTAGGCCAACATATGGCACCTTAGTGACCCACGTTGAATCTCTCCAACTCCTGATGAATGCCTCTTTGGTGCTCTCTGTGTGCTGTATCATCTCATTATTCAGAACGAAAAATAGCCAGAAAACATTAGATGCACTATTACCAACAGAAACGAGGAGTTGGCTATATTCTTAGGATCCATTCCTCAAAAGAGAAATCCACTTTTCATCCATCACTGGGAGAGGCAATGCAGGAAATTTTATTTACAGTATTAGGGAAAGCAACCTAACTGGGTGGGTAGTTATTAACCAAATAAATTTCATTTTAAAATGAACATTTCTCTTCTGCCCCACAGATTTCTATCTTGGAAAGCAGTGAAGTCCCCAGAATGAGGCCACAATTCATGGTCTGAATTAGAAGAGCTGCTTGGGTCCATCTAAGTCCAATGTACTGACTACCTTGCTCCCCAGGGCAAGGCAGAGGCTTTCAGTCACCAGAAGCTGAGGGTGCCACTGCACCCACTACTACTGCTGTCTTTGAAGGGCTATGCTTCCAGGGTGCACCCATGAGGACAGCCAATGGGAAATGGAAAGAGCAATTTGTTTTCCTAAAAGCTTATGTGACAGTAGGGACAGGGACAGGCATCTCCTACCCTGTCATCATGGATAATATGGTATTACGTTATGTACACATGAGTCTAGTTTTTGAAAGCAGAAAATCATCACGCAAGGCAACTGAACTTGAGAAAAAATACAGCTGACAGAATGGAAGAAGAACCATCGTTCCCAATAACGAGCTGAGGGCTAGACAGGGAGGGAAGACACACCCGTGTCAGGTCTTTGGGATAACAAAGTAGGACTACGGACCCCTGCCTCATGGCCAGTGTGTCACCAGCTGCTGGCCACTCCTACCAAAAATGACAAATACTGGGGTTGAGCGGTGGCCACGGGTGGCCAGAAGGCGGAGAGGAATTTCTTACGTTTGGGTTGTTAATTCCAGTGCATCAGTTAGTTTCTGAGCCAATGCAGTTATTACTCACGTGGATTCTATGATGTGACTCATCTAAACCCCTTCTCCCCTTGTGTTCCCTTTCCTAAAGTGTAGCTGCTTGAGCAATGCCTTACACAAAAGGGCCCACAATTAGCCAGCAGCCAGTAGAGCATGCCTCCCCCAGGGCAAACTTCAGCATTCCACTTGCAGGCAGTACCAGATGCAGAAACACAAGGTCCTTTTTTTTTTGCTCCCTCAAAGATGGCTCTGAATTGTTTTGCGTGGAGTCTAACGGAACACCAGCAAGAACTCGCATGCTAAACGATGCTTGAATTCATGGTGATCAGTCCTTCTGAGTTGTGGGGCGAAAGTTAGGGTATCTCATTAAAGTTGTCCCTTCAAACAATGTAATCAATGGTGTTACTTTTCTGAGCCTCCAAGTCTGCTGCTTGGTCTCAGCTTTTCAGATGACTGTGAGTCTATTAAGGTAGAACTGTAATTGGTGAGTATTCTTATTATCCGAAATCACACTAGAACTGCTGGGCCAAGAGATTACCCTTTGTCACTGAATGTGGATGTATGGAGAAGTGTATGTAGAATATATAAAACCTTTTCTGTTCTGATTTGCATTGCAAATAGAGAAGCTAAGCAGAGGTCTCGGGGAAATAACATAAATAAAACATGGCTTCACTACTGTAAATGCTCAATTCATGCCAGAGGAGGCCAAGGCTGTTCCAGAAGGATTGTTTCCATCTAAACAATTCCCGTCTCGGGAACTTCCCCTCTAAAGTGGCTGCCAATAGGATGGGGATCGGGTAGTTGGGGAGGGGGTGGTCTAATTAGGCAACTTTGGCAAACACTCCGCAGAGAAAGCCCGAGAGGCTTTCTCTAGAAATCCAAAGCATGGTTTGTAATCCCATATCTTGTTCCATGGTGAACATCCTCACAAATGAAGGGGAGACAGAAACCTGCTTTTCAACTCAGTTTGGGCCCAAAAGAACAAAACAGAGGTCTCTGCATGGCCAGTGACCAAACAAAGGCCACTGCTTGAGGCTAAGAAACAATCTCCATAACACGAGGCAAAAAAGCCTTGATCAGGTTACAGACAACATACAAGGACTCTCAAAAATTGAACTACTGCTCTGGTGGGCATTTGTTATGTCGCACCTCCCCCCGGCCCCAGCATTTAGTTACTCTTCTTGTGAACATGATACCCTGATCCCGCTTGGAGGTGTATGTCTCCTCTGCCCAGGTGCTCTGTGACTACTTCATGACTTCCAAAGGCCACCTGTGTGACTACGGCTAAACCCGTCTGAACGTTCCATCCCCTGGTGACTGGGTTAAGGACGGCGGGGACCAGCACACGGCTCAAATCTCATCAATCAGGGTCAGTGAAATTTATTCCTGTGGGTTTTCTGGAACTGCTGGAGAAGTGGACTCTCTCACTTGCTGAGTTTAGTACTTGGAGCAGGAGGTGATAATGTTTTGGGGCTGTAGCCAGAGAATGGAGCTAAGAGACAGAAGCCGAGCTGAGAGACCAAGAGAAAGACACTAGACGCTTAGCACATGGTTTGAAGTCTTCGATCCTTGTGCCCGAGGCCGGGTCGATCCTGTGACTCTGTTTAGGAGGCAAGAGAGTCTCTTCTTGCGTAAGTTGGTTTGAATCAGACTTTCTGTGAGAGTTCTAACGACCATGCACATCTTTCCTGTCTCACCTACTGGTACTGCCTTCCCACATCTCACCATCTACCGCGGCCTTCTCTGGAGCCACCATAAACGCACTCAGTCTAAAGCCTGGCCACGCGCACCTGTGCTCTCATGCGTCCATACCTCTGGCCACATTCCACTAATGGTATTCCACAGTTCCACCCAAACCCACCTCTTGAAGTCTGCATTACTGGGTTTCTCCTCCTCACCTCAAGGCAAAAATTAAAACTTATCAAGCTGGATTTTTAGAACCCTTTTCCCTTACTCTGTAGAACTTCAACATGTCATGAGAATATGTTTTGACATTGTCCATCTCTCCTGTGAGGTCTCGAGTTCCTTAGGATCAGGGACCTAATGCTTTATTCATCATTCGGAGGCAAGAAGCGCCATCAGGGGGCGCCTGGGTGGCTCAGTAGGGTTAAGCATCTGCCTTCAGCTCAGATCATGATCCCAGCCAGGATCCTGGGATCCAGCCCTGCATTGGGCTCCCTGTTCAGCGGGAAGCCTGCTTCTCCTTCTCCCTCTGCCTGCTGCTCCCCCTGTTTCTGCTCTGTGTCAAAAAAAAAAAAAAAAAAAAAAAAAAAAAAAAAAAAGAAGCAGCAGCAACAGCAGCGCCATTAGGCTCAGAGGCTGTGTTTGGACCTAGACTGTGTTCAAACACTGGCTCCATTTCTTTCTATGGTGGGTTGACTTAAGTACCTTCTCTACCCTGGGCCTCAATTTCCTCATCTGTAAAACTGGGGACAATGTTAATATCTGTAGATCCCAGATTTCTCTGAGGATGAAATGAGTTAATCTGTCATGATGAATTTTCAAGAAACATTAGCTGTTATTATTCTGTTTCTAGTGTCTACTAATACCTGACATAAAAGAGGTACTCAAAAAAATAAATGCAACTGTGAGAAGGTTTATGCTACATAGAAAAGAAAGAGTAAGAAGTCACTTAATCCTTATAACTTTCTTTTCTTCCTTTTTTTTTTTTTTTTAGAGATTTATTTCTTTGAGAGAGAACACATGAGCGGGGGGAGGGGGCAGAGAGAGAGAGAATCCCTAGCAGACATCCTGCCCAGCATGAAGCCCAACATGGGACTTGACCCCATGATCCTGAGATCATGACCAGAGCCAAAAAAAAGTCAGACGCTTAATCAACTGAGCCACCAGGAGCCCCTAACTTTATTTTCTTAAATTCATATGTCCCTATAAGAAATCATGAGGCATTAAAGAAAATTAAAGAAAAGGCTTTGAGATTTGCTCATATTTGTTTGGTGCAAAGACATATATTGAGAGAGAATTATGCTAGGCTCTGGGAATCCAAAATGATTAAGATAACATCCCTACCTTTAAGGAGCTCATGGCTTAGTAGATGAATTTGAGAGGTAAATAAGTAACTATAATGGAGTGAATGTGTAATAAGAGAAGTATGGATACATAACACGGGGCTCAGAGTGGTATGTCCTACGGTGGCTGCACATAAGAATTATCTAAGGATTCTACTAAAGACATGGGGTCTCAGGCCCTATCCCTGAAACTTCTGAAATACCAGCTTGGGGGTTATGTATCATCTCCATGGGTGAATCTGGGAGTAGAAGACAAGGTGATCATCTTTGCCTGGCTGGGTCCAGGAAGACTGCCTGGTGGAGGTGATGCCTGAACTGGATTCTCACAGATGATGAGGCGTTTGCTCATCTTTGACATGAGCAGTACAACTGTGCTTGGAGAATAGCTTTCCTGGTGCTGCCGTCAGACACAATTCAGAGCCTGACAGTTGTTCCTTGGATCCCAAAGTACGTGACAATTATTATTTTTTTTACTTTGAGGCTAGTGGTCTCAACCTGGCTACGTATTAAGTAAATCACCTAGAAAGCCCTTGAAAAATAGAGATATTTGGGGCCCATTCCCAGTTCAGACTGAATTGGTCTGTGATGACGCCAAGCATCGGTACTTTTTTAAAGCTCCCAGGTGATAATAAATGTGCAACTAAAGAATTGTCATTTAGGCAGTCCACAGTGTTCCTAGGAGGACTCTAAGTCCTGGGCCCAGCATTGAGATGTCTGTACTCCTGTGCGCGTCAGACTTGTGCCTCACAGATGCCAAAAGAGCCCAGGCTCCTTGCTCGAAGGTATGTCAAGAGGGTGACCCAAGTTATGATATATTTCATAGGTTTGCAAGTAACAAATTAATCCTTTTGCATATGTCACTACACAGGTGTGCCGTGCACCAGGTACTAACAGTACATCACAAGTATTTCATTCTTAGTGCCCAAACGTTTCGGCTGTATTGGATGCAACAGTCAAGAGTGTGACTGCTGTCATTTGTCAATCCTGGCACACTAGTTCTGTGATAGCATACAATCTCATGCAGAGATAAGGTCGATCATCTACATTTGAGATTCTTCCTTGATTGTGAGGGCCAGGCAAATGGCCCTCTGTCTGGGGTCTCCACTTACCAGGTTGGCAGTCCTTCAAATTTAGTTCTGGAGATAAACTCCAGATTTAAATAACATACTATTTCTGAGTGTGGGACTCTGGAATCTCTATTTTCTTCTTTTTTTTTTTAAAGATTTTATTTATTTATGTGACAGAGAGAGAGAGACAGCCAGCGAGAGAGGGAACACAGCAGGGGAGTGGGAGAGGAAGAAGCAGGCTCCCAGCAGAGGAGCCCGATGTGGGGCTCGATCGTGGAACGCCGGGATCACGCCCTGAGCTGAAGGCAGACGCTTAACGACTGCGCTACCCAGGCTCCCCGGAAATCTATTTTCTTAAAGCTCCGTGGTGACTTAATACAGCTGGTCCACCCCAGGGTTTTAGAATCACTAAAATTTATTGTCTTTAGCACTTCACTACTACTGAAGTTGTACAGACAAAAAATTCTGCCTACCTGAATAAACTGAAAAAGTTATCATGATCTTCATTATCTTCCCACAGGAGGAAGGGAGTAATTCTTCCTTTACTGCCCTTTTGATTTTACTTTTCAGTGGGTGGATACATTTTCTATAATAATCATTTATCAGAACCAGATAAACACTACCATAAGTGCTTGCGCGACTTTTTTTTCCTCCATCCATTCACTCATTCATTTGAGTGGTTACATCCTCCACCATTAACTATGATCTTAGTGAAACTGTCAGTCAAGATGCCCGGCCTATGATCCAAGCTCAGATAATCAGGTTTGCTCTCTTAGGACTTTGGACCTTGAGCTGAGCAGTGCAAGGACAGGAAAAAAAAAAAAAAAAAAAAAAGGCCCAATTCATTCTGAATTGCTTTCAGATGAGAGAGAGATCTAGACACCCTGAACTACCCCGATTCCTGCCCTTTGTCAGCCAGACTTTCCATTTGCTGAGCTACCCAGGTTCTGCCAACAATGTCCTATTTTGCTCAAATTAGCCAGAGATGGTTTCTGTTGCTTGCAATTGAAGAGCTCTGTAAGGTACAATGTTATAAGCAGCCTGTGTTGCCTGGACTGGTAGAAGGTTATGGCCAGGTGGGGGAGGGTGTGAGAGAATGAGATGATGTGATTAACCTTGGCTGTTAGATGTGCGAGTCGCATTCTTTAGAAAATTGCCAACCTAGGGGCGCCAGGGTGGCGCAGTCGTTAAGCATCTGCCTTCGGCTCAGGGCGTGATCCTAGCGTTTTGGGATCGAGCCCCACATCAGGCTCCTCCGCTGGGAGCCTGCTTCTTCCTCTCCCACTCCCCCTGCTTCTGTTCCCTCTCTCATTGGCTGTCTCTCTCTGTCAAATTAATACGTAAAATCTTAAAAAAAAAAAAAAAAGAAAATGGCCAACCTGAACTGTTATGCACTGGAGACCCAATGGTAGCAAATGAACAGGAACTGGCAGATAATAAGTGAAAGGGATGGGGGACTATAATCACAATAAATTTGGGGATACAGCCACAAAGATTTAAAAATACCCATCTGAATTTAACAGGTAAAATGTACTTAAAAAACAATACCATTTAGAAGCCCTTGCTTTACAAACCAAAAGCCAAATGACTGGTACCAAGTTATATGCCTTCTCTCTAATCAAACAGATCACAGAGTTATAACTTAGAAAATATGAGATGGGGCGCCTGGGTGGCACAGCGGTTAAGCGTCTGCCTTCGGCTCAGGGTGTGATCCCGGCGTTCCGAGATCGAGTCCCACATCAGGCTCCTCCTCTGGGAGCCTGCTTCTTCCTCTCCCACTCCCCCTGCTTGTGTTCCCTCTCTCGCTAGCTGCCTCTCTGTGTCAAATAAATAAATAAAATCTTAAAAAAAAAAAAAGAAAAGAAAATATAATGAGAAATGCTCATGGTTACACATGTGAATAAAATTACCGAGTACGAATAAATCTATAATACGGTTTCTCGTACAGTGTTTACTTCCTTCATGTACCTGACCTATAGTTGTTGCATTAAAAATACATACACACCCATTTACAAATTTCTATTTACAATTTATAATACGTCTGAAATACAATACTCCAAAGTCATTCGCAAAGATGTTACCAAGGCATTCCGGGTATAGATAGTTTTATCATCTGGGGAATAATGGAAACAGCCAGCTGTCAGCGCGGGACTCAACTGAGTTGCGACCTATAATCATAGAACAAGCATTTTACTTTGAACTGAGGGGAACGTCACATCATTTAGATGGGGAGAGGACAAAACTAATTCAGGAGTGTTATTTGAATTGGTGAAATACTTGTCATCCAAATAACAAAATGATATTCGGTGATACAAAACTGAATTTGATAAACTGACAGAAGGAAATGAACCCCAGTGGGGAAGGAGTGAATATGGTAAAACCGCCACCATTTGTGGAACACTTAGTCTGTGTTAAACGTTGCACTGAGCCCCAATAATTTTACCATAATCTTTGAGTTAGTTACTATTCCCATTTAACTCTTAAGAACAGCCTTAAAAGACAACAGTTACTGAGACAACAGCGTCTAATGACAAATTCCTATGTAAGAATGCATGCGTCTAAAAACAAATGTGGATATTTTAGCAAGACTTTCAAAGCCAGAAAACAGGTAGACGTGTCACAAGAGAATTGCAGAAGCTTTGTTAAATAGCATCAACTAGTTCGGCCAGCCACAAAGGAAGGACAGAATTCTCCATTATTTCTAAACTGGGGTATGAGTGCTCTCCTCATTGCTCTCTGAGGTCAACTAGGGTATGTGTGCATGTGTAATTTTCTTTTCCCTATAAATACAGTGTTACATAAGCACGTTCTAAAGATGAAAAGATAACATAATTAAGCTTTACCAAGAGAGATTTTTTTTTTTTCAACTTAGGGAGCATGGGGTCAATTTCTCTCCCCCCTCTGAACTCGTCACTCCTTCTAGAAGGTGTTCTCTTGGTATTAATTCTCCAGGACCCCTGAATATATAAGGACCCTTCAGTAAAGATATTGCCTTGCTGATGTGGAATAATCAATGTGGAAATGATGCCTGGGCCAAGTTTTAAGATAGCAGGATCAGCTGTATCTCTGGAAAATTTACAAATTGGAGAGAGTCCAGATCTGCAGGAAAATACATGCACCAAATGCATACCCAGGTACACATGTTGAGGGTATGGGGGTGATGGAATTACTGAGCATTCTCTTCACTCAGTCAGCTCCTACCCAAGGAAATCTGTTTTCTGATCAGTAAAATAAACCAAGTACATTTCCACAGCACAATGGTTCCCAAACTTCACTGGCCAGAAAAAGAAGTTCCCAAACTTCACTATTCAGAAAAAGAATAGCCAGCATTTGTTCAATTGCTTCCTATATACCAGGACCATGATAAACATCTCATCTCCCAACAGCCCTGCCAAATAGTTATCATTTCCCTCTTTCACTGATGAGGCAACACCCAGTCAGGTTGGATTGTTTGACTGTGAACACAGCTAGTGAGAAGCAAACCGCACTTTAAACCTCAGCAACATTCACCAAGAGCTCACAGTCTTACTCATTAAGCTAAAATGTAATATACTAGCATTGAAGCCTAGGAATGGAAATACTTACAAGTCCCCAGGTGATTCTAATGCACCCAGCTCAATATGGATCCCCAAATCCACAGGTAAGCCTTTAACGTGAATATAAGTCACCCAGGGATCTTGTTAAAAAGCAGATACCTATGCAGTAGGTCTGCATTTGAGCCTGCGTGTCTGCCTGTCTAACAAGGACCAGGTGACACCCATGCTACTGGTCCTGAGATCATGTTTTGGGCAACAAGTCACTAGAGCATAGCACTCAGCTACACAATGCTTTAAATTGTCCTCTAAGAAAATCATGAGTTCTTGTGTTCCCAGATAAATATAAGCACCTTACCTATAAGCATCCCACAAAATATCTCAAACCCATAGCAATGTTGGATCTGTAGAAACGCAGGCAGGTGATGAACGCTTATTGAATGATTCTTGAGAGAAATAATCCTCTTTTAAAACAACACCAGATGAGCTGATCAAAGGAGTTTGCTCTCAGAGCATAGGCGCTCCGATTTACTTCTACGTGGAAGAGGTTATGGCTTCTGCCTGTATCTGGTCACTTGACAGGTTATAACTGACAAGAGTCAAACTTCTCAGACTTCTGGGAAAATGGGCTCTAAAGAGACATCCACAAAGTCATGAGATCACAGAATAAAAGGCAAAGGTCATGGGTTCCTCTGGATTTACAAAAAGATGTAATTAACTTGGATTAAACCAATTCTCTGGCATCGAAGTTCCACATATTTGTTGTTCAAAACGATACCTATTTGTTATTACAAGGTCCATGCACAGTTCTGTTTCCTGCACACTCAAATTCCATGAGCGGAAAACCTCTGCCTGAATTCTTGACTTGCGCTCTTCGTTCTCCTATCTGATCCGCAACTATGTGGAGCTGTCATCACAGAAAACTAATTGCCCCGGTCACTCCCCAAAGAGCTCGCTCATGATTTTATCAACCTGCATTTGACCAAAGATTAGTCTTTTGATCTTGGAAAGAAAAATATGTCCAACTCAGTCAGCCAGCTTTTAAAATAACCCAGGATATTGTCATCATGCTTTTTTTTTTAAATTTAATAACCACTTCAAACCCAGAGTGCCCTCCATTCCTCTCATTAACTCCCCCAATGCCAAACACACTAGTTCATAGACTTGAGAGTTAACCTATTTCTAAAAAAACCAGTATGGACATGTATGTTTATGTTCTAGAATTGCTAATACATTTTGGGACTCAAAAACATCTCTTAGTGGGAAGACATGAAGAGCCAAGGCAAACTTCAAGTGGAACTCAATAGCCCGGTATGTCACTGGCTGTGGTAAGTAAATGCCTTGCTCTCTAGAGAGCCAGCTTCAGACTGTAGAGGGCTTAAGCTATGCTCGGTAAGGTCTATTTGGAAATGCAGCTTTTCAGATTCTGTGCCCAGCAATTCCGACTCAGGAAATGAGGAGTCAGGCTCAGGAATCTGCATTTTCATAGGCCTCTCAGGTGGTCTTGCTCTAGAAGCTCAGAGTTTAGAATAGGAGCCAGTCACGTAAACAAATAATTTCACTTCAGCATGACGAATTCGAGAACAGGAGTGTATACCATGCGCGGTGCCAGCAGTGAGGGAGGGTGGAGCAAGACTTTTATTTAGTCCAGAGCAGGGAAGGCTGTTAGGGATGGTTCTTCAACGAGTGTGTTTAACTTGAGACTTGAGAGAGAAGTTCAGCAGATGCTGACCGATAGGATATAAGCAAACAAACACATCTTCTGAGGAATGATCACTGAAGATCAAGTTAGGGAG
Organism: Ursus americanus; assembly: GCF_024610735.1. Classification (NCBI taxonomy): domain Eukaryota; kingdom Metazoa; phylum Chordata; class Mammalia; order Carnivora; family Ursidae; genus Ursus; species Ursus americanus. Next base: position 47,492,803 of record NC_142131.1, on the reverse strand, counting down.
CAATGGGAGAAGGAAGAGGTGGCTGGCACATAACATTATGTGGGTTATATGCTATGAAACCTTGGGGGCACCAATCCTATTATAGTCATAACAATTTTGTATATTTATTGCAAGAATTTCTTTCATATAGCAACAAAATTTCTTAAAGAGCATCTGTTTCTAATTCGTGCAAAGACCAGTAGGCTACTTGTGGGGTTAGAGGAGAGGAAATGCAAGGACTAAATTCCTTCTTCCCTACTTGTCAGTCCCACAGATGCACTTATCGCTTGATAAAGAAACAGGGAATCCTGAAGGGAAGGCTACAATTACACCCCACTGTGTGGACCACATGTCAAAGGTTATACACTTGCTCAAAATATAAAGTGATCTTTGGGCTGGGAAAAAGAATCAAATATATGGAGAATCGGGAAAAGATCATCGCACATCATATTTACTGTTTTCCTTTCTCCAAATGTTGGTGCTAAGACATTAATCAAATAATCAATATCCAGAATTCCTCACATAGGATGCCAAGCAGCTATAGCCACAGATCTACTGAGGGCCTCACCCTTGCAAACTCCAGACACCGTCTATGAGGAGCGCATCTTTCATTTGCCCTGAGGAACCTGAGGATGCCCTGTCTAGCCCTTATCTGTGTCTTTACCAGCCCTCCACTCTGTTGAATGGACTCTTCATATTCATTCCGAATATTTCAATCCTAAAGAAGTGTTTTCAGTTTTGAAGGGAATGTCACCTAGTCGATATGCCTATATGAGCACTTTTTCCAGGTAGGACATATTTTCCTTTTTTCCCCCCAAAGTTTTTATTTATTTATTTGATAGAGAGAGAGAGAGGGAAAGAGCACAAGCAGGGGGTGCGGCAGAGGGAGAAGGAGAACCAGGCTCCCTGCTAGACAGGGAGCCCAACTCAGGGCTTGATCCCAAGACCCTGGGATCATGACCTAAGTCAAAGGTAGACGCTCAACAAGCTGAGCCACCTGCGCGCCCCAACATATTTTCCTTCTAAGGTGAGGTGAGGAAACTATAGTGTCAGTGTTGGCCATCTTCAATAACCAACCTTGTTATTTTATTATCAGAACTATTAAAAATAACATTTACTCATCACTTTCCATGTGCCTGTTCATTGCCCTAAATTTGTATGTTCATGGTTTTCATTTAATCCTCACCTGAATTCTGTGAGCTCTCTATTATTAAACCCCACTCAGACAAGAGCACACCACGGTTCAGAGAGGTTAAGTAACCTCCACGGAATCACACGGTTAATAAATAACAGAGGCAGGATACAAACCCACCTCCAAAGGCCACAGTGTTACCCAGTACATAATACTGTCTCCAGCCCTTCTGCTTCAGATAATGAGCTTTATCATCATAGTACTTAACCTTTTGTGAGAGAAGTTCTTTCTACGTCCTGGCTCATTTAAACTTCACAGCAACTTTCTGCAGTGGGTTCCCTCACCCACAGTTCAGAGATGAGAAAACTAAGGCAGAGAGAAATAAACTAGGTGCCCAAGGTCATCCACTTATTAAGTGCTTGGATGTGGGATCCAAATCATTCAGAACAGTTGCTGAGGTATCATGTAAAACTGCCCCCAATCCTGTATTACGTTCTTACACAGCAGTCTTAATGTAGCTAAATCCAACATTCTGAGGTGTTGTAACAAACACCTAGAAAAACACACTGAGTAATCCAGGTTTATGTTTCAGTTCAAAGGGAGAGTGCAGTAGAAACCTAGATGTTCTAAGTCTAAGATCTCTGTCTTCAAACGTAATAATTGAAAACTAACCAGAATTTTGTCATAAATGCTCAAAACCTGTCTGCCTAGCATGTCTTGTTGGCATTAATTTCTCCATCCAATTGTTCAGTGATTGACATACGTTTACTGAGAACCTGATGTTTCTGGGACTGGGGAATCAGAGTGGAGTGAGACACGATCCAGACTTCAAGAAGCCTACAGTCTGGTGGAGGAGACTTAGAAGGAAGCCAATGACGATGGTACAGTGTATCAAGTACTACAATTAGGAACTCCACAAAGTCAGGATCTCTGCCTTATTCTGCTTTATTTCCACCCAGCACCCAGCTCACTGCCTGGCAGAGGGCAAGAACGTGAATACTTATTAACGTATGCACAAAAGAGTAGACAAGCAAGGTGAAGCTGAGGCCATGGGTGTGGAGGAGGGGCTAAGTCAGCCAGGGGTGGGGCAGAGAGGAAAGGAGAGGCTTCTGGATCCTTGAAGGTGGTGTCTGAATTGGGTTTTCAAAACTGAAGAACTAGCAGAAGTGGGGAGGCAAGGCCAAGCATTGGAGATACAGGGATGGGAGGACCAGAAGAATAGACAAGAGCATTGGGAGTGAGTGCTGATGCTGGTGGTGGGTCTGTGACGGGCTTTCTAGGTTTGGCTCGGGGACGCACAGGAATGTGAACCAGTTGACATAATGAGGGAGAAGCAGGAAGTCTAGAGCACAGAAGGGAGGCAACAATGAGAGATGGACCTCAAGATGCCAATAGGAAGAGCCAGATCATGTTTCTTAGGCTAAGGAATTTTCAACCTGACTCTGGAAGTCATGGCAGAGCCACTGATAGGTTTGAAGTAGGGAAATGTCCTGATCAATTTTAGTTGATTATAGAATTTTAAGCTCTCTTTCCTTGCTCTCCACATGGATGGATTTGCTAGATAACGCTACAGACAGTTGTGGCAAGATTTAATGAGTAGTCGTCATCCTACCTCCGGTTCTGGTCCTAATCTACCTCTGAGCTTCTGCCTTAAGTTCCCTTGGTCCTCTTGAGAGTAGCCAGGGTAGTCCCAAGCCCCCTTTCTGCTCCAGAGGGCATTCCCTCTATCAGATACGCTCTCATTCCATACCTGTAAAAGCCACTGGGAGACAAGACAAAGCACATGCTCTTTTAAATGAAAATCACCTGGAATCTGAGCAGACAGAAGAGAGCGGCAGAGTAATTAGAATGGAAAGCCATCAGCTCTGAATGGAAGTGGACCAGGTAGTGGAGACAAATCTAAACAAATTAGACTCAGAGCTCAGGTCAACGTCTTTCAAGCATGGCATCAGCCCTAAATCCCAGGTGACAGGTTTTCACATGTTTGAGGAATACGTGTCGTAATCTTCTGAAGCTAGTAAAATGGCAGGTTTTATTTCCAGCATGTTGAAGCTGCAAGCCCTTTCTCATCAAGGGTGGTACCGCCCTCCGTAACTTCTCCCATACTTTATTCCATTTTCTGCCTTATTTGCTATTTTCTGATTATAAAAGCAATTTGCGCTCGGTGTAAGAATTCTAACAGTCAAGAAAAACATCTAAGTAAAAATCATTCTTCACGCCCTGACCTTCCCAACCAGAGTAAATGAGCCATCAGATTTTGGAAGGACTCTTGCCCCAGTCTTTGTCCTCATGTGCACATAATGTTGTTTTTCTTATTGTTTTATTGTTATTGTTGTCTTTGAAAGGAATATCAGTTGTATAATTTGTCTTTTTCTACTTAGTGTGAATATGTATTTTCATCGTGCTTTCTAAAGCCTGCAGAATATTCCATTATCTGGATACACCATAATCTTATCAATCTCCTCTTCATACATCCTTGGATTATTCATAATAACAAAAAAAGCTTATGGAGAGACAAGGCTATGATAAGCATCCCTATAGTTCAATCTTCTTATGTTTCTATGCTTATTTACTTAAAATAAAATTCAAGAATGGAATTGTAGAGCCAAGTCAAAAGCACATTTAAAACTTGGGCTTTGCGTTGATGAATTTACCTCCAGAAATGTGGTATCTTTCTACAGTCTCACCAAAAAAAAGTATCTCTTTTGCTCCATTTTTAACAACTTCATATATTAGGTAAAAATTACCATCCTAATTGTTAGTTTAATTCTTTCATTACTAATAAGTTTGAATACCTTTTCATATGATTATTAGACATGTATTCTTTTTATGAATTGCATTTTCATGTCCTTTGCTCATATTTCTGTTTGGTGATGCTTTTTATATATTAAGAGTATATAAATATTAAGAGTATTTTTATATATTAAGAATATATATTAAGAGTATATTGAAAACACATTTTGTAGACAGAAAATCACAATCTGGTCCAGTCACCTACAGATAGCTTCCAACCTAAACTCTGCCTCATATCAATAGGAGATGGTTAAGCCTTAATAATCTACAGCCAAAAAGACCTTAGTGCCCTATGGAAGAGCTCTTCTCAAAAGAAAAGAATCACTAACCAAAGGGATTTTCTATGGTGGCCCAGCTATTGCAATGATCTGTGGTTTGTGACCCACTTTTGCTTTGACAATTTCTGGTCCTTGCCTGCATGTGTCCCTAGAGAATGGAGTCAACAGCTAAGGTGATTTAGAAAGGAGTTTGGCAAAAGCTGATTCCACTAGTCTGGGATTCATCTGCTGAGACAGCCAGCTGTAAGCTTCAGGGAGAAAGGAAAGGGTCAATAACCCCACCTGCTGTCTCCCATTTACCTGATCTACTTATCTGACATGGTGGGGGCTCTTCCTTACACGCATGTGTTCCGAACCCTAGAATCACTCGAGATGTGGAGAGTGTGATGACTGTCTTCCATTGGGTCAGTCCAGGGTTTTGTTCAGGCCAGCCCTTCCTCATCCCCTTGCCTTCACTTGGCTTCCAGTGCTTCCCTTTTTCATTTTTTTCAGGAAGAGGGAGAAGGATCTAGCAAAGCTTGGTGTGTGTGTGTGTGTGTGTGTGTGTGCGCGCGCGCACGCGCGCACGCGCGCGCTGAAAGCAGATAAGAAGCTTTAAGGATAAAAAAGCTTAAAGCTAAAAGTCTTAGAAGCCAATACCAACTGGAGACCCAATGAGAGACACCATTTCAGAGTTATAAGCATAAGCTTACTTGATTCTGATCACCCTTATTTCACAGATGGTTAGGAACTTGCTGGCAATCACAAAACAAAATGGTGGCAGAGGTCACATTGGAATTCACATCTCTGTAACTCCAAACCTGTTTCTGTGAGGCGATAATGCCTCATGAATCACCACGCCTGTCTCCCCTTGTTGCACAGGTGAGTGAACCCAAGTCCAGTGGGCCAAGCAACTGGCCTAAGGCACTCAATCTTCCTGAGCAGAGCTGAGGGGAGAGTGCAAGCCCCTGACTGGAAGGCCACAGCTGGTCTCCTTCACTGTGCTGACTCATCCTTCAGACGATGATGCAATTTAATGAGAAAACATTATTAAATGTGTACAAATTGAATCGGGGCAATTAGGCAAGGACACATTTTGTAAAGTGAGCTAAACCCCATGCTCTTTGCTTAGCTCCCTATTTAGGGGTATTTCCCTCGGGCCTCTATAATACCTCTCTGCGGTAGTCATAACTTGGTGTCAGTTACCTTCGAATCAAAATCAACACAAGCAATCAATGTGGAAGAGTGACCGTCCTCACTGTGGTTTTGTGGGGTTACGCCTTGGCCTGGGATCGCTTGGGGAATTTCCTGTGAAAACACATCCCGGCCGTTCTCTTCCCTGAGTTTCTCCTCTTAGCATCATGGGGAGCAGGCCTGTCAGGGGGCTGCGATTTTCCCTCTCTCCCCTTCTGCTTCATGCTCTCTGCCCCACCTCTCACTGGCCTCCTACCTCTTCCGCCAGGTTAGTTCTCTACCCCACACTTGTATTTTCTTATCCCTTTACTATGCAGAGCAGTTGACCAAGCGTATTTTGTTACTCGATCATTTTCTTAGAGTCCCACTTTTCTTCCCAAGTGGTTTCTGAGTAACTATTTTGGAAAAATTCGGCACCTTCTGTGTTTTTCCCCATCTTTTCCCATAGGTACTGTTATTATCCCAATTTTCACAGAATGTAATTATCCCCATTTTAAGGAGTCTGAAGGTCAATGGGGACAATTTGCCCAGAGTCACTGCTAACACGCTTGCACAGTGGGAATCAAACCCATGCGTATCTGACTCCCCCAGTTCTGGCTTTAATGGCATAACTCCCTAATGCACTGTACAGAAATCTCACCATATTTGCTCACTTCCAAAACATTGTATGAAAAGGCTGTCCTCCCAAAAAATAACAATTAAATTAGCTTGACCTTTTCAGATCTCATTGGGAAGGTTTCACAAAGATGGCTCTTTACTCTGTATAATTTCCCTTTCTTGAAGCTGGATGTCCTCTGAGGACACTTGATGTTTCCTAGGTAGGCGAGCCCTCCGAACACAGCCCTTTAGCTAGTTGGATGCTGGCACTCAGAGATGGTTTCATTTTGTCCATAGCTGAGGGAAGCAGTTTCTAGGTGTGCTCCCCAAACATTTATTCTATGAGATACTCTTAAACATGGGGTTCCATGACCAAATACTTTGGGAAACAGAGATAACAAAAATTAAGCCATTGTCTTCCCAGTTGTGGTCTACTGAACATTGTTGTGTGAGCTGTTAATGGACATGGTAGTAAAAATAGTTGGAGGTCAAATAATTTTAGCAAACTGAAAATATTCTGGTTCCCTCTTGGAGATTCATAGGAAATACTAGTACATTAAAGGTTCTTACAAGTCCTATTAAAATGTGTTGAAATTTATTTGACCGAATGCTTCTCAGATTTATTTGATCTCAGGGCCTTCTTTGAACTTATAAGCAGCAGCCCACAAAGGCCTACTCTGGACAGGACTCTGGTTTGAATTCCGGTCTCTTGTACCCTGAAGGGAGTGGGTGGAGGCTCCTCTTTTGGGAACCTAGACCTGATCCTACTATCAGCTGGCTGGGTCACCCTTCTCTGGGCCTCAGTTTCCCCAGCTGTAAAATGAAGGAGTTGCACCAGATTGCTTGCAACTTCCCTTCCAGTTCAAATCTACCATTGGTGGGGCCACAACCCCAAATATCACAGTAAGCTGTACATTTATATCTCCTTAATCTCATTCAGTCACCCAGAGACAAAATAGCAATAATCTTTTTCAAGCTGTAGAAATCTTAAACACATAAATATTAATTTGCCCCCATCTGCTAGTAAAATATTCTCTTGAGTTACATTATCATTTACTGTTTTAGAACTTTGAAGCTATCTTTGATCAGCCAGCTCCCAGGATAATGAGGAAGCCCCTGGAACCTCCAGAGAGCTCCTAGTGAACTGCTGGGAGACCTCAGGCAGGAACTTTACCTCTCTGACTTAGATTCTTCATCTGTAATGACAGTTTGCCCTTGTTTCTTTTAAGACATCCTGTGAGGACTGTCAGTCACAGTAAAAAAAAAAAACAAACCCAAAAACAACAAAATTCAAACAACTCTGTCCTCTGGCCTAAGTCCTCAGAAGTGTTTCTGGTCTTAGATTCTTTCCTTTGGTACCCCCCCTCCCCAATCCCGTTTCTAGAGCTAGGTTAAGTACTCCCTTTGATAGTATTAATACTAGTATTACATGGATGAGAATATGATACCTTAATATGGGACACAATTTGTTCTGTTTCAGTGCACTTGTCTTAGTAAAAATCCTTCTTCTTTAAATCCAGAGGAACACAGTGACGGTACTAGCTGGACTTTGACATCAGACAAAGCTAGATTAGAACTCAGTACTGTGTCACATACCAGCCGGGCGTCCCTAGGCAGCTGCTACCTTCCGACCCCTAGAGGCTTCATCTATAAAGTGGGAGTAATATGAGTCACTGCCAAGAGAGTGCAACAATGCAATGTAACAATTTCTGAAAAGCTCTCTCTACGTTACCTGGGCATGTGTATGTCCCGTCACAGCAGTTAAAAATATTGCTTATTTCAGACATACAATGAAAGGAGATCCAGAAGGAAAACTGTCCCTGTACAAAGGCCAGGAATCCTGCACAGCCATCGGAAAGGATAACTGTAATTAGTGCTCGGAGCAAATGTTCATTAGGGGGCCTGCAATATTCACACTGGCCAGAGGCCCTCTTTAATTAATGCTTTCATTGTTCATTATTGAACACTGCCACCTGGTGGATGGATGGGCCACATGCAGGCAGGGAAACCACCGAGGTTACGTCCAGTCACGTGGCCAGGCAAGGGAGAGGGTGTTGGGTCCACCTCGTCCACACTGCCTTCAGCATTTTGATTTGGAGCTAGGCCCATGGGGAGATCTGTGGATTCCTGTTTATGCAGACTCCATCTTCACGCAGATGTCAAAGGGACACAAAGGCGTGAAAACAGTGTTTTCCATCGGCCACATGATCTGAGCCAGAGAGCAGCTTCCTCTGAAACGTGGTCTGAAGGAGAACCCTCCTCTGTCACCCTAACCCAATCACCTTTTTGTTCTCTACATAAAGCATATCATTGTCTAAAAATATACAGGTTCTTTTTCTGTTTCTCACCCCTTTCTCTCCCTGACTGGAATGGAAGGAAGCTCCCTGTGTACAAGGTCAGATAAGCTGTAAGCCGTATTCCTTGCAACAAACACAGGCCTGGCACACAGTAGGTGCTCAGAAATGTTGTTGCCTCTAGAATAAAAAATAGCAATAACACAGCATTAATGTTCATGGATCTTTCCTTATTTTCCAAGCATGCAACTAAACTCTACATAAATCATCTCATTTCCTCTTACAACCACCACGCTGGGGTGGGTAACGTTACCACTCATAGAGCATCAGAAATTTCTAAGACCTAGAAGTGATCGTCCTAGTTCAACAATCACAGCACCTCTTTGTCCAGCAGTATAATTACCATATTTTATTTAAGGCTTTCTCTTTTGTAGTATGTATTATAGTTTGACCCATTTTACAGATTCGAAAGGTGACTCTCATAGAAATGAAAGTTTCCCTCCAAAGTTAGTCAGCCTCTGTTTAAAACCTAGGTCCTGTCTAAATTCTAAAAGTCCTGCTCTTTTCACTACAACACAATGCCTTCTATGGGATACATGATAAAAAGGCCCTTCTTAATTTTGTCCTGGAAACCCAAGCCTGAGTTTTGGCTAAGCATCTGAAACAAGCCTTTCTTCCAAGTGGCATCTCAAGCTGGACTTTTCTGTAGCTGGGTCTTTATTGGCCCACAGACATCTCCTGCTTCTTCGCTTCAAAGAAAATAGCTAGCTAAGACTTAGTGAGATTTTAGTATATGCCAGGCAAGGTCAACGATCTCATTAAATTCTTACAACAGCCCTGCAAAATAGGAGATATATATATACACACACATACATAATATATAAATTGATATTATTCTCATTTTACAAATGAGGAAACTGAGGCACAGAGAAGTTAAGTATTTTCACCATGGTTATCAAGGTTGTAAGCCAAAGCCCTGACTTGAACCCAGACAGTGTGCCTCCAGGACACACTCCTCAGCACCAGCAGACTCTCTAGAGGGCTCATGCTGATGCAGTCTTCATGCTCTAGAAAACCTCAGGGCACCTTGCTGGGTACAGCGCTTCCTGCAGAGTTCCAGCTCAGAAACCGTGCAGAAGTTGGAACAAGACAGGACCGCCAGGGCACCCTGTGGCTCCCTCCTCTTCCTCCTTGTAGACCTGGCCCATGGTTACTCTTCAATTAGTTTCCATCTGGAGGAGCAGCAATCCCCCAGGGGTACACAGGCCAAAAAGAGAGACCGACTCAGCCAAAATCCAAAAATATCTTCACTGCAGTAAGCAAACTAGTGATGGAGAGAAGGGAAATTTTCCCTTCAAGTCTTGGACATTTCTCAAAGACAGCCCACTCAGCTTATGTAAGCAGCATTTGCCACCGAGGAATGCAACCAAGGCCCCACGAATCTAGGCCAATCCTGCCAATTATGTGTTAATGGAAAGTTATTTAGGGGCTACCCACAGGTCCTGTGGGAAACTTGACCCTGGGTTCATTGGATGGTCGGTCCTGGCTCATGGGACCTAAGCAAAGGGGCTCCAGGGAACACCCCAAGGTGTGGATGGCAAAGCCAATACATTGGTGTTACTTCTGACAACTTCCACCCTTCCTTGAACCCTTCTTCCTAAGCAATAGGCAGTGACAGGGTTCAGGGAAGTTCTAGGCCTCCTTATATTCCATCATTCATGGCTTCATATATTCACACATTTTCAATAAATATCTCTTAAGCACCACCTGTTTCAGGTCAGTGCCAGGTACAGGGAACACCAGAGTCAGTCAGACACAGTGGTGAGCCTCGACCAGCAACGAAACTGTAAATCAAGGCTGGTTTGTAGCCTTTGACACTTCTATGTGTAAATCCACCCATCATTGCCATGGCCAATGTCAAGCTACCAATATTTGGTCGCTGAGCTTGGAGTCGGGACAAGATGCGCAATATAGACGTCTGCCATGTCCAGAGCCTAGAGTTCAATGCAGTAATTAGGTAGGGAGGAGTTTCAGTATTTATTATTTTCATTTTCAACACCATATACTTCATTGCAAGCTTATATAATTTAACTTTGGATAATGGCCGTGCTTACCGGTAAGACCAGCTTGCAACGATCCTGCACATTTAGCAGCGGGCTCTTGGAAGCTGGTACTGTGAGCCCTGGCATAGCACTGCCTAGACGCGGGCTCATCAAGAGAGAGGCTGACAGGCGAGTTGGGGAAAAACTAGCAAAGAGTATGAGATGCTTTGCGAGAAGGAAGCAGAAGGTGCTCTGGGAGCACGTGGGAGGCAGATCCAGCCAAGAGCTGGGTTGGGGAATGCCTTCTGAGGCAGACACGCCTGAGGCTGGAAGGAAAGTGAGGGCTAGCTACGCCAAGGATGGCACTTCCTCCACCTGGAACCCAACATGTGCAGAGGCGTTGAGGGAGGCCGGACGACAGAACCCTTTAGAAAAGGCAGTCTTTCATTATGGCTGGAATCAAGGGTCTAAGGTAAGACAGAGACATGAAATAAGATGGGCGAGGGAGGAGAGCAGACCTGGAACATAGAAACCCTCTTCAAGATTGCTCCGAGGTGAGCAGGAACTCACTGGCAGCACGTATCCATTAGGCCCCCCTGATCAAGTGTCTTGTCAGGAAGATCATTCAGCCTGCAGTAGGGGAGAGTGGTGGCATGTGGGCAAGCCTAGAGGATGGTGCCACAATCTAGGACAGAGACGGCCTGCACAGTGGTAATGGCCATGGGTTTGGAGAAGAACACATGGAATCAGGAGTCATTTAGGAGTTGTGTGTGCAGGACAAAGTGTGTGTGTGTGTGTGTGTGTGTGTGTGTGTGTTGCGAGGTTGGGGGGTGTGTTGAAGAAAACTAAGTCAAGAATGATCCTGAGGTCTCTGACAATAACAACATCAGAGACAACTGGAAGAAGGAGCTTGTGAAGGAAGTACAGGTAGTTGGCTTGAAGGATGGTGAGTTCCGTTAAGACAGGCTCACTTTCGGGGATGTCCAAGTGACGACATCCAGGGGGCAGTGGACTGCATAGGCCTGAAGCTCAGGACAGAGATCTGGGCCTGGGAAATAAATTTGGGAGTCATCAGCAAAAAGATGATACACAAAGCTGTGTGTGTGATGAGACTGTCCAGAAGCGAGTGAGAATAGCTAGTTTATAGGCTATCTACCCTACCAGCCCGGTCTGTTCACTGTGCACATACTTGCTCTTTCTGTCATTACAGCCACCCTACTGTGTAGGTATTACTGCGACGACCCCCCCCCCCTTGTGCCTGAGGTGCTACAGTGACAGGCAGAGCCCAGATCTGAAGCTGGTCCGTCCGGCACCAAAGCCTACGCTGTGCACCCTAGTCCTGGGCTGCTTCTGTACCAAAATACACAGACCAAGAGGAGGAGCCTGGAAAAACAGAACCCAAGGAAGGAAATATTTAAGTTGCAGGAGGAGTAACTTACAAAGGAAACTGAAAAGCACGGTGTAGGTGGGGGACCTTGAAGCTTATCATTGTTAAGGTCAACTTCTGAGACCACAAACAAGGTGTGTGAATTGCCCCCTTAAAGCTCACAGTCACAGTGCACTTGCTAACATTCTTTTCTGATCATAAAAGCAATGCTTTATCCTTACAGAAAAAAACAGAAGATACACAGAAATAAATAAAAATCACCACTATGAGACCACCTAGAAATAATTGCTAGAGCTATTTGGTACATCTTCCTGTAGACCTTTTTTCCTATACATTAAAAACACAACAACTACAAAATCACAACAAAAATGGCTATTTCTTTAAAACATCTTTCCAAAGTTGTATTTTGAAAGCACATTTTATGGTTTCTAAAGTGCACATTTAAAAATTATGCATTTATTGCTTTTAAAGATGCACATCTTAAAATCCGGATTTATCTTCTAGTCAGTGTTGCTTTACAGGTAAATGGCAGCTTTCTGTTCTTCATTATACATGAAAGAATGTTACATTTTGTAATCTGTGACATCTTAGCTTTTGTGAAATATGGTAGGTAGTGTAGTCACGTCAAAATTCAAAATACAGGAAAAGGTGTACGGAGAAAGATCCATTTCACTCCTTCCTACTCTAGTGCTCCTCTCTGGAGGCAGACGAAAATTTCTAATTGTCTGTCTGCCCTTCCAGAGGCATTTTAATGCACATACAAGAAAACACTGTATCTGTCCCCCTCTCTTCAAGTACATGGTAATACACTACCCGCTCCACACTAGGGTATCTTGAACTTTCTTTTTAACTTAGTAATATATGCTGAAAGTTTTTTCACCCCAGTTGCAAATTTTCTATTGAAAGGATGGGCCACAATTTATTAAGAAGTCCCGTACTAGAATGCAAAGTGGTGCAGCCACTGTGGAAAACAGTATGGGGGGTTCCTCAAAAAATTAAAAATATGGACACCTGACTGGCTGGCTCAGTGAGTTCGAGCCCCATGCTGGGTGTAGAGATTACTAAAAAAAATAAAGAAACTTAAAAAAAAATAAAAATAGAACTACCCTACAATCCAGTTATCACACTACTGTGATTTTTGGTATGTAACCAAAAAAATAAGAAAACACTAATTCAAAGGGATATAAACACCCCTATGTTTATTGCAGCATTATTTATAATAGTCAAACTATGGAAGCAGCCTGAGTGTCTACTGAGAGAATGAATAAAGAAGATGTGCTATATATATATGTATATATTTATATACATATTTATATTTATATATTTTATATGTTTATAATAAATATACAAAATAAATAAAACTATATTACTAATATATAAATAAAATATAAATATAAATATTTATCTTTATTATTTTATATATTTATATATATAATTACATACATTGTATATATAATAGAATACTATTTAGTCATAAAAAAGAATGAACTCTTGCCATTAACAGCAACATCAACGGAGCTAGAGAATATTATGCTAAATCAGAGAAAGACAATTATCATATGGTTTCACTCATTTGTGGAACATAAGGAATAGCAGGGAGATCGGTAAGAGAAGGAAGGGAATAATGAAGCGGGGTAAACAGAAGGGGAAATGAACCACGAGAGACTATGGGCTCTGGGAAACAATCTGAGGGTTTCAGAGGGGAGGGGGTCGGGGGATAGGCTAGCCCGGTGATGGGTAGTAAGGAGGGCACGTATTGCATGGAGCACTGGGTGTTATACGCAAACAATGAATCCTGGAACACTACATCAAAAACTAAGGAAGCACTGTAGCAGTTCAATAAAGTATCAAAGGATTTAAAAAAAAAAAAAAGAATATTATGCTAAGGGAAGTAAGCCAGTCAGAGAGAATGACAAATACCATATGATTTCAGTCATATGTGGAATTTAAAAAACGAAACAAATGAACAAAGGGGGAAAATAAAGAGACAAACCAAGACACAGACTCTTAACTATAGAGAACAAACTGATGGTGACCAGGGTGGGGTATGTGGGGAGATGAATGAAATAGGTGATGGGGATGAAGAAGGGTACCTGTTGGGATGAGCCCCGGGTGATGTGTGGAAGTGCTGAATCACTATATCGTACACCAGAAATGAATATAACATCCTATGTTAACTATATTGGAATTGAAAAAAAAAAAGTCCCCTACTCGTATACAAAGTTATTTCCAATCTTTTGCTCAAACAATGCCATGATGAATAATCTTGTGTATTTGTGCACATACCAGTATACCTATCAGGTAATCCCTAGAAATAAAACTGCTGAGTCACAGGGTAACTTCAGACGCTTTGACAGAAACTGCCAAAGTGACCTTCATACATGTTGTTCCAACTTACACTTCTTCTAAGAATACATGAGATACTGCTTTCCTACACCATCTCCACACAGAGAATGTTATCAATCTTTCCATCTTTGCCAAATTGATTGGTAAAAACATATCTTTAATAAACCTTTTATTTCGGGATAATTTCAGATTTTACAGAAAAGTTGCAAAGATAGCAAAGACTGTTGCCCGATATCCTTCTCCTGGTTTTTGCTCATGGTGACATCTGACATTAACACGATGCAGTCATGAAAATGAAGAAACAACATTGGTATATTGTTATTAATGGAAGTCCAGATTTTATGTGGATTTCCACAGTTTTTCTAACTAATGTCCCCTTTCTGTCCCAGGATCCCATCCAGGAGAGCATATTATGTTTCGTTGCCGTGTCTCCTTATTCGGGTTTCTGACAGTTTCTCAGTCTTCCCTTGTTTCACATGACTTCGACAGTTTTGAGGAACTCGTCAGTATTTTGTAGACTCTCCCTCACGTTGGGTTTGTCGGAGGTCATCTCTCATGACTAGACCAAGGATAGTGACCTCGTTCATTTTATTAAGGTACTTTCTACCAGGTTATTCCACCCTAACATGACTCTTCTTCCCTTTTCCACACTCCATTCTTTGGATATGAATCACTAAGTCAAGTCCAAACCTGGGAGGGAAATCTTAGTGAAACCGCAATTAGAATTTATCTTATGAATGAGAATAAATGTCTTCTCCTGAGTTTAAAAACCATCTGTATTTTCTGAACACTGTTCTCATCTCGCCCATTTTTTTGTTGAATTGTCATTCCTTTTATCAATTTCTATAAAAAATAAGCTACTTTTCTGTAATGCAAATTAAACATTTTCACCATTTCTTCTATGCTTTTGGGTTCTTTTTGCAATATAGATTTACATGTTTTAATGTAATAAAACTGATCTGTTTTTTTTCCTTTATGATATATAGGTTTTCTTTCACATTTTGAAATAAATGGGCGTTTCATGATAGCTTTTGGAATGTTCCATGGTTTCCTTTTCAGAAAATAAGTCTTTTTTGAAATTAAGAGTTTATTTGGAATAAAAGTGGGTATGATCTGATTTTATTTCTTGTCCTTATGGCCACCCAGTTACCCTAACAGCAATTTATTGAAGAGTCTATTATCCACTATTTCATTGGAAGTACAATAGATAATTTTTCAGGAAAAAAAAAATCACTGGAGCCTCAGCCCTGTGCATTTCAAGTTCTCGTGTCCTTTCCAAAGAGGGCAAAAAAAATCAAATAAACAAAGGAAAGGATTCTGTGACTGGGAATTCCCCACATATGAGTCAGCCCCAATGTAGAAAGGAATGCTACTTGATTACATGGGCTACTAGCGTGTGTTTGATAGAATTGCTCAAGGCGGTACATGGACACACTGATAGAAGGGGTAAGTGCTATACTCTACTTATATTTTAAAAACATCTTTGTCAATGTTCTACACAAACATCAAATGAGAAATACAAGTGCCTGTGTCCTTGGAGAGGACGTTCTGTCAGGGATAGTCGCTGCTTTCAGGAGAACAATGGGTATGGCTGTCTAAGTAGACCAGCTTTCCAAAGACGACAGAACAAGGGATCCTTGTTTCCTAGAGATCCATTCTAGGCCCATCCTTAGTTAAATCTGCATGAATAATCTGGAGGAAGAAGAGCAAAATGATGATTTTTTTAAAAGATTTTATTTATTTATTTGAGAGAGTGGGGGGAAGAGGGGCAGAAGGGAAGGGAGAGGGAGAGAAAGAATCCTAAGCAGACGGAGCCATGCCTGCCAGGGCTTGATCTCACCACCCTGAGATCATGAGCTGAGCCAAAACCAAGAGTCCGATGCTTCACCGACTGAACCACCCAGGCGCCCCAAAATGATTTAAAATTTTTGAGTGACAGTGAATTTTTTTCAGATTGATCTCTTTTTCTTGCCTGAAGAACCAAGCAAATGACATTGAAAACAGTAAATGCTTTTAAATCCTTTTGAAACTTGGGCTGGAAAGTCTTACATGAGCTTAAAGGTATATAAAAGCAGTAATGCATTAAAAAAGAATGAGCAAGTCAAAGTACACGAAGTAAAGGGCCCTGCTCTAGAAGAGGGCCAGTCCATACCGCTACTGCCGCCCACTAACACAGTCCTCCGCTCTGGTCCCAGCTCTCTAAGTGCTTCCCCATAGGCTGACTTTCCTAATCCTCACATCCAGCTAGTCCCTCATTTTCACACATTTGAAAACGGAGGCCCGAAGAGAATGAGTAAGTAGTTAAATGTCGCACAGCTCGTCAGCGGCGGAGGAGGATGGGCCGTCCAGCCCGGTGGTGTGTGGTCTGAATCACCGGACTCGCTGCCTTGCCCGCAGGGCTCAGTGCGGATGGGTGGTCACGGTCACGTTGATGCATTTTCTTGCGAGAAGAGTTGTGAGTCCAACAGAGTCATCTCTGGATTTTCAGGTTTGGCATAATACCAGGCACGAACAAGGTGCTTAATAAATTCTGACTCCCTGAATGTTATCGTGGAGGTATTCTGTTTTTTTCAAGTCTTATAAGGATCCTATGGTAGACAGCCTCTAAGAGGACCCCAGAATCCCCACGTCGTGGTATTCACGTCCTTATATATTCTTCTCCCCGTGAATGCAGGATGGACTTAGTAATGGGCTTTCGGTAAACACAATACAGTAGAGTGATGGGATGACATTGCAGTGATTCGTTAGAAAAGACTGTGGCTTCCATCCCAAGCACTCTCTCTGCCGCTCTGTGGGGTCGCTCCTTGACCACTGGCTCTCTCCTGGGGGGGTGGGGGGTGGAGGCCAGAGAGCACACAGTACAGCAGCGCTGGAGAGACGCCTGTGTGGGTTTACTTGGAAGCAGATCTGAGGCCTGCCAACAACTTTGTGAATAAACTTGGAAATGGATCGTGGAGTCCCACTGGAGCCTTGCAGTGAAACAACGCTGGCTGGTAGTTTGACGGCAACCTCATGAGACACGATGAGCCAGAGGCAGCAGGGGGTACCCCCCTGCTGTCTCATCAACACCACCCCTCCTCCCCACCCCTGCAAAACACGCATGGGGATTAAGAAGGAAATGGAGTGCACAGAAGTGACATTTTAAGATGTTCTCAAATTTCTCTCCACAAATGCTTCTGCAGTGGTATGTTCCATCTCAGATAATAACCACCTTCTCCTTCTCTTTGCTCAGACCAAAATACCTTTGGAGCCACCCTTGAGTCCCCCGATTCCTTCCTGCCGCATATCCAACCCATGAACAATTTCTGTCAGATCCACCCTTAAAAACCAGTCTGAATGGAACCGCTTCTTGCCCCTCTACTGCTCCTGGAACCTGGCTCCATGACCTTGTCCATAGGTTCCTAATAGCCTCCTCCCTGATCTCCCTGCATTTACTCTTACTCTCTAGAGTCTATGCTCATCACGAGACACAGAGCAATCCTATGAAAATGTTAGTCCATGACTATCAGCCTCCAACTCAAAGCCATCTAGTGCTTTCCATTTCACTTAGAGGAAAAGCTCATGTTCTTAAGAAAGGTTTTATTTCCTACTTCTCCCTTTCTGGTCACCTCACTCTAGTAACACTGGTCTGCTTGCTGTTTCTCAAATCGGCTACCTATGATTCTACCTCAGGGCCTTTGCACTCTCTGTTTCTTCTGCCTGAAACACTTTTCTTCCAGGTAACCGCACCTTCTTAATGTTTTTGCTCCTATGTGCTATCGAGGTCTTCCCTGATTCCTCTATCTAAAATTTCACCCCTTCTCAGTACTTCCCACCCACCTTGTCCTGCTTTCTTTTTCTCCGTTGCATTCACCACTTATAAAATTCCATATAATTTTGTTATTTATTATGTTCATTTTTTGTTTCCTCTCACTAGAACGTAAGCTTCAGGAGAGCAGGGAATTTCACCTATTTTGTTTATGGCTGTATCTTTACTGCTAACAGTAGTACACGACACGTGGTAAGCACTCAAACAATAGATCTCGAATGAAGCAATATATTAACACTGAATCTCCTTACTTTGAAATATATATATAATATATTCATAAATATTCAATATTATATACAAGGTATATGATGCTTTGTGTCCTCCAATGCAGTTTTGTGGTTTTCTTGTCATTCAGCCATCCACAAAATAGAATTTTATCCTTTCATTGGAAAACTGAGGTAGCCTTGTATCTATTGTTATGGGGAGATGTCTACAATATATTTTTACAAAAACAAAGAAATGCAGAACAGTATGTCGTATGATTTCATTATGATAAAGATAAAAATGTGCACATGTATCTATGTTTCCTCACCCCTCCCCACCAACTCCCTTCCTGGAATTAAAGATATCCTGAAGCTAGTGTAAGAGGAGGATACCTCGGTAATAGAATGACCCAAAAATCCTTTGATTACAAAGCAGAAGAGATGGTACACAAAGAGAAGGTAAATTTTGGCAGGAGAAATGCCTATGGTCTGATGAGTACTCTAACCATTGCTTCCTTTACACCTTCCCTCCCCTTCCTGATACAGTCTCATCCAGAAGGGAACCCTGATGATTGACAACTCACCCTAGAGACTAAGGTTAGGAACAGGAGTGGGGGAAAAGAAGACAAGAGTGAGAGGAAAATTGAAAGGCGAGAATGGAGACTCCCATGTCTGAGCGAAGACTGAGCTGAATTCAACTCCCTGTGGACTGCAGGTGGTTCATACAGAAGGACAGACTTGGATATGAAACCAAAATGCTATTTGTTGTTTTGTTACTGATTCTCATTTTACTATGGCCTCTATGATACTGATTATTGTGGTATTTTTTTCACATTCGATTTGAGATCATATATAGTCTCAATTTTTGTAAAGTTTTACACATGCTTGAAAGGAACTGCCTTCTCTAATTTGTAGGCACAGGATTTCATCCACATCCCTGTTTGTTACATGACACTGCCAATTATTCAAATATTCTATACTTACTGGTTTTTGCATTTGGTTAGACCTGTCAATTTCTGGGAAGAGCGTATTTCTACATTTCTTTTCATATGGATACTCAAATTGAAGAAACAGTGAATCCTGAAAAGATTAAAAAGATGTCACTTCTAGAAAGACTGTGCAATTTCAGAACATTTAAGTTACTGTATTTCTTACTCAAGGACCAGGCAAGAAATTTTGCCTGCTTCGTTCCCTGTGGTATGCCTTGCCTCCAGCACTGTGCCTGACGTAGTACACACCTATAAATACTGGTTAAGGTAATTAATTCAATCATTCCCTCCTTTCAATCTGGGTTTAATTTCCTTCTTCCTGAAGTTCATCCAATTTTTCTTTTAGGCTGGGTCTTGAGTGATAATTTCTCTGGGTCCTTATGATCAAAAGTTTCCATTTCCTTTTTTTTTTTAAGTTTTCTTTTTTAAAAGTTTTTATTTAAATTCCATTCAGTTAACACAGTGTAATATTAGTTCCAGGTGTACAATATAGTGATTCAACAATTCCATACATCAGCCGGTACTCATCACAACAAGTGCATTTCTTAATCTCCATCACCTATTGAACCCCCCCAACTCCCCTCTGGTAACCCTTAGTTTGTTCAGAGTCTGTTTCTTGGTTTGTTTCTTTTTCTTTTTTTCCCCTTTTCTCGTTTCATTTGTTTCTTAAATTTCACACGTGAAATGGTATTTCTCTTCCTCTGACTTATTTCACTTAACATAATACTCTGTAGCTCTATCCATTTCATGCAAATGGCAATACTTCATTCTTTTTTATGGCTAAATAATATTCCATTGTATATATATACACCACATCTTCTCTCTCTCTCTCTCTCTCTCTCTTTTTTTTAAAGATTTTATTTATTTATTTGTCCGAGAGAGAGAGAGCAGAAGCAGGAGGAGCAGCAGGCAGAGCAGGCAGAGGCAGAGGGAGAAGCAGGCTCCCTGCTGAGCAAGGAGTCCAAAGCGGGACTCAATCCCAGGACCCTGTGATCATGACCTGAGCTGAAGGCAGACATTTAACTGACTGAGCCACCCACGTGTCCCAACACATCTTCTCTATCTATTCATCTGTTAATGGATACTTGGGCTGTTTTCATAATTTGGCTATTGTAAATAATGCTGCTATAAACATAGGGGTTCATGTATATCTTTGAATTAGTATTTTTGTATTGTTTGGGTAAATGCCAAGTAGTACAACTGCTGGATTATTGGGTAGTTCTACTTTTACTTTTTGAGGAAACTCCATACTATTTTCCAGAGTGGCTGCACCAGTTTGCATTCCCACCAACAGTGCAAGAGGGTTCCCTTTGCTCCACGTCCTTGCCAGTACCTGTCGTTTCTTGTATGGTTGATTTTAGCCAGTCTGACAGGTGTGAGGTGATATCTCATTGTAGCTTTGATTTGCATTTCCCTGATGGTAAGTGATGTTGAGCATATTCTCATGTTCCTGCTGGCTATCTGGATATCTTCTTAGGAAAAATGTCTATTCATGTCCAGAAGTTTCTATTCTGTCCTTACTCTTCAATGAGAGTTTAGCTGGACAAAGTCCTCTACACTGATAGTTATTTAATTTTTCTTCAGCGGTTTGAATCCCAGTAATCCCAGTAATTGTGTTCTGGCCCTCAATGTTGTTATTGAGAATTCAACTGTCTGTCGTTCTTTGGGATGTAAGCATTTTTTGTTTTTGTGGGAATTTTTTGCTTAATTAAATTCCTTTATGTTGAGATAAATATACATTCACAAGCAGTTGTAAGCAGTGAAACAGAGCCCTTGTGCCTTTTACCCAGTTTATCATAACTGTAACATCTTGCAAAACTATGGTATAATATCACAACCAGGATATTGATATTATTATGATACAGAACATTCTCATCACCCCCAAGGATCCCTCATGTTGCCATTTTATTTGTTTTTATTTTTTCATGTTGCTCTTTTATAACCATACCTACTACCCTCCACTTAAGCCCTATCTTGATCCATGACAAACACAAATCTGATCTTTGATTCTGTAATTTTGTTATTTCAAGAATGCTACAGAAATGGAATGGAGGGGGAAGAAGGAAGATGGAGGAGGAGTAGGGGACCCTAATTCAACTGGTCCCCTGAATTTAGCTGGATATCTACCAAACCATTCCGAACACCCACAAAACCAGCCTGAGATGTAAGAATATATATCTGGATCTCTACCAACAGAAAAAACCATTTGGCCTGAGGTATGAAGGGTGGAGCTGTGATTCTGCCGGCAGATATCAGAAGATAAACAGAAAGGGAAGGAGCCACCATAAGCTGGGCCAGGAAGGTGATATAATAGCGGAGCCCCAAAGCATTCTGCGCTGGGGACCGGGCACAGACTCACAGACCGGTAGTGGTGGGGAAGGGACTTTAGTGCAGTCCCCTGACAGGATCCAGGAGCTGGCGGGTGCACACGTGAGAACCAGGGGCCGCTCACAGCTTTAGAAGCATAAAGAGCAGAGACACGCCTGGCCCTGGGATCCACCACTGGGAGAGCGGCTGTGGGGCGCACCACCAGGGAGGCTGGGGTTTTTAGCAGTGCAGACAGAAATGGGGACTGTGTGTCCTGGAGAGCTCAGGGAAGACCAGACCACAATTTCTCTGCTCTGAGACAGAGGTTTAGATGAGGTCACTTCTGTTCTGACTCTCAAAAGAGACACAGAAAGCCGTCAGGGAAAGCCGCTAGAGAACAAAAGCCCAAAAAACTGGTTTTGACTGAGCCCACCCTCCGACAGGGGCAGGGCACTCTGCCCAAGCAGGGCTGCCTGAGTAACAGTGTGGCAGGCCCCTCCCCCAGAAGATAGGCTGGAAGAACAAGAGGACAACCCTAGGGTCCCTATAAAATCTTGTTTGGGTCGTGGTTAATACTTTGGATTCTGCACATTCCCTTAACCACTCCCCCAACAGAATGACTAAAAGGAGGACCCCCCAACAAAGAAAAGAATCAGAGACTATGGCCTCTGCCACAGATCTAATGGACATGGATATAAGCAAGATGT
The DNA here is from genome assembly GCF_024610735.1 of Ursus americanus. Lineage (NCBI taxonomy): Eukaryota > Metazoa > Chordata > Mammalia > Carnivora > Ursidae > Ursus > Ursus americanus. The sequence goes on along the minus strand of NC_142131.1, from coordinate 47,470,768 downwards.
CAGAGAAAGACTTCAGAGTAACAATTATAAAGTCGATATCTAGGCTTGAGAAACATATTAGTGACAATATAGAATCTCTAAGGACAGAAATGAGATCTAATCAGGCCGAAATTAAAAATGCTATGAATGAAATGCAGTCTAAACTGGATACTCTGACTGCCATGGTAAACGAGGCAGAAGAATGAATCAGTGAGTTAGAAGGTAAGATGATAGAAAAGAAGGAAACCAAGGAGGCCTAGGAAAAACAGCTTAAATCCCAAGAGATCAGCCTGAGAGAGATTAATGATGCCACGAAACATTCCAATATCATAATTATTGGGATCCCTAAGCAAGTGGAGAGAGAGAGCATGGTCTAGAAGATATATTTGAGCAAATCGTAGCTGAGAACTTCCCTAACCTGGGGAAGGAAACAAGCATTCATGGCCATGAGGCAGAGAGGACCCCTCCCAAGATCAATGAGAACAGATCAACACCTAGACATATAATAGTAAAACTTACAAATCTTAAAACCAATAAAATAATCCTGAAAGTGGGTAGGGGGAAGAGATTTCTTACATACAGAGGGAGGAACATCAGAATAACTTCAGACCTGTCCACAGAGACCTGGCAAACCAGAAAGGGCTGGCAAGACATATTCAGAGCACTAAGTGAGAAGAATATGCAGCCAAGGATCCTTTATCCAGCAAGGTTGTCATTCAGAATGGATGGAGAGACAAGGAGCTTCCAAGACCAGCAGAAACTGAAAGAATATGTGACCACCAAGCTGGCCCTACAAGAAATATTAAGGGAGTTCTATAAAAGAAGAAAGACCCCAAGAGTAGTATAGACCAGAAATTTACAGAGACAATCTATAGAAACAAGGACTTTACAGACAACATGATGGCAACAAAATCCTATCTTTCAATAATCACTCTCAACCTGAATGGCCTAAATGCTCCAGAATAGACCACATACTGGGTCACAAATCAGATCTCAACTGATATCAAAGATTGAGATTATTCCCTGCATATTTTCAGACCACAGTGCTTTGAAACTAGAACTCAATCACAAGAAAAAATTTGGAAGGAATTCAAACACTTGGAAGCTAAAGACCATCCTGCTAAAGAATGTTTGGGTCAACCGGGGAATTAAAGAACTTAAACAACTCATGGAAACCAATGAGAATGAAAACACATTGGTCCAAAACCTATGGGATACTGAAAAGGTGGTCCTAAGGGGGAAATACATAGCCATCCAAGTCTCATTCAAAAAAGTAGAAAAATCCCTAATACACAAGCTAAACTTATACCTAAAGGAACTGGGGAAAGAACAGCAAATAAAAGCTAAACCAAGCAGGAAAAGGGAAATAATAAAGATTAGAGCAGAGATCAATGAAATAGAAACCAGAAAAACAATAGAGCTGATCAATGAAACTAGAAGCTGGTTCTCTGAAAGAATTAATAAGATCGATAAACCTCTGGCCAGACTTATCCAAAAGAAAAGAGGGACCCAAATTAATAAAATTATGAATGAAAAAGGAGAGACCACGACTAACACCAAGGAAATAGAAACAACTACTAGAAATTATTATCAGCAACAATATACCAATAAATTAAACAACGTGGAAGAAATGGATGTCTTCCTGAAAACCTATAAACCAGCAAGACTGAAATAGGAAGAAATTGACAATCCGAATAGACCAATAACCAGTAATGAAATTGAAGCAGTGATCAAAAACCTCCCAAAAAACAAGAGTCCAAGGCCTGATGGATTCCCAGGGGAATTCTACCAAACATTCAAAGAAGAAATAATACCTATTTTCCTGAAGCTGTTTCAAAAAATAGAAACAGAAGGAAAAGTTCAGAACTCATTCTCTGAGCCCAGCTTTACCTTGATCCCAAAACCAGGCAAAGACCCCATCAAAAAGGAGAATTACTGACCAATATCTCTGATGAATATGGATGCCAAAGTTCTCAACAAGATACTAGCCAATAGGATCCAACAGTACATTAAAAGGATTATCCATCACGACCAAGAGGGATTCATCCCTGGGATGCAAGGGTGGTTCAACATTTGCAAATCAATCAGTGTGATAGAACACATTAATAAAAGAAAAGACAAGAACCATATGATCCTCTCAATTGATGCAGAAAAAACATTTGACAAAATACAGCATCCTTTCCTGATTAAAACTCTTGAGTGTAGGGACAGAGGGAACATTCCTCAATTTCATAAAAACCATCTATGAAAAGCCCACAGAGAATATCATTCTCAATGGGGAAAAACTGGGAGCTTTTCCCTTAAGATCAGGAACGTGACAGGGATGCCCACTCTCACCACTATTGTTCAGCATAGTACTAGAAGTCCTAACATCAGCAATCAGACAAAAAAAGAAATAAAAGGTATTCAAATTGACAAAGAAGAAGTCAAACTCTCTCTCTTAGCAGATGACATGATACTTTATGTGGAAAACCCAAAAGACTCACCCCCAAATTACTAGAACTCATACAGCAATTCAATGATGTGACTCAAAATCAACGCACAAAAATCAGTTGCTTTTCTATATACTAACAATGTAACTGTAGAAAGAGAAATCAGGGAATTCTTCTCCAAAGAAGACATACGAATCACAGAAATTCAAATTAGCCATCAGGGAAATTCAAATCAAAACCACACTGAGATACCACCTTACACCAGTTAGAATGGCAAAAATGGACAAGGCAAGAAACAACAAATGTTGGAGAGGATGGGGAGAAAGGGGAACCCTGGTGGGAGTGCAAGTTGGTACAGCCACTTTGGAGAGCAGTATGGAGCTTCCTCAAAAAGTTAAAAATAGAGCTACCCTATGACCCAGCAACTGCACTACTGGGTATTTACCCCAAAGATACAGATGTAGTGAAAATAAGGGGCATATGAACCCCAATGTTCATAGCAGCAATGTCCACAATAACCAAACTGTGGAAGGAGCTGAGATGACCTTCAACAGACAAATGGATAAAGAAGATGTGGTTCATATATACAATGGAATATTACTCAGCCATCAGAAGGGATGAATACCCACCATTTGCATCAACATGGATGAAACTGGAGGGGATTATGCTAAGTGAAATATGTCAAGCAGAGAAAGACAATTATCATATATGGTTTCACTCATACGTGGAACATAAGGAATAGCATGGAGGACATTGGGAGAAGGGAGGGAAAACGTCAGGGGGTAGAAATCAGAGAGGGAGATGAACCATGAGAGACTATGGATGCTGGGAAACAAACTGAGGGTTTCAGAGGGGAGGGCGGTGGGGGGATGGGTTAGCCCAGTGATGGGTATTACAGAGGGCGTGTATTGCAATGAGCACTGGGTGTTCCACGCAAATAATGAATCATGGAACATTACATCAAAAACCAATGAAGTACGGTATGGTGACTAACATAACACAAAAATAATAAGAAATGGAATGGAGAGATTAAATATATGAACCGAGACAATGAATATGCAAAATGGTGTCATTTTACCAGTTCTAGTGAACTATAGAGATCTTACCTGCCTTTATATTCCTTTACTCCCCTCCCACCACTCGTAATATAATTTCCTTGAATATTTCCTCTACACACATGGAAAGCCACATTAAATAGTTTTAATTTTTGCTTCAACCATTAAATATAATTTAAAAAAACTAAAAAGAAGAACATCTAATGTATTTACCCACAGTTTTGCTTACCATCTTCTTTCTTCCTTCCTGATATTCTAAGTTTCATTCTTTTATCTTTTCCCTTTTATTTAGAGAATTTTCTTTAGCCATACTTTTAATATTATTTTGCTAGTAGCAAATTTTCTCAGTTCTCCTTTATTTAGAATGTCTTGATTTCTCCTTTATTCCAGAAGGATATTTTCACTGGGTATTGGATTCTAGGTTGGCAGTTCTTTTCTTTCAGTTCTTGAAAAAGTACGCCTTTTCCTTTTGGCTTCTGTGATTCCTGATGAGAAATTTTCTGCCATTTAAATTCACTTCTGTCTCATGCTTTTCAAGATTTTTTTTTAAGAAGCTTTATTTATTTATTTACTTATTTTTTTTTAGAGAGAGAGAGCACAAGTGGGGGAAGGGAGAGGGACAAGCAGACTCTGCTCTGAACACAGAGCCTGACATGGGGCTCAATACCATGACCCCGAGATTATGACCCAAGCCAAAATCAAGAGTCAGACACTTGACTGATTATGCCACCCAGGTGCCTCTACTTTTCAAGATTTTTAATGTAATTTTACTTCTCAGGAATTTGATTACAGTATTCCTTGGTGTATTTTTTGCATGTTTCCTGTTTGAGATTTGCTCAGTTTTTTGAATTTGTAGGTAGGCATGTGTCTTTTTACAAATATATAAAGTGTTAATCCATTATTTACATGAGCACCTTTTCAATTCTGCCTTCTTTCTCCTCTACTTCCAGGACTTCCAATGACACAGGTGTTAAATCTTTTGGTATATTCCCACCAGTTTCCATGGCTCTGTTCAGTTTTGGGTGGTTTTGTTTTTTTTTTTTGTTTTTTGGTTTTTTTTTTAGACTATTTTCTCTCTGTTCAGATTGTGTAATTTCTATTGTTCATCTTCTGGTTCACTGATACTTCCCTCTTTTTCCTCCATGATGCTTTTCAGCCCACTCTTTGGGTGTTTTTTCTTTTTTTAAAATTTTGGTTATTATATTCTTCAGTTCTAAAATTTGCATTTGGCTGTTTTTTACACCTTCTTTTCCTTTCCTGAGACTTCTGGGACTTTTTATATTTCTATTTGTTTCAAGTGTGTTTATAATTGCTGTTGAATCATTTTTAAGATGGCTTCTTTAAAATCTTTGTCAGATAATTCTAACATTTTTGTCATCTCAGTATGGGCATGTGTTGTCTTTTCATGCAGTTTGAGGTCTTTCTTGTTCTTTGTATGATGAGTGATTTTCAGTTGAAATCTAGACAATTGGGTGGCTTATTATGAGCCTCTAGGTCTTAATTAAACCTTCTGTTTTAGTTGACTCCTTTTGGGGCACTGCTCCAGAAAAGAAATCGGGTGACGTACAGGCTTATGACTTCCTTTGAGGATTAAAGTCCATGTTTCTCCCTTGGTCTCCATTGACACCTGAGAGCAAAGACTCTTCATTACTACTCAGAAGGACTGGCAGTGTGGAGAGGAGGTTCTGACTCCTTGGTAGGCCTTCCCTGATACCTCTATGAATGAGAGGGAGAGTTCTGTGTTACTCTTCCCTTCAGTGACACCTGGTGTATGTTGGGGTGGGGGGACATGGCCTTTGATTCTGCTAAGTGGTGGTGATGAAAGTCCTGACTCTCCATTAGACATCCCATGACATGCCCCAAGTAGTGAAGAGGAGGGGTGCCAGATGTGGGTGGAATCCCAGTCATCTCATGTGGTCTCCACTGTCTCTGCACTGCACGGGGCCTCATTGGCACCTGGCTGGGTGAATGTCCTGGGTTTCTACTTGTCCTACTGTGATCTCACCTCAGTGGGGATATTGAGATACTTCATCACAGACTCTTGACAGTAGAAATCTAGGCTTCCAACGTGGCCTATGGTAGCATGTGTATTATGATAGATAACATGTGACTCTGAGTTAACACCAAGAAAAGATGTGGCAGCCCTGTCTCCAGTGAACTCAAATTCTCTGTCCTTATGATGGAGAATCTACTAAGTATCATACAGAGTATAGGACTGAGAATGTGAGTGTAACTCTATATGTTGCCACTGTGTGATCTTGAGCAGAAGTTTGGTCTCTAAGCCTCAGCTTTCCCATTGGCAAAATGGGGTTAATAACAACAACTGCATTGGACTGCTTGGAGGCTCTACACTGCTAGTAAATGTGAAACTCCTTGCTCGTACCAGGGGTTCAATGAATGACACTTGCTATCATCATCATCATTAATGCCATCATCCTCCTTGTCGTATTAACCAGAAATATCCTACATAATTTTTCATGAATCTGAGTCATGTACAAACCAAATTCTGGTTCCCTATGTGAGAACAATGGAATGGTTCGTAGTCATTCTCTATGGATCCCTAGCTGCTATTAAAGCCAGAAGGCAGGAACAAACCCCAGAGCTATGTGTGACCTACAGAAAACTACCTCTCATTAAAGCACTGTGTTTTCCCTCTGGGTATAGACTCACTTCAGGAATAACTGAGCAGATTTTGGGTTCTTGAGGTTAAGACAGGCAGTCAGAAAATCTCCTCCACCCATTTGGCTCTTACTCTGCTGTGCTCCAGCTAGGTTAGATGGGCGTGTGCCAGGGCAGTGGTCCATTTCAACAACTCAGTACAACTTAAGCAAGCTTTTCGTGAACCATATGTCATTGGAGCCAAGCAACAACCTGGTGAGGTGGGGAGGAAATTTTATAGGGGAGAGGGTATAGGGTGAAGGCTCAGAAAGGTAATGACTTGCCTAATCAATCAAATAAGCAGCTAAGTCAGGAGGGGACTCAATCATTCAACAGGTATTTGGTGAGTACCATCATAGTTTGGGTTCCTCTAGAAGCCAATCCTGAGTCAAGAATCTGATGGTGAGTGGTTTATTTGGGAGGTGATTTCAGAAAACATTGATAAGGGAGTAGGGAAGTGAGAAGGGAAGGTAGCAAGAGAGCTACTGCATATTTACCCATCAACCCCAACAGTCCTTGCCTGGTGCTGCTCCTGGGATTGTTAATTCCCTGGCATCTGTGACTCTGTCTGTGGGCCTGCCCTGCCCACACATCAAACACTGATGGTTGGCAGGCAGGGAGGCATGCAGGCACACATGGCAATGGTGAATGGTAAGTCCATGTATAGAGCATTTCCTTCAAGGCGCCATATACCCAGCACTGTGCCAACTGCAAGAGGTGCAGTAGTGGTCACGGGAGACATCGTTCTTGCTTTTGTGAATTGTACTACTTAGTGGGAAAGATCAACAGGGTAAATAGGTAATTATGATGCAGAGTGATAATGGCTGTGATAATGGAAATATAGTATGCTTAGGAACATATAGGAGGGGCCCCCACCCCAAGATTGGCAGGGCCAGGGGTAACTTCTCAGAGGCAGCGGTATCTCAGATTTAAGTCACCACTCTCTTGCCTCTGAGATTTCCACAGTTCTGTTCCCTATGCACAGAATGTTCTGCCCTCCATCTTCAGCTGGCTGTCTCCTGCATATTCTTCATATCGCCATGTATGTGGCACTTCACCAGAGAGGCCTTTCTGAATCTCCACACTGGGTTTTACGGCCCATCAATATGCCTCCTAGTAATCAGGATTTATATTACACTGAACAGGAGGCATACATTCCTTTTTCATTATTGTATCCTCAATATTTGGCCCAGTTTCTAACACACAGTAACAGTCAATCATTATCTGTTGAATGAAGGAAGAGATGATCCATCTACAGAAAAAGTCACACTCTCTGCTGAGGCTGGGGACCCAAGGAAAGAGGTACATTAATTAGGGTGTGACTGGTGACAAGTTCTACCTTCTGAGAACTGATCCTCTAAAGCTGAATGTATAGGTTTGAATTTAGAGATGATGTGGGCACTTTCCAGTTGACTGAAGCAAACAGTGATCCTCTGCTGAAAAGTGGGAAGGAAATAAAGATTGCCTTTGGTATCCACCTACCTGCCTTCCCACGAGTTCAACTGCACATTTCCTGAGTAGTTACTACATGCCAGGGATCAACTTCTGGGGAGTCAGAGGAAAATGCTCTGCAGTGTCCATTAGGAAACACACCCAAGATGATGGGATGAAGGCCACTTCTGGACTTTCTACTGGTGGCAGAAATGAATCATTATTGTTGGATGGATCTAAGTGTTCCACATTCACAAAATCAGCAATATAAATTATGCAGTATGTCCTGTTTTAATTTGTTCTGAGGCAAGGTTCAAACCTCAACTCTCTCATCAGGATAAATGAAAACAACGACAATGTGGTCCGTGTTTGTGCAGGAATCCTCAGAATCTTGGAAGCACGATAAACAGTTGTGCTTACTTTGGTTATATTTTAGTACCAAAGACAGTAGTAGGATGTGTGTATGGGTGTGCTCATAAACAGGTCCTCATTATGGATATGGTTATGCTAGGCTTATGACAGATTCATATATAAAAATGCTAAAATCAAAGAGACAGAGAAATCAGGTCTCATTGGTAGACTGGGGAAGACTTCACAGAGGACAGCTTGACCTTGACCTTGAATGATGGAGAGAATTCTGGGTGTTGGAGGAGACAGTTGTATGGGGTAGTTTAAGCAAAAGAGTGTGGAAGCGGTTCAAGGACTTTAAGTCGTGTGGTAGAGCTGGGACATAGCTTGCATGAAAGGGAGTGTAAGGACATAAAAGTGAAAAGGCAAGTTGGGTTGAGGGAATGAGACAACTTGAGCACCATACTGAGAAGATGGGACCGCTGCCTGTCAGTGCTAGGCAGCAACAGAAGACTTCTAAGCAGGAGCACAGTTTGGTCTCAGAGAATTCTGGTAGCTATCTGGAAGACTGATTTCAGGAGGAGCAGAAAGAATTTGGAGGCTCTAGTGACAGAGAGGCCTGGGCCTCAGCAGCAGGAGAGATAACAGCAAGGAAACTGCTGGGAAGACATGGCGACTCCATGGGGACACTGAAAAACAAGTTCAAGGTAACCCTGCGGCTTCCAGTTTGGGGCCAAGTTGATAGTGTCATTACAGAAAGAGCACTCAGGAAGGTGGCCCATTCACGCTCCATCCCAACCCATTAGCTCCTCCCCTCACCTTATGGCCCCACAAGCTCTCATGCCTCTAGGCCATCCTGGATCCCCCTATCCTCTTCCCCTCCAGCCCTGCCCTATTTCTCAACTCTTTAGGCAGCCTGGCTTCATGACTTTAGGAAAAATAACCTCTTTGAACTCCCATTTCCATTCCTAATATTAGAAGACTGAGACAGGATGGCATCTTCCTCTAAAGTTCTGCTTTTTTCTGATTTACTTCTTCTGCCAGGACCAAATACACTCAGTTACATTTTTAGGGCATCCTCATCTTCCTACCAGGTGCTGCTGTTTAAACGAGGCTCGGTGCCTCATGAAGGAATGCAGACATCATGGTGGATAGCAAGCAGCAGCCACCGACGCAGGTCTGAAAGGAAGGGGAACTCTCCTGATTCTGAAATCCTTTCAACGTAGCTACCCCTGAACCTGGCTCCCAATGAGGACACCAGTGACTTCCATCAGCCACCACAGGTGACTTAGGACCGATGAGGGCATCAAACATGATCACCCCAAGGCAGTTAGTCCTCCAGGTGGGCCCTCGGGCATAAGACTGAACAAGCAGGCACCAGCACCCCAGGATGTGGCCTTTCCCTGGTGCCTTACTCATTCTGACAACTCCATTTCCGACACCCTTCTGAATGAAAATGGGGTTCTCGATGTTGTCTGGACTGGCAACCTCAGCATCACCTAGAAACTCATTCGACAGGTAAATTCTCAGGCTCCCACCCTCCCCAGCCCCACTGGATCAGATATTCTGGGGTGGGCCCAGCAGTTCCTGTTTTGACAAGCCCTGCAGGAGATTCTGGGGCACATTAATGTTTGAGAACCAATGAGTTAGAAGACAGAGAGGGGGAAAAAGAAAGAAAAAGAAAAAGAAAATTGCATTACTACTCCTAAATAATACATGAATATATTCATTATTTTGAGCTGAAGGCAGACCCAGTAATATAATGTGGTACAAATTTTAGAATGGATGGAATTTAATTTTTTGTGAATAAAGTAGCTACTTTAGTGAAACCTAGCAACATCTCTATGGACAAAGGAAGAAAATACCCGAGAGGCTGAGGTCTAAAGAATTTAGGTAATTAAGGCAAATAAGTGCTGGGTTTTTATTTGTATCATCTAAATGCATGGGTTTTTATACCTACTCTTTTTCTTTTTTAAAGCTATGTAACCTTTGATTTAAATGAGATCTAAACTGAAACCCCAAATGTAAAACCGATAATTGGGTTATACTCTAGGGAAATGGAAAGGGAGTCAGATCTCTGCCTTGTGCTCTCTCCTCCCTCCTCCTCCTCCCTCCCCCCATCCCCACTCCCCATTCCTCCTCCAGTGGCCCATAAGGCTCCAGGCAAGGCCCATTACTGCAGAAAATAGCTTTAATTCCCTATTTCCATTGCATACCCGATGCAAAGGCTTCAGGGAAATTCTATCATATTCCTGGTACAGGCATTTTAATTAATACAAAAAGGAAATGTGTTTTTGTTGTGACTGTGTTTTTCCCTGAAGACCAAGGATGAGGGGAAGGGAGGGGACTTCACCTACAAGAGGCTCTTTCAAGGACAAGGTGATCACAATGAAAAGCAGGTGTTTCAATCATCTTTGCAGCCCAGAGACTGAGCCACCTGCCCAGGAATGTGCTCACAGTAAACACCCTTAATTGAGCCCAACAATCTGAGAAGCCTATTAAATTGCCAGCCCAGGAAGCGGGAGTGACTCAATGTCTGTGTCTGTCACCGCGTTTTGCTTGAGCAGATGTGACTGAATATGCCGGCTTCGTTTCTCCCAGGCTTTTTCCTGGAAAGAAAAGCCCACCTGTATTTGCATGTATGTGTGCAACCTTCTAGAAAAATAGAAACCTGACTCTGCCAGCTGTTCCGTCTCCTCAGACTTTGTGTGCGTCAAGTTTCCTTTGGAAAACAGTGTTACAGACGTGCTGATCTGGAAGGGGTTTCAGGCAGCTTCTAGTACAGTGGTTTTTGAACGATGTTTCTTCTAGAAACTAATCTCTTTCTTCAAAATAAATGTTACCTAGAAATAGGTAAAGAGGAAGTTTGTTCCATTTGCCCCTTCAGCTTCCCCCTCCCCCACCCCGACCTTCCCTGCTCACCCCATCACCCACTTACAGTTAGGGATGCAGCAAAGCCTAGTTTGAAAAACACTAACACATAAAGCCTGAGCTCATGAAGTAAAAGGCCTTTCCAAAGGTAACAGTGCTAGAAAGAGAGCCTGAGTTAAAGATGAGTCTCCTGTTCTGAGAGCTTTCCTATGCAATCCATATGCAAAAGCCCACACAGTCATTCCTTCATGGGCATAGTTTCCAGGCACTCATTCATTCCTTTTTTTTTTTTCTTTGAGCAACCTTTATTAAACACCTGCTATGTTTCAAGCACTTGCTAGCTGCTGGAGAGCCAATGGTAAACAAAAGACGTGGCCCCTGTCTTTACAAAGTCTATTGCAACATAGATGCACTCACTAAATGGCCACACAAATGTAAAATGTGTTATTTATGTTATGAAGGAGATGAGGAAAGCGTCATAAAAACTCATGACTGCTTGTCCCTGGTGAATTTCAACTCCCCTCTCGGTTTCTCTCTTCTTTACGCAAACACACAATTAAAAAAATTACGACAAGAGGATTTTGTCTCCTTAGAGGTCAGGGAAGTTTTCCCCAAGATGTAAACCCGTCAGTGTAACAAACTGAAAGGCAAGAGTGGCTAAAGCAGAGAGTCAGGGGAGAGGTGGGCTGGCTAGGACCACCCAGGACCATGGCAGGCATGTTAAGATGTCGGTCTTATCCTAAGAGGAATGGAAAATCAGGGAGAGTTTTTAAAGTTGGCGAGAAGGCAATTTATATAGTCAGATTGTGGTTTCAAAATGATTTTCGGGCTTCTAGTGTGGCGTTTCAACTGAGCAAGGGCCCAAGGGCCGACACAAAGTACAGTTTGGAGGCCAGAGTTGATCAATGATGAGTTGATTCTGAATGATGGTAGGTGGAATGGAGAGGTGGACACATTTAAGAGCTACGTGTGAATCAATGTGGACAGGAGTTAGAAGTGGAGGACGTACAGAACATGCGGACAAGGGGAGTGGAAAGGATGATGCCTCGTTTATGCTTTGTGAACTGTGAAGTGATTATTGCCATGAGACCTACTGGTAACAATCCCACATTTGCCAACTGACATTTGCCAGCCTACCAGTTCTCAACCCTGGACACACATAATCACCTAGAAGTTTTTTAAAAAAAATATCGGCACTCAAACCCTGTTTTCAGAGATCCTGGTTTTCTTGGTTGGGGTGAGGTCTGGGCATTGGTGCTTTTCCCAGTCTCCTGGGGGTGATTTTAGAATGCCACCAGGATTTCACCAAGGCTGAAAACCGATGCTCTAAATGATCCCCCAGGGGATCTCATATGGTTTCTTCTCTATTTGATTGTACCTCACCATCAACAGAGAATGACACGATCTTCAGTGGCAAACTGATTTTTGCCTCTGAGAAAGAAACAGATTCATAGGAAATCCTGGCAAATGGGGCACAGAGCAGATTAGGAAGTCACCAAACCCACTGGGTCAAGAGAAGGGGGAACAGTGCAGTCACATGACAGAGAAGTCATAAACTCTTCCACTAATAAGCAACTTGCTCATCTGTCAAATGAAGACACTAGACCAGACTAGTGGTTCTCAAACTTGAACTCACATCAGCATCACCTGAGGGCTTGGTGCAAACACAGATTGCTGGGTCCCATCGGCAGAGCACTGGAACGAGTTTGCCTGGGGTGAAGCCTGAAAATAGGAACGACTAAAAACATCCCATGAGATGCTGATGCTGCCCTAGGCACCAAGGCTGGGATGAAGGCACCATTAACAGAGGGAAGGAACCCAAGAGAGATCCATTCTCTAAGAAAGAGATCCTGCCTTTATTGACATTTTGATATTTTCTGCATCATAAATGTTAATTTTGATTTTTAAACGATACTGCATTAACGTTTTATTTATTTGACTCCTGAGGTCTTTGGTGCCCCTGTAATTTTGCAGCCAAAGAGAGGGCCTCGTTCACTTGATTCTAATCCCAGCTGGCCAAGGGCTCCAGGCAGAGGACCAGTGAACCAAATGAGTTCTAAGGGCCCTTCAAGCTGTAACATTTCATGAAATGAGATATAGGGTGATGGCCAGCAGAAGGAGCTCTGAAGCCAAGTGGCCAGGGTTCATGCAGGGTCAATGTGCTCCGCCATTTCCAAGCTGCACAGCTGCGGGGAAGTTGCTAAACTCCTCTGGACCTCCGTTTTTCCTCATCCACAGTGTCAAGATAATAATACTGATCACACAGGTTTGTAGTAACTGACTGAGTTAACACACAGAAAGCACACAGTGTGGGCTGAACATGGTGGGCAGTCTCCATCATCAGCAAAGGCCCCTGGCTTTCATCCCTCTAAAGCTCTCCTTCTGACCAGAGTTACCCTGACTTCTGTGAGGCCGGAAAGGAGGCTTTTTCCCCCCCAGGGCTTCATGGTACTTACCCAGTCACACAGCTTCTTGTTTCTCATGATTCTCCAATTTGTCCCTTGTGGGTTTGCACCTCTTCTATCCCCAAGAGACCTTCTACAAGGTTACCTTAACTAAATGCAGCATCTTATACAGAAGTCTTTAGAAAAAGCAAGACAAACCTTGTGGATTGATTCTCATTATTTACTGAAGATCAATGAAATAACTAGCCAGTACCAGCCACAGAATTCAAGAATCATCTCGTTTATTTTGTGGAATGCAAATATTTATATGAAGGGGAAACTGACAGTCATTGGCTCCTGACAGGGAAGTCACGGTTTCTGCAAATGTAGTGACTATTTGGCAAGTTTGGTAATAAATAAGTGTTCTCAATTAGCAGATTTTTGGGCAGGCTTCTAGCTTCTTTAGAGAACCAGGAGAAGTGGATGGAGAGGTTGGCAGGGGAGGAAGCCCAGATCCCCCATTCAAATGTCTTCATGCTGGGGTCCATACCATCTTCCCGGCCTCACGTCTACCATTACTCACTACTCATTTTCACCAAGTAAGACTTCCTGCTGTTTGTGCGCTATGTAAACTCACTCCCTTCCTGCACTGGTCAGGCTGTTTATCCACCTGCAATGGCCATCTCTGCTTCTTCCATATCAAAGTCAGATTCATCCTTGGAGATCTAGCTCAAGTGCCACCTCGAAGGACTCTTTCGCAATCCCCCATATTCCGTATCACTGTGGTTATTACGGTCAGCCTCCATCAGGGCACCCCTGATGTCTGGGTTTTCCATCTGGCACACCATCCTTGATATTTATCCTCCATAGGAGGCACTCAACTCTAGGTTTTGTTGGGTAGGTTGTCAAAGCAACCTTGGTTGACTGTCGACTTTAATCCACAAGCAAAATAAAAGAACCCTAGGTTACACTAAGAGAATTGGACTTGATTTTTTGGCTGTTCTGTTCTCATCAAAAGCATGCTAACATGGTATTCACGAGACAGAGCAACACATAGATGCACCCTTAGATCGGGCCACTTGGACCTCTCTACTGCCTCTCTATACTCTAATGTGCAATCTACCTGAACTACAAAATATTATAAGAATGATCCCTATACAACTCATTGCTATATTCCTGTCAGAAAGCTCTTAAAGGAAACCTGCACTGTGACTTTATTACCCACTGGAGAAACTGTTTCCATAACTGAAGAAAAAGAAAAAATGTACTTCTAAGCAACTGGTAAGCTTTACTCTTACTGATAGTCGTGAATCCTGTCCTATTTTCTCTTTTGCCCTGGCCAGGAGAACATTCTGAGTAAACATCTGCAGCAGTGCTGACAACACTGACTCCATTGTTGGCCCTCCATCTTGTCCATGCCTGGGTAACGACATCCCTCAGGAATATGTGTTTCAGGCCTTGCGGAGGTTAATGTACGCCCCGCCCAGAATGCGGAAGGCTTGTCCTGATCTTCTCTAGAGTAGTGCCCACTCTGAGTAACTAGTAGTAATGACAGAGGCACAGAGGGTCATACTTCAGATAACTATCCTTGACCTCACCACCATGCCCCTCACTCCGTAAAAGCTGGGGGTTAAGGTCCTGATAGGGGTGGAGAATAGGGATGGAGAGCAGCTCTTCAGTGTCTCTGATCTTCCATCTGCCTGCCCACCTGCTTGCCCCTATCACTAAGTTACCCTGAATACAACTCTATAAATGCTCTAGAGGGGTTTGACTGATTTTTCCGTACTGTCTTTCCAGCCTGGAGGACACTTTACTGATGCTCTTCCACCTTCTAACAACATTGTATAGAATGTTTTGATGTGCCGCCTTGCTTATATTGATCCTATTCCTGGCTTCACGTTATTTTCCTAACTTTATTTGCTTTTCTGTCTTTCTTCCATTTATTTAATAGTTTTCTTTTTGTTTATACATTCTTATAAGACACTTCAGATCTTTTTATAGAAAACGTAGGGGATAGCTTCTTAAGTAACAAATATTTCCTTGAAGGCAGATAATATATCTTATTTGTTTCATATTTTCAATACTAAACCTAGAACTTGGACAAATTTATGTATTTGTAAAAGGAAAAAGAGGAAGAACGATGGAATGAGGAGAAATTCAAGCTGGTGGTAGAGGTATCTATGTCCTACTCATACATCTAGATAAATAGTGGAAGAAAACCAAGAAATATCTTAGGACAATGGAAACCACACCAAATATTTTAGAATGCTGAAAGCCTGGAGATGTTATTTGTCCTATTTGCAACTGATTTTTAATATTGTAAGATAATTTTGTTCATATTCAGATATCAGCACACGTAGGCACAGCCACCAGCTTAACAACTACACCAAGTACAAAGGTACTGCTAAAGCAATTATTCTTTAACTTTCTGAATATTCTTTATGTACTTTTTTGGTTCCAATATTGGTACTAGAAATAATTCAACACATTTTTTTAATACTCAGTATAGCCGTTCTAATAGAGAAATGTTGTGAGCATAAAACGACATGAGAAGGACTTTGTAAAGTTAGAAGTCTTAATCAAAAGCAATGTGATATGTATTTATTCACAAGCACAGACTTTGCAGGGGCATTCATTTATCTGTCAAAATGAAATGCCAATTTTGTGGCCTAACATAAAAGGGCTACAAATGCAGTGTATATTAATCCTACATATACTGACACACACCAGCAATTGATAAAACCAAGAAACAGTCACTGCTGAGTACATGCTCTATGTGGAGTCATCCAAAACTCCTGTCTTTCTCATATACTCCATATCCAGCTGGTCAGCTCATCTGATCGCCACCAACCAACTCTGGAGCTGGACTGAGCCACCGTCCTCCAAAACCATGAGTGCTCCCAACTGAAGTCCCACTATTGCCCTTGTCACTGTTCACATATGGCCCACGGAGTTCTCCCTGAGAAACCCAAGTCAGACTACAGCACTCCTCTGTACAAAACCCTCCAATGGCTTCCCATTTCACTCAGAGAAAAAGCCAAAGTTTTTGCTCTGTTCCTCCTCTATCACCTCTTGGGATACTTTTCCTCCTCCCACCCCTTCCTCACCCCTTCCTGGCCACATGTCCTCTTTACTGTACTTTAAATACGACAGGTATACTTATGGCCTTTCATGGTATGTTTGGTACCTTAAATGCTCTTAGCCAAAATATCAACATGGCTCATTCTCTTACCTACTTTATGTTTTTGTTCACGTCAACTTCTCAGTAAGACCTTTATCTACTACCCTATTTAAATTATGAATGTCCTCCCATCCCTACTCAGGAGCTCTTTTCCCTTGCTTAGTTTTTGTTAATAATAATTATCACCTTCTAACTCTGAACCAATCCTCTCTAGTTCTCTCTCCATATATATATATAAATATATATCAACAAAACAATCAATTCATATGTATGAGTTATATATATATGAATTATTTGTATATATATTTGTATAACTGTTTATTTTTGTATGTGCATCTATATATATGAATTGTCTATTTGTTAATCGTTTCCTCCAACTAGAAGACCTCCATGAGAGCAGAAATTGCTGCCTGTTTTGTTCATTGATGTTGCCTCAGTACATAAAACAGTGTCTGATACCTAATAAATGCTTGTTGAATGAATAAACCATCCCAGACTCTCCTTCCTCCAAAAAAATTTTACAGATTTCAGTGGTATTAATTTCTTAGGTCATTGTTCTGTTCTAAATTCTCATTGGCTTTCTATGGCTCTAGAGGGAAGATCACATTGCACAGTAAGAATAGTGACTTCCTACCCACATTTCAATTTGTGTTCTCACTACTCTTTTTAATGCTCCATCCAAACTGATCTCCCTTGCTTAGCATTGTGTATGCTGCAAACTCTACCACCTCTGTGACTATATTTAAACTCTTGCCGCTGCCTAGAATATCTTCCCCTGCCTCTCTGAAGATCCAAATTTTAATCATGTTTTAATGCCTAGACCAAATGCCATCTCCTCCACGGAGCCTTCTCTGGTCCCTCCAGTGGGAAGCCATCTGTCTTGCTTTTTCCTGAGTTGCACTCTTGGATGACTCTCTCTCATAACACATCACGATATTGTAGACAGCATAGCATAGGGTCAAGAGTGTTGAAACTCAGACTGTAACCCTGAGCATGTTCTTTAGCTCTCTAAAATCCTAGTTCTCTCATCATAAAATGAGGATGATAGTAGCTTACTTACATTATGATTATGAGTTAAACCAGATAATGGAAGGAAATCTGATTTTCTCATTATCATCACCAACATCATCATTTCTTCCTTGGAATATACTTATGCCATTTTTCCTGCTGAACTGTAAGATTCCTGAAAAATGGAATAAATGTCTAATTCACCTCTACACAACCCAGATACTCAATAAATATTTGTTGAGTAAATTTGAGAATCAAGACCGTGACTTTGTCCTCTAAGTTAAAGTAAAGACACTTGCTAAAAAAAAACAAACAGCATTTTTTTGCAACCATATTCTAGCAAGTAAATCCATTCCTATGTGACTTTTAGTTCTCAGATGTTGTTTGCATTGAATTTGAAGCTCACTAGCATTAGGTTTTCTTATTGTATTTCTCAGTGTACATAAAGAATTCATTAGTTAAGAAAATACCAACCTAAATCTTTCTGAAAGAAGCCCAAGGAAATGTAAGGTCAGGCAAGAAAGTTCAAGAGCAAAAATAAAGTTCAAGAAGATGCAGTCCCTGCTACAAAGGAGACAGTCCCATATCCAGGTACCCTTGGAGTCAACACTCAGTCAGTGACAGAAAAGACGCAGGTACAGAGTGCTATGAGAACACAGAGGGAGAGTCTTCAGTTCCTTTGTGTTGTTTAGAGTACCTCCTAGAGGAGATGAGGCCTGAGCTGAACTATAAGAGATGAGCACAAATTAGTAAAACAACAAAACAAAACACGACAAATGAAATGCCAGGCAGAAAGCATGGCATAAACAAAGGTTAGGAGACATGAAATAACATGATAAATGCTGGATTCTATGGACATTTTCGCATGATTACAGCTTCTATTCCAGGGCAAGGAATAGAAAAATATAAAGGTAGATGGAGAATTGTGGGCCACGTCATAGAATACCTTAAACACTCTCTGGAAGTTTGTTTTGTGGGTGAAGGGGAAGCTGGAAGGATTTGAAACAGTAAAGGGACCTGGTCATACTGATGTTTTAGATAGATTTCTCTGGCTATAGGTAGAGGCCAGACCAGAGGAACACAAGAATGAAAGCAAAAACAAAACAAAGAACAAAACAAAAACCCCCACAAAAACAGGTCAGGAGATAATTGAAAAATTCCAAGCTATAAAAATGGAATGCCTAACTAGGGGGCAGAGCAACAGAAGAAGAGATGGAACAAAGAACTGCAGGCAATAAAGTCAGTTGGAATGGACGATTGGTATGTAAACTGCATGGGAGGAAGGAGGAACATGCCTTTCCATTTGGACGAGTGGGCAGAACGTGATGCCAGTCACTGAGATAAGACATTGATGAGAAGGAGCAGAATAGTGGCTGGACATGTGGGAGGAAGATGATGATTCAGTTTCAGTTACCCTGGAACATCAGTACTCAGACTTAACCTTGGGGAAGAGGTCCACGCTGGAGATCGTATTTTAGTGTCATCAGAACACAGGGTGGTTAAGGCATTGGAGTGCATGAACTTACTCAAGGACAGAGTTCACGTTGTTCTATTCACCAGAATTGTGGTGAACACACCATGGAAAGCAGAGGAGGAACCCACAGAGGAAGCAGAGCAGGAATGCATAGAGAAAGAGAAGAGGAGAATTGAATGAAAATAAATTTGTAGACACTGAGGGAGTAGAGAATTTCAGAAAAGAGGGAATAATCAACAGTGTCAAATAGAGCTGCGATGTAAAGTAAGATATGAACTAAAAAGTGTCCTCAGATCTGGCAAAGGCATTTTACATTAGACTAGGAGCAAGAAGAAAAGCAAGAAAGGGTTAAGCTTGCTGCTTGGAAAAAGATGATGTAATGTTAACAGATGACAGTGAGAGAGGAGAAGCATCTAACATTTCCATTGCTTATCTATTCTATCAAGGAGAATGATCTTCGAACTGGAAAGGTAGAGCCAAAGGCTTTAAGAGGGAATTAAAGCCCAAGCTAAATTAGAATATAGTGAAGGCAGCATTGTGTTGCTTTACAGATAAGGAATTCTTCCAGGACTAGATGAATTACATTCTAGGACATACATACACACACGCACACACACGTATGCACACATACACACACATGCTATGCAGTATGGTTTTAGAACTTCTGTCAAAAAACTTTAAGTATCACAGATAAAAATATAAGGGGTGCCTGCGTGGATCAGTAGGTTAAGCTCCAGCTCTCAGTTTCCGCTCAGGTTGTGATCTCATGGTCATGAGATCGAGCCCCACATCGGGCTCTGCACTCAGCATGGAGTTTGCTTGAGATTCTCTTTGTCTCCCTCTGCCCATCCCCCTGCTTGCACATGCACTCTAAATAAATAAATAAATATCTAAAAATTTTTTTCAAAGATGCTAAAAGACTGGCAGTTAACCAAAAGAAAAAGGAGTCCACAGAAATTATGTTCAAATATATAAACTGTCATATAGAATAAGACAGAGTAGATTTGTGACCCCAAAATCAAATCAAAGTGTAGAAGGTGTAGAAGTATAGATTTCAGCTAATTATATAGAAGGACTTCTCATTATTCAGTCATGACATGAGCCAGTCTGAAAGGCAGCATTTTCCTGGCTCAGAAGTGTCTGAGTGGAGGTTGAGGGCCATTTGTCAGGCTGGAGAGTTGGACTCAATGTGGTAGGGCCAACACCTGGGGTCATGCCTTTACCCAACTGTAAGAGACATTACTGAGTGGAAACAGCACTTTTTCCCATTGAGCTTAGAAAATGAAATAAATTATATTTGTCATTCCTGCATTATATTGCCTCTAATTTCCCTTCTAAATTGGAAATCCCATATACTTATATTCTAGAAAGGATAGTATATGTAATTTCTACAGTGGAAGTTGAAGTGATGGCAAAAAAGAAACAGCTCAGTTAACTAAAGTATTTGGGAGCTGAGGTATGAATGTTGCTGTTGTATTAGATTTCATTTCTCATGGGACCCTTGCTGGAGAACCAAGGTTGTGGGGTGAATTAGGCAGTGTTCCATGCTGGCTTCAGACTATCAAATTTATACACAAATATTTAATGATGTCCTTCTGGTGTCAGACACAACGTTAGGTACAGCTACTGCACAGAAAATGTGTCAAGACGGGCACTAGGCACACTTAGAACAGAAGGTGATGATGTTATAAAAGACTTTTTGCCATCTCCCTCTTGGCCAGTTAAAATGAATTAGAATGATCAAAGGCATTAGGATTGAGTTCTTGCTTTGTATAGTTCAGCCTACAAATCAAATACTGCTCTCTGTTTATTACTGACAGACCATAATTCAGAGAGAAAGGTTCAGAGAGGTCACTATTTATGATTACCCGAAGTGTTTCATTTGCAAGAATTATAAATGGAAAATCTGGCACATAGTTAGAAATGTAGATCTTCTGATACATAAATTTGCCCCATTGATTTTTATGTATTTCTTAAACTGTGCACTGCTGCTTTCAATATTGTTTTGGAACAGATTGACCATAAATATTTAAATAACTGCTGTTCAACAATCAAAGCTACACACAACGGTAGCTGTTTGAAGATAACAAATGTGATCTGCTGAGGTCAAGAAAAGCAAGTTGAATAGAAAAGATTCAAGGTAAATTTTTACTGGGTACGACTCCAGCCACCAAAACAAGGGAAAGCTCGTAAGACGATGCTTGTGATGTATCAGGTATTCGATAAATAGTTTTGGATGAGACGTATGCATAATGGTGTCTGTCACTAACATGGGGATGGGAGAGAAGGAAGATTTTAGGCTTTCACAATGACATTGATAGAGCCACAAAATCACGGTGAAGTCAGATCTAATGCCAGCTACATAGGACATACGCTAAAACACAGAAGGCTTTAAATACAGGGTCTACCACCAAAATACAGCAAAGTGGCCTTTGTCTTAACAACTAGTCTAAGAAATATTCTCCTTATGTGACCTGAATACCTAGTCTCTCCATTGTACATGGAAGAGATGCTAGTCATTTAAACATGGTTTTTAAAATATCCTAGAGAAGCCTTCCGCACCCTGCTAGGCCAGGTCCAGTGATCCTGTAAGGCAGCTGTGGAAGTGTTCCGCTCGCATCTTCCCTCGGGGAAAATGTGTCGTGAGGAGTGTCCTTAGCTGAAGCTCCAGCTGCCACACCTTCACGATCCACCACAGCATCAACACTGCGGCCAGGCTCTCCCTGGGCAACTCCCAACCATGAGTGAGTGCAGCACATGGACTAGATTCATCCATTCCAGACCAAACAGAGGATTCCTCTAGGAGGCAATCTTTGCTCTGGAGATTTCCCTTAGTCTGGGCCAAGGCTTTCTCAGAGCTACATAGCTTACGTTCTTTCCACTCGACCTTTCCTCTCTCCTTATACAGATGACAGACTCACATCACTATCTGCAACTCTCCCCACTCCTCTTTTCTCACCCCTTTTTCCTCCATAAGCATTCCTGCTAATCTCTTAACATTTTAAATTCAGTCTTGGCATTTTCTTTCTGGAGAGCCCAAATGGACATATCCAGTTACATACTCTCAAAGCACTTTGCTCCTTTTCTTCAAAGCTCACATATTCTGTAAGTACATACTTATTTATGTAGTTATTTGATAAATGATTCTCCTCCCATCAGACGTTTGATTTCCACTGGGATTAAGAAACCT
Source organism: Ursus americanus (assembly GCF_024610735.1). Lineage (NCBI taxonomy): Eukaryota > Metazoa > Chordata > Mammalia > Carnivora > Ursidae > Ursus > Ursus americanus. The sequence goes on along the minus strand of NC_142131.1, from coordinate 47,448,757 downwards.
TTCTACTTTATTCTAGAATCTGTCAAACAACCTAGAAAATTACAAGTTATTTATAAATATTTACTGAGTGAATAAATGGGTAAAAGATAGTAATGGTGTCATATCATGAAAAATTTGGGGGCGGTATTAAAGAGGATGGAATTAAACAGTCACAACCAACTTTGGCAAAAGAAGGAAAGCAGAAGGGGTGGAAAGACAGAAGGAAAACTGAAAATAAGCTAACAGTACTTGTAAATTTACTTAAATTATACCTTTCCGCTTATAGGGTTTTTTGATACAGATTAAGAGAGAAGGTATAGGCAACACAACAAAGCTCTCAGAGCTCTGATTCTCCGAATCTGGTATTAATACATCTATTTTAGTTCTTAATTCCTAATAATTACAGTACTGATGCAACAGTCATACTAGACTGATACCTAGTCAGCATTAGTCCTATCTTTGAAGTTCAGACATTTGTGTACAAACTGAAAAAGGAAGAAATTTTCCAAGCCAAATCAAGCAAATTCCCAAGAAAACTGAGGGCTTAGGGAAGTGTTTTAGGAGAAAGGCTACACAACCACAAGTTCCCAGGGTATTGCATTATTCCATGCGACACACATTGTCATTAATTCTTACGGTCACTGCAAAACTTGTGAGCTCCCTTATGCCATACAGAATTGGCAGTGTACGGTAACAGATGTGAAAGTAAAAAAAATAATAATTTCTGACTTCTGTTTCTGGCCATGATGGGGCAAGTTGTATCAGACTAGCCCATCTACTATCACCACTAAAAACTAGACAGAATGTGAGGGGGGGGAAGCTATTTTCAGATATAAAACAATGACTAACACAGAATCATAATCCCTTAGAGAAAGAAAACAAACAAGCAAAGCCTTGTAATCGCTCTTTCAGTCTGGAGGCACTTGATGGACCCTAGGGCAAGAAAGGGGCAGCCAAGCAAATCATGACCTTCTTGCTGTGCTGAGGAAACAGAGAAGATTTCTGGGAGTCTAAGCCAGCTGTAATTTGGAGGCAGAGTGATAGGGAGCAAAAAGCAGAGGAAAAATTCATTAAGTGTATAAGGAAAGTCTTCTTGAGTCTCAGACTATATATTAAGAGATACATGCACAGTGTGAGACTCCACAAGCCTGGAAAAGAATGACCAGTGAGCCTAAAATATTGAAAAGCTATAAACTGACTAGCTATGAGAACTACCACTTACCCCCAAATGGGAGATTATTAACCTGAGACAGTACAGATTTCGGAAAGGCCATGCCCCAGCAGCAGGGCTACACCATAGAGTGATAGCTCACCTAGGTTCCAAGCAAAGCTTAAAACCGGCTTTAAAGGAACAAGATTATTAACAAACAAATTAACTACCAGAATAAAAGGGAATATTCGGTCAATAGAAGTAGGTCTAAACATTATAGGGAAAATGATATTATTAGTCAAAGACTTAAAAGAGGTATTAAAAATATATATTCAAGGACTTGAAGGAAACAAGAACATAATGAGAAGAGAAAAGTAATCTACAAAAGAGTACCTAATGGAACTTCTAGAGCTAAAATATACGTCTACAAATAAGCTTAGTAGGATGTGCTTCAAAGTAAATTAAACACAAAAACATGATGGAAATTAAAGGCAGGGAGATAAAACTATCTACACTGAAACATTGCTAAGAATATTCCTAAAAAAATTAAGAGACTGTTAGAGATCTGTGGGAAAATATCAAGCCACTAAACACTGCAGGTGGAATGCTAGAGAGTTAGAGGTGGGCACAAAAAGTATTGATAGAGTGATAGCTGAAATTTTCCAAAGTCCATTAAAAATTATGAACCCATAGAACTAAGAAATTCAATAAAACCCACTTAGGATAATTTTTAAAAAATATTTGTAAGGCACATAATAATAAAATTACTTAACAGTTACAAAGTTAAAATATTTAAAATAATCAGGAAAAAAAAAGTCCATTACATTGAGGGGAGCACACTTAAGAATGACCACTGACTTCTCACCATAAATAGTACAAGCCATTAAGATAATGGAAGAACATCTACAAGTGTTGAAATAATTTTTTAAAAACTCTATCCACCTAGAGTTCCATAACCAATGAAAATATCTTTCTATCCTTCATATATGAAAGCAACATAAGGAACTTTCCAGAGAAGAAAGAAAAAGGTGAGCAAATTCATTGCCTTGGAAATGATTGTTGGTATGAATTCCAGTCTACATAAAGGAATGAAGAAGATAGGCAATGGTAAACACATGAGTAACTATAAAAGACTTGTTTTTCTCGTTTTTAATTTTTTTAAAAATTTGACTTACTAAACCAAACATTTGACTTATTAGACCAAAAAGACTAACAGTGAATTGTGTTACAGTATAGATACATATATCACATATCTGTACACATATGTGTGCAAACATCCTATGTAGAAATACTGATACAAAGATTGGACAGGGAAAGGAAAACTGATGTTTATATTACCCACAAATGGTATAATACTTAGATTATGATGTTAGACATATATTTTAAATCCTGGAGCAACCACACAAAAATAAAATGATAGTAGATGGGTTAGTCTGGTACCATTATTTCTCCTCTATAAGTCAACAGAGGAGATAATACACTAAAGATAGGTAATTAATACAAATGAAGGCAGAAAAAGAGGAAATGAGGACAAAGATAAGATGAGATGAGCAAGTGGGAAAAACAGCAAGACAGTCAATTTAAAATGAAATAAGAACACCAGCTAAAAAGCAGAGGTTTACAGACTGGATAAAAACGCAAGCCCTAACTAAATACTGTCTTTAAAAATGCACTTTAAGTAAAAAAACACAGGTCTCAAGTGAAAGGATAGAAACACTCACGTCATGCAAGTAAGCCTAAGAGACATCCAAATATCAGAAAAAAGCAGACTAAAGGACAAACTGTATTCCCAGGGCCAAAGGGGGCATTTTGTACTGATAAATGGGTTAATATATCAGAAAGATATAATAATATTAAATGTCCATGGGTCCTGTAACAGAACTTCAAATTAAGCAAAACTAACCAGAACCAAAAGAAGAAATAGGCATGTTTACATTTATAATAGAAAACTTGGACATTCCTCTCTCAGAAATGGATAGAAGTAGAATGAAAATCAGTAGTAACGTAGAAGAAGCAAATAATATTATCACCCAATTTTCAGTTAACTGACACTGAAAAAACACAACACCCCATACCTGAAAAAATACACATTCTTTTTAAGTGTGCATGGAATACCCACCAAGAGCAATCATATACCGGGCTGCAAAGTAAGTCTCCATGAATTTAAAAGGACTAAACTCATACAGAAAATGCTTTCTGGCCACACTAAAGTAAATTAGAAATTAATAACAAAATCCAGAATATCCTCAATTATTAGAAATTAAACAACACTCTTCTAAGTAGCCCATGGCTCAAAGGAACCATAAGAGAAATTAGATACTCTTTTTAACTGAATACCACTGGGAAAAAACCCAATATATCAAAATTTATGGATTTCAGGTAAAGAAGCACTTGAAAATTAATAGCTAATAATAATAATAAATGATAACAAAGTCTTAAAATTAATGATCTAAGCTTATACCTAAAGAATCTAGAAAAAGAAGGGCAAAGTAAACCAAAGTGAGGAGAAAGAAGGAAATAACAAAGGTAGGAGCAGGAATCAAAAACAGAACAAGGAGTCCCTTGTAGAAGAACAGAAAAAACCAAATTAACACTATGAGAAATGAGAGAAGGAACCTCATTATAGATCCTACAGACTTTAAAAGGAAAATAAGTATTATGAACCACCTTATGCCGATTAATTTTCCAATTTAGATGAATTAGATAATTTCTGAAAGACAGAAACGAACACAACAGACACAAGAAGATACAGAAAGTTGGAAAACCCCTCCGTCTACTAAAGAAATCGAATTTATCACGACTAAAACGCTTCCCAAAGTCTGGGACCTAATAGTTGAAATGGTAAATTCTATCAGATATTTAAGGAAGAAATACTCTTTTAATGTAAACTCTCTGAAAATGGGGGAAGAGGAAACAATTTTGAACATGGTATATGAAGGCCAGCATTACCCTGACACTGAGATCACATGCAGACACTACAGGAAAATAAAACCGAAGACCAACATCCTGCTGATCATATGTGTGATAACCCATAACACAGCAAACAGAAGCAAGCAATACATAAAAACTGCAATTAATCACGACCAAATGCAAGACTGATTTAAAAGTTAACCTACTGTGGGGCACCTGGGAGTCTCAGTCTCAGTCAGTTAAGCGTCCGACTCTTGATTTCGGCTCAGGTCATGATCTCAGGGTCGTGAGATTGAGCCCCGCATCAAGCTCTGTGCTGGGTGTGGAGCCTGCTTAAGATTCTCTCTCTCCCTCTCTATCTGCCCCCTGACTCACTGCTTGCACATTCTCTCTTTCTCTAAGGAAAAAAAAGTTAACCTATTGAATCCATTATCTTAAAGAAATAAAAGAGAAAAATTATATGATCATCTCAATAGATACATTTGATCAATTCAACATCTAGTCATGATAACAGCATAAATTTCTGAATGAAATAAAGGGTATATGCAAAAACCTACAGTTAACATAATACTTAATGGAAATACTGAATTGTTTTCTAAGATTACAAACAAGTGAAGGATATCTATTCTCACCACTTATATTCAACATTGTATTAGAGATCAGGAAGGGAAGAAAAGAAAGAAGAAAGAAAGATTTCAAAGGAAAAAATAAAACTGTCCTTTTTCCAGATGACGTGATTGTGAAGGTAGAATAGGGAATCCAGCAAAAAGTACTAGAGCTAGTAAGTGAATTTGGCTAGTTCTCACAAGATAAATACAAAATTCAAGACCAAAATACAAAATTTAGGAAAAATATTAGACTATGAAAGTTTTAAAATGCCATTTACGACTGCAGTAAAAATATTTACAAGAAAAATTTAAGAGAACAGAATGAATGGAGAAATATATCATATTCTTGGGTCAGAAGACTCAATAGTGTTAGATGTCAATTCTTTCCAAACCTATCTATAAACTCACTGCAGTCCCAGTCAAAAGCCCAACAGCCTTTACTATAGAAATTAACAAGCTGGCTCTTTCATGTAGAAATTCAAAGGAGGTAGAGGGATGAAACAATTTTGAGGGAAAAAAAGAACAAAGTTAGAGGACTAACAGTAACTGATTTAGAGCCCTCTAAAAGGACATTGATAAATTTTACTTGATCAAAATTATGAACTTCTGCTCTCTAAAAGATGCTGTTAAGGGGAAAAAAGGATGAGCTCCAGGCTGTGGGAAAATATTTTAAATCATGTATGTGGCAAGGGAGTTTTATCTAGAAAATATATAACAGACTCTCAAAACTCAATTACAAGCAAACAATCCAAAAAAAGTGGGTAAAATATTTGCATAGACCCTTCACCAAAGAAGATACACAGATGACAAAGAACAACATGAAAAGATGCCTAACTTCATTAGTCCTTAGGGAAATGACAATTAAAACCACAATGAGATGCTACCATACACCTATTAGAATGGCTAAAATTAAAAAGATTGACTTTGTCAAGTACTGGAGAGAATGTGGAAAAACTGGAACGCTCATACATTGCTGGTGGGACGTAAGATGGTCCTACCACTTTATAGAACAATTGGGCAGTGTCTTAAAATATCCCCCTATCATTTTATCCAGCCATTTACCTGGAGAAAAGCATATCTCCATAGAAAGAATTGTCCATAAAGGTTCACAGCTGCTTTATTTGTAATAGTCCTACACTTCTTATAACCCAAAAGTCCAGCCAACAGTTCAACAGATCAAGTACGACATAGCCATACATAGGAACACTTCTCAGCAAATAAAGACCACTGATGCCCATAACAAAACTGGTAATTTTAAAAATGATGATGCTGAAAGACACCAGAAAAAAAATACTGTGTGATTCTACATACATAAAATTATAGAATATGCAAACTAATAGTGATGGAAAGCAGGTCAGGGAAAGGGAGAGATTACAAAGGAGCACAAATGAACTTCTTGGAGGGGGATAAATATTTCCATTTTCTTAATTAGTGACAGTTTCATGGGTGTATACATGTGTCAAACTATATACCTTCATATGTACAATTTACTGTATGTCAATTATACCTCAATAAAGCTATTAAAATATGCAAACCATTTGAATAAATATTTCTCAAAAAAGGTATAAATGGCCAATAAGCACATGAATAAAAGCCTGACATCTTTAGCCACTTGGGAAATAAAAATAAAACCACCATAAGATACTACTATACATGCACTAGAATGCCTGAAACTGAAAAGAGTGGCATTTGCAACAGTTGGCCAGTATTTGAAGAAACTAGAACCCTTATACACTGCTCAGGAGAGGATAAAATGATACAACCACATTGAGAAAGAAATCTTGCCATTTCTTATGATATTAACATAACTTAGCACAGGACCCAGTAGTTCTGCTCCTAGTATTTACCCAGGGGAAATCAAAGCTTGTATTTACAAAAAGCTTTGTAAAAGAGTGTTCACAGTAGCTTTATTAATAATAGTCAGAAACTGGAAACAACACAAATATCTACCATCAAGTTAATGAAGAAACACATTTTGCTACATCCATGCAATGGAGTACCGCACAGCAAGAAAATGAAGGGTCCAATGATACATGCAACAAAATGGATGAACCACAAGAACATTTTACTGAGTAAAACAAATCAGACACACAAAAAGCATTCATACAAGTGCATTTACATGATGTTCTCCAAGGATAAACTAACCTATAGTGATAGAAATTAAGTCAGTGTGTTCATATAAAATTATGAATGTACTAAATACCCATGAATTGCTCACTTCAAAATGGTTGATTTTTATGTTATATCAATTTCACCTTAATTGAAAAAAGTCATGTGTGCCTGGATGGCTCAGTCAGTAGAGCAGGTGACTCTTAAACTTGGGTTTGTGAGTTCGAGCCCAACGTTGGGTGCAGAGGTTACTTAAAAATAAAAATCTTTAAAAAGATTAAATAAATAAATCAGTATGTATGACTGGGATAGGAAGTGGGAAAAATCACTATAAATGAGTACAAAGTAATCTTTTGGAATGATGGAAATGTTCTGTATCTTGATTGTGGTGGTGATTAAGAGGAGTATACATTTGTTAAAACTCCTTGGGGGGTGTCTGAGGGGTGCCAACTCCGTGGGTTAAGCTCTTAAATGGATGAATTTTATCGTGTGTAAATTATGTCGCAATAAAATCAATTTAAAATGCATTTCCTCAGCTTTCTTGGCAAGGATGGGTGCTCATGCTGTCTGTCTGGGACAATGAGAGGTAAACAGAAGTCAGGGGGCGAGGCTTCTGGGATATCTTTTTAGCAAGAGACAACTTGGCTGGAATGGTAGCTTTTGTGCTTCCTCTCCTTCATGAAGATACTTTTTATCTACAGTTTCCCATGCTCTCTGATTGCTGGATGTGTTTAGCCAATATGGATTCCCAATGGGAGAGAAGAAGAGAGGATAGTGAGGTCAGAGGATTTATACTCCTGTTTTTTTCCTATAAGGTCTTCAGTTGTCTTTTAATAGAAGAGTCTTGGCTTCCTCTCAAAACAGAGGACTCAACAGAACTTCTTTTCTGGTTTCAGTAACCTCTTCTCCTTGATTCCAAGGACCGACTCTGATTACTGCACTGTCCTCTTTTTAATGAGGAGCAATGTGTGTACAGAAAGTACACATCATTATGACTTTTTTTTCACTCTCGTAACCACTTCCTAGACCAAGAAATAGAGCCAGCACTCCAGAGGCCCCTGTGGACCCCCACCCCAGTTGTTACTCCTCCCTTGCCAAAGGTAACTATCTTCATATCTGATATTCTGATTTTGATATTTACATAAATGGAGAAATACAGGGTATTGTCATTGACGCAAGTATTTCCTTGCATAAATATACCAAATTTACTTGGTCATTCTATTGATGATAGACATGGAGTTGTTTCCAGCTTAGTTATTATGAAGGTACGGCTATGAACATTCTTATATCTTTTGGTGAACATATGTATGCATTTCATATATAAATATATGCATATATATATATATATACTTAGTAGAATAGCTTGATCAGAGTCTACGTGTGTATATTTGGCTTTAGTGGACTTGATAAATAGTTTTCCAAGTGGTTGTAATAATTTACACTCCCACCAGTAATATATACAATCTCCAGTACCACTATGACCACACCAACCCAGGGTATTTTCAGTCCCTTTAGTTTTAGCCATTCTGGTCAGTGTGCAGTGGTATTTCAATGTGGTTTTAATGTGCATTTCTCTGATGACTGATAGAATTGAGTACATTGTCATATGTTTATTGGCCATTTACATAGTTCATGTGCTTTTGGTCATCTACAAAGTTTCTTTTTTGAAGTGCTTGTTCAAGTCCCTTGCCCTTTTTTAAAAAAATTGAGTTGTTAGGGTTTTTCTTATTTGTTTGTAGGAGTTCTTCATAATCTGGGTTTGAGTCTGTTGTTAATTATCTGCTTCTCTAACCTAGTCTTCCCCCAGCCTGCGGTGTGCCTTTTCGGTCTCTCCATGTTTCTTTGACAAAATAAAAATTAACTTTTAATGTAGTTCAATTTATCTACATTTTCTTTTGTGGTTATAACTTTTTGTGTCCTGTTTAAAAAGTTTTTTACCCACCTAAGGTCATGAATATCATCGTGTATGTTATCTTCCAGAAAACTTATTTTATTTTAAACATTTAGAACAATACTTCGCTTGGAATTGTTTTATGTGTATGTGGTAGGGGATGTAAATCTTTTTCTTTTCCCCAAAAGAGATAACAAATTTCCCCATAATCAATTATTTAAAAGACCACCTTTCCTCCACTATACTATAATGTCACTTTTTGAGAGACTCAAAGTCCATATAAATGTGGGTTTGTTTCTGGACTCTAATATATTCCACTGATCTGTTTGTTTATCCTTGTGTCTAATGCCCAATGTTTTAATTTACTACGCAGCTTTATTTCTTATAGCTTTATAAGAAATCTTGATAAGTGGTAAATTCCTCCAATATACATTGGCTATTTTTCACCCTTTGCATTTGAAGGCAAATTTAGGGATAGAAACTTTTCAATTTCCAAAAGAATGGTCCTAGAATTTTGATTAGAGTTACAGTTCTCTATAGATGAACTTGGGAAAGAAGAGACAATTTTACAATACTGAATCTTTTAAATCTGTGAACATATATCTCTCTATTTAAATCTTTCTATTGGTAAAGTTTTAAAAGTTACTTTTTGTGTTAATATTTTGACCTTCTTTCCTCAGATTTATTCTTAAGTATTGGATGTTTTTATTGCTATTATAAATGGTACAAGCTAAAAAAAAGAATCATCCTAAATGTTTGCTTCTATTATGTGGCAATAGGACTTAGTTTTTACATATTAACTAAAAACCTTGCAAAATAACTTCAAATTGTTTGTCTATAAATACGTATTTTCTACTTACCCAATCATGTCATCTGCTGATAAGGACACTTCATGTCTAATTTCCAATCTGCATTTTTTTTTTTATTTCGTTCTCTTGCTTTATTCTACTGGCTAGAAACTCTAGCATAACACTGAATGGAAGTTGTGAAAGAGGGCTTCATCATATGATTCCAAACTCCAGGAAAACTACCCCTTTTCACCATTAAGTATACAATTTGGTATTGGGTTTTTGTTGCTATCCTTAATCAGGTTGAAATGTTCCCTTCCATATGCAGTTGCTGAGAGATTTTACCATACATATTTATAGTACGAATTTCTAAAACCCAGCCTGAGAGCCATTGTGTTTAGTGGTTTCCAGTCCACTTACACTTAATGCAACTAATTGACCACATGATTATTTGTATTCTACCTGTCTCACTTGTTCTCTGTCTCTCGTTGTCCTTTTTTGTCTTCTTTTGAATCAATCATGCATTTTTTTAACTCAAAGATTTTCTCCTCTGTTAGCTTGTTACTTTTACATCAGTCTATCCTTTAAAAATAATGGTTACACTAGAGATTACAGTATACATCCATTAATTACTGGAGCATAATTTTCACGAGCAGTTTCACTACTCCCCCTGAAAGCTAAGACCTTCCTTGTTAAATATCTTAATCTCTTCATCTCTCTCTCCTGCCTTCCACTTATTTTTTCCTATATTTTAAATTATGTTATTATTTTCAAAAATTTTCATCAATATTCAACATTTCCCATTGTTGCTCACTCATTTCTGCATTTTCAACTGTGTCTGCTTGTAATAAGCCATCTCAGGTTCTATTTATTTAAAACGTATTTACTTTGCCTTAATATGTGAAGGGTATTTTTAGGAGATAGAGGATTCTAGAGTGGCAGTTATTTTCCTTCAGCATTTTAAAGCTGTCAGTCCTCTGCTGGGGTTCCCTAATTTTTGTTGAAAAGTCAACTGTGCAATTGTTTTCTCTTTGGTGGTAGTGCATTTTTGTGTGTGTTTTTAAGATTTTCTTTGTCTTCAGTTTTTCAGTAGTACCACTGTCATGTACCTAACTATAATTTTCTCTTTATTCATCTCGATTGGAGTTAATACACTTCTAGAAACTGCAGCACCCCCATGACTTTTACCAATTTGTAATATTTCAAGCCAGCGTCTTCTCAAAGATGATTTTGCCCATAACCTCTCTTCCTTCCACTTCTTGGATTCCAGTTACAAATATTAGACCTATACACTATGTCTCATATATCTTTTAGGCTCTCTTCTTATTTTTCATACTTTTTTTACTTCACTGTTTCTGTCTGGATTTTTTCTTTTTCATTGACTTGACTTCCTCTCAGTCATCTTTTCTCCTGTTCTAGTATAGCAGCTCTTAATTCTATTGATCGAGTTCTTAATTTGAATTATTAAATGTTGTTATTCTCTTAGCCTATGATTTTCAACTGTTGCTATTACATGGCCTCAGAATCTACCTTCCGTTTCCTCTTCCCCACCACCCACACATTTGCCTCCACCAAGCCATCTCTCTTATTTGTTACTTTTGTAAATACGTGCCTGCTCTCTCAAGAAGGCTGAGGTTTGGCTAGATTCTACAGAGCTGTACTGTCCGTAGAAGCTTTCTCTTGTTGTCTGTGTTCCCTTAGAAAAGAACTCATTATGTTGCCTGGTTGGAGTCATGAGATATGATTGGCATGTCAGATAAGTCTCTGCCAGGCTTAGAGGGAGCATCGCTGATTCAGAAGCCTGCTGGCTTAAAAGTGGGAAGATCACGACTGATGTCCCACAATGCAGGACTTTGTCCTTCCTCCAACAGCAAAGCAATTACTCATGTAGATGACTTGGGTGGATAAGAGAGTACCACCCTACATCACAATGCTGGACCCTATCTAGAGTCCTATTATATACATTAAAAGAGAAGTTATCATCCGGTATTTCCTGAGGACGAAGGGCTAAGGGGAAGAAGATGGTGGAGAGGGCTCAGCTTATCTGCACAGTAATGCCACAGGGCTCTGCTTTTACCTTTAAGCCTGGCTGCCCCAATATCCTTTGCGAGTTGTTCACCTGTACAACCTATAAAGACTGGAGAACTCCCAGAGCTTGATTCTTGGCCCCCTTCTATTTTTAATCTCTACTTTTTCACTTAATGATCACTTAGGCCTCTGGCTTTAAATACCACCTATTGATTTTATGCTCTCCTCAGTATTCCAAGTGCGGATATCTAATGGCTCATTTGATGTCACTTTGTAGACGTAGAAGACACGACTCAAAGTTAATCTGCTTCCAATAGAACTGTGAGACTCCTACATCGAAGCCACCCTGAACAATTATTCTAATACAGCAACCCACGAGTTACTAACACATCCCCTATCCTTATTTTATCAACAGTGGTTTGGGGTGTCTGATGTTTTATGATATTTACTTATTATTGATAGTCTATTTCCTCACATTAGAACCTAAGTTCCATTAGTACAGTGGTGTGCCTATCTTGCTTCATACTCCTTGACCAGTACTGAGAACTTGGTAGAGAACATGGTAACAGAAACGGAGGGACTATTTGTGGGGTGAACGTGAGAAGGTATCCACAGCTAGACTGTGTCTGGCTTTGTTGAGATGACATCTGGCCAGAGTAGAGTTGGGAGGGATGCGGGAGGCTTAAAATAGAGTTTCATCCTCATTCTTCGTTATATGTAAGACTACATCACAAGTCAACCATTCAGTATAGGGATACCACTCATAGACCTCTTACTGACACCACATCCACTCATCCAATCCATTAGCAATTCTATCAACTCTAACTCCAAAATAATTTATCCTAAATCCAACCTTTACTCACCATTACCTCTGCTGCTTCCTCATTCAATCTCCTTTCTCTCTGTCTAGTCAACTGTGATAGCCTCCCTGTATTTTCCACAAAGCAGCCAAAGGGAGACTTGAAAAAAAAAAAGTATATTATGTCCCTGACCTGTTTTAAACCACCCAAGTTTTCCTGTTACACATAAGTAAAACCAAACTCCTTGTCATAGCTTTTGAGGACTTACATGGTCTGACCCCAGCCTTCCTTTATGACTGTGAGTACCATTACTCTCTCCCTTGCTAACTAAGCTCCGGCCACACTGTCCTGCTTTCTTTTATGTTAACAAAGCAAGCTCATTGCTGACTGCTGCTTACAGTCCCTTTTACTTGCTATTCTCCCTGTCTGGAAGAATCTTCCCTGGTGTTTGCATGGTATGGCTGGTGACCTCACATCCTTCAAGTCATAAGCTTCTCTGACCACCCTATCTACGGCCGTATAATCTTTTATTATCACATTCTTATGTCACATTGCCTTATATAATTTTCTTCACTGTTCTTATAACTATTATTTTTTTCTTTTGATTGTCTGCTTTATTCACTACCATTTTCCTAGTATGTAAAACAAGGTATGACACACAATAGGTACTCATTACTTAGTTATGGGATATATAAGAGAATGAATGAATTGAAGACAGGTAATCTCTCACACCATTGTTGTTCTGTCATTTCTTTGGGAAGAGTCCTTCTTTATTCTTTCTTTATTTAAAAGGAAAGAGAGGAAGTGAAGTTTCAAATCTGTAAATTTTCCCCTTGCCTACACTGCCTCTCTTCTTATAGAACTATTAGCAACTTCTTGTAATAAAAAGGACTTAACTTCTTTTGATCTCTTATTGGTGCCAGACAATGTGCTGGATTATCCCATTTATTTATCACACCAACCCTCTGCATTAGATCCTTTCATGTCTATACTTTATAAATCTGAGGTTTGGATGTCTCCATTGCTTTCCCAGAGTCACAAAACTAACGAATATTTCATCTTACTTTCTCAAGTGAACTTCAGGAACCAAGAAACCACATAGGATAAGGAGGAATTTTACATCATTGTTAATTTTTTTGCCCAACAATCCTTCTGGTTATCAGTAATGGTAGGGGAGGAGAGAGGGAGAAAGGGATGGAGGGAGATGGGGAGGAGGTGTGTGAGAGTGAGCAATTCATTTCATGATGACTCGATAAAACTTTGGTAGCGAATCACCAAGACGTGTACAGTTTGAAATAGGAGAGACTAGAAAAGAGAAAAATAGTTAAGAAACCTATTAGGAAAATAAAAGTTTACACAGACCAAGAGACTCTCTACACAACTTCAAATATCTTGGTGAAACTGAAGGAAAAATAAAATTTAGATGCCTAAATAATTGGCTAGCATTTTAACTTTTTGCCTGGTTATTTGGCATTATGGAAATATAATCATGCA